>NW_027527853.1:8131799-8224239 GCF_008692635.1 Crocuta crocuta | reverse complement strand
CCCCTCCCCCCAACTATCTTTGTTCTTGAGCTCTTCTACTCTGGGCCACTGTCCACATGCCCTAATCATTAGAGGATCAGATATGAGACAACTAGAGACAGCATCACACCCTAAAGCCTGTTGAAATTATTCAAACCAGTCAATCCTAACTAAATCTGCCTCACTCATTCCTTCCCATAAGAACCATGACAATGTTTTGTTACCCATGTCTTCTCCTTTCTGCATCCTAAGTGGCCCCACTGCTTCTCTGTGTGGGGTCATGACCAGTGATATGCATGACTCCTGTTTCTAAGGACCTGTGAGTATAAATTTCCTTCAGGACACTTCATACTGGATTAAAACAAATCCCGATATGTTCTGCACCACTATGCTTACTTGAAGGAGCATCATTTGGGTTGGGAACAGTGAGAAAGACAGTCTCACATTGTGGCCTGAGATTTCTGGTTTGGGTTTGGTGGAGAAGAGGAAGCTCACTGAGGAAGGGAGAGACTCAGAAGTGTTTATAACCTGGCCCCAAGGAAATCATAGGATCCTGGTACTGTTTGGTGGTATGTGGTTTTTCTTTCAGAGATTCCTCAAAACATGACCATGTTACCATCCAAAAGTCAATTATCTCTCAAAGTGATCTTCAGTTCTCTATCAGAGTCTGAGAAAGAGCAGTGAGATTAGTAAAAAGATTGAGGCTAATAAACTGATGAAAACCAATGAGCTTATTTGTAACCTTGTTTCTTAAATGATAGGTTTTTCAGCTTGAGAAAAAGAGATATACAGGTTTCCTGTGCTACTGGAAAGTAGAACATTCCTGGGGTGTCCATGTGGCTCAGTTGGTTGAGTGACGGACTCTTGATCAGGTCATGATCCCAGGGTGGTGAGATTGAGTCCCATATCAGGCTCTGTGTTGAGTGTGGAGCCTGCTTGGGATTCTCTCTTTCCTTCTCTCTCTGCCCCTCCCTAGCTCTTTTCCTCTTTCTTTGCTGTAAAGCAAAGAAGCAATTGTTATTTTGTAAAAGCAAAAATCCTCTTTGGATTTCTTTCAGTGAGTGAAAACAGGTACTAATGTAGGTCTTCTGTAAAACATGAAGTGGCATAAAGCCAACTTCTGGATAGTGGGGGAAACCTGTAGTGGAAAGACCAAGAAAACTAGTCTTTTCCTTTCAAACAGAATCTTTTCCTCCTTTCATTCTACTGTGAAACTATGTCTGTTGAAATATTCATGTTAATAGTCTGTTTTTAAAATTCTACGAACCCCTCCTTAGAAGTGCGGAATTAATGAACCCAAATGAGTGTTAATATTTTATTGATGAAATAGCAGGGTAACTGCAACTAATAAAACACTTGTGGTGATTACCGTATTTACTAGCAGAATTTTCCTACACAAATAGTCTGCAGTTAAAAAGAGAAGAGAGGAGGCTGTGAGGTTACTTAGCTCTGACGAGGGTGGACCTTCTGAGGCTGAATTTCCAGAAATTTCCCCTGGCAAATTGCTGTGCTTAGTTAGAGGCGGGGAATGGGCCAATTTGGAGAAGAGGCTTGGGAACCCTGCCGAGAGCAGCTGATGAATTGTGATAACTGTTAGCTTTTCAACTTAAGCAAATAAGATTTGGTTAAATCCAGTTCACACTTCTTTGGTAAGGCTGAAGTTTCAGAACACTTGCTGTTAAAATTCAACTTCCTGAGCTTCCCCAAATCATTTGCTTCTCCAAATTACGTGTGGCGTAATATACGAAAGATAGAAAAATATGGTACCCAGGAAAAGATGCCCTCTCTCCATTTTCTTATGTTAGATAAAAGCCAGAGCGCCTAATAGAATAAGATACTGAGAGAACCAGGGTAGCAATCCGAAACAACGAAACAGTTATTTTAATTCAAAAAAACTTCATTGTAATAGCCTTCATTATTAGGGACTCTAATTCTAAAGTCATTTAGGAGGAAAAGAACATGTTGTTCAGATGTAAAAAAAAAAACAAACAAAAACAAACAAACAAAACAAAACCAGGAAGGCAAGATCTTTTTAGATTAGGTTTGGAAGGTTGTATTGTGTGTGTGTGTGTGTGTGTGTGTGTGTGTGTGTGTGTGTTTAACCCATTTTGTAAATGGGTTTTCCACCTGATTTAAACCAACTGTTTTCTTCAAAAGTCTGAATTGGTGTTTTGCATTTAAAATACAGTCATTCCTGGAGATACTGTCTCTGGGATTGGAGGGAAGACTTGAATTCCTTCTGACACAGACAGGTGTGTTGAGGAAAGAGCACCAAAGGAAAAAGCGCTCCCACCTAGCAGTTAGGTAACTCCACATCCACCCCCACAGGCGTCCCTCTTCTACTCTGAAACATGGTGAGATTGGACCAGATGGTCCCTGCAGTCTCCTCCTTGCCCATGTTCTATGATTTGCTGGCTTCATGACACATACCTGGGGAGTCCAGGCAGGTAAGACACGGAGAGAAGATGGAGAGGTGCAAAACTGAGGCATAGTGAGAAGCCACTGCCTGAGCTGAGGAACACGGCTGTGGCCCAGCTCAGGTGCACAGAGGCTGGTGCGACACAGGGCTCGTGTTGTGAACTCTAAGTTTTTCAAGCTAGACCACCCAGCAGCCAGTCTTCTTTGCCCCCATCTCCTCCCACGTTGCCACCTTCTCTACTCCAATCGTGGAGGCCATGTTTCCTGGACTCCCACGTCAGCTGGCTCTGCCTGGGTCCTGCCACTGGGAGGCACTGGTGGAAGATGGTGTTGGGGAAAAAGGGAGAAGCTGGGGTATCTCTAATTCTGCCACTCTGCCTTGGACAATGCCCCTCGCAGCAGAAGGATCCCAGCTTTTGTGAGGCACACTATGCCTCCAGCTTTCACTGGGTGACTCTAGTTCCTTCCTTGTTCTGTGTGGCCCCCCTACCCCCATCTATGCTTCCTCCTCTCCCTCCAGCCTAGATGTGAGACTGTCTCCAATCTAATCCCTCAGGAACATTCTGGAGCACAAATTATGGCACAGAATTAGTCCCATCCTGAGACAAGGGACTGACCAACTGTGTATGTGAGCTATTGGACAACCCAGGCCTCAGAAAACCATCCTCAGCTCATCCATGTTTAAGCACGTGTGATTGTTTAACTGTACGAGTTGCAGTAAGCATGGTGAGGTCAGGGAAAGAAACCTGAAATTGTTATTGTCACTGTTCCCTGGGGAGAACACACACACACACACACACACACACACACACACACACCCATGCGGGGCCACATGGGGAAGTACCAGGGTTGGCCATGAGGCAGAGGGAGAGAGGGGTGGTTACTGTGGTTTCTGTGGGGAGGAGTGGGCAAGGCAGGACAAACAGGCTGAGGACTGGCCAATCCGAAGAATTTCAGTGGGCTTTGGTGGCATAGGGGCTGCCCCTAGCTGACTGGTACTGGTCCTGGGTCACTGAGTGGCCTGAAGCATAAGAGCCCCCACAGGGGAGGTGTTTGGGGTGTGCACTTCATCTGGGAACTGACCAGCCTCTAGCCAGGGCCTCAAAAGTGGGTGAAAACGACACACACAAAACTGCACTATTGTGATTCAAACAGACATTTCTCTAGGAGGATCTCCTAGGGTGACAGGAAGGTGTTGCCTTTTCCGTTTTCTTTTTTATAAGTTTATTTTTGAGACAGAGAGAGAGAGAGAGAGAGAGAGAGATAGCGAGCAAGTGGGGAAAGTGGGGAAGGTGCAGAGAGAGGAGACTGAGGATCTGAGGCATGCACTGCACTGACAGCAGAGAGCCCGATGCGGGGCTTGAACTCAGAAACCATGAGATCATGATGTGAGCCAAAGCTGGAAGCTTAACCACCACCCAGGCACCCCAGGTGTTGCCTTTTCATAGAGACAGGGAGAGCTGCCTAGCGCTCCCTCTTTGAGGAACTAACTACCCGGTGATGATGGCGGCACTTCCTGTTTGATAAAGGGAGAGTCTGAGGGGGGCTGGTGAGGACCCCAGGCAGAGGGCAGGGGCAGCCACACTGTCCTGGTTAACCCAGGGTGACTTCTCTCACTTCTCCCAGCCTTGGGGATGTGAGTGACAGTTTCCCCGAGCCTCCTCTGCGTGACATGAGCGCATCTCTCTGAGTGAATAATCTCCCCCAACACATTCCCTTAAGAAAGACCTTTTGTATTTCAACACCCTCTGAATTGAAAATGACTAGCTTTAGATTATAAAAAAGGCTCACATCATTTTTCTCCTTTACCCACATTTGTTTCAAAGTGCAAGAGTAAACCAAAGCCCATGAACCCTCAAAGGAGCCTCATCTTATTCCCTTTCTGGAAACCACTGAGAGAAATTAACAGACTCACTAAAGTCACTCTGCTAGTTCGGTGACAGGACTCGGATCCAGATCCCTTTATCACCTTGCTAGTGGCTGAATGCTCCTGCAAACCAATGGTCCTACTTTATAGCACACATAAAAATAAAGTTTGACACATTTCCAGCACCGTGAATATGAAGGTTGTTAAAGCTGACCTCTATGAGAGGGACCTTTCCGCGCCCAGTTTCTCAGTGAAGGCAGCAGAAATGGCCTGAACTTGACTCCAGCAGCGGGCATGTGCTGATAACTCTCATGTCTGCTCACGTGGGTGTGTCTGCTAAAAGAGGGTGCCATGTTTGGCCCAGTCTGTAGCTGGGTGAACAAACCTGACCTGGCACAATGGGAATTTCAAATGAATGCTCACTCATTGTCTATTTGGTGTGGACGCTGCTTTAGTTTATCGTCACATCATCTCACTGAGCAAGGTATGCTGCTTGAAGAATCCTTGAAAGAAAACATCATCAGAAGGGCATCTCCCCTCAAAGAAGAGTCACACAGTACCTCTGAACAAGAATGGAAGGAAGGCACGTTTGCACAAAGTCTGCCCAGATTCTGTCTTTAGGCTAGCTCAGCTCAGTACCCTGGGGAAATGTGATTTTGGCCAAGTGGAGAAGCCCATATAGAAAGGGTGATCATATGTGCCCATCTGACAAGTCACATGATTGCCTGAGCCCAACCTTCCTCAAATACTTCCCAGGGGCATTGAGTGTGTATTTATTGACGGCTTATCATTTTCAGTTGCTAACAATTATCTTGACTCGAGTAGTTACCACCAGTATCATTCATGCTTTAGAGTTGTTTGCAAACCTTTGGTGGTCCCCCACTGCTTACAGGACAGTGCTAAAGCTCCTTGGCTTGGTGTGCAAGGTCTCTGTGGCATCTAATAATAAGATCATTAGTTTCTCATAGCTTTTAGCCTTCGGCCAGTGTGGACTCATTCATTCAACACATATGTGTTGGGTCCCCACTGTGGCCCAGGCACTGTGTCGTGCATCAGGGATAAAATGAACCAGGCGGGCACCCTCCTGGTTCTTCTGGTGGCCCCAACCAACACTCTGTTTCCCAAACACTCCCCAGGGTTTCTCAGCCTTGGGTCTTTGCTCCTCCTGTTCCCTGACTGCGGTATTCTCACCTCTTCTCGTCAGAAAACGAACTCTTCTCCCTTACGGACCTCTTCTCTAACACTGTCCTTGATCTTGCCCCCCTTGCTACAACCATGTGCTTCCATTGTACTTACCATGTGGTAGCCTATATGTGTACCAGTTTTTACAGCTCAGATGATTCCAAACACTCAGTTGTAAACTCCTCATGAACAGGGGTCACATCTTATTAATCTTTTAATCCTTGCTGCCTAGCGTGATGCCTGGCTGGTGTTTAGGGACGAATAAACATTTCCTGGACTAACGGGGAGCACTGACATCGTCTTTGGCCTCCTGGTCCTGTGATCAGCCTCCTGATTTCCTCCACATTTTTGTCCCCTCATTTATAGTGACTTCTGTCTCTATTAAGTCCCCAAAAATGTCCATTGCCCATGAGGTGGAACTCTTAGAATAGTTTGAACAGAAAATCTGTGGGAATTGCCCCATGTTCAGTGAATCACTTACTGAGACACATGGGGTTAATGTACACTTGAGTTTTGAGTGTGTCTATTTGTTAATATTTGTTAGTATTGTATTTGCTTATTCTGATAAGGAATCTTGGTTTCCGCTTCTGTTTATTTTTATTCTAAGCTTTCAGCAACTGCTTTGAAGAAAGTGAAAAATATTTTCTTCCAAGACAATAAAGTGAATATTATGTGGAGGATAATCTCCAAAGTATTGCTTATTGCTATTCAAATGACCTACTTGTTAATGTGAAACATCCTTTTCATTTCAAAAGCTGTTGACTGGATCTAATTGCATTTTGATTGCAGTGCTAGCAAAATATACTAAAAATATTAATTATCATGGAGGCTATCATTTTAAAAGGTGGGGTATTTACCTCTGTTTTAAACAAAAAGATATGTTCTTTCATAAGATTTTTTCTTAAATAGTTCATATTTGTATATTAACTTTCATATATTAATTTTATCATGAATTATGAGAACTTCTTGCACATTTTTAGAATTTTGGAGATTGGAGCTTAAGACTAAAGTAATCACTATCTCTATATTTATATCTATAACATCATCTACTTATATACATATGTATCTATCTATCTTCCTTCCATCCATCCATCCATCCATCCATCCATCCATCCATCCATATATTTTTTATAGGATAAAAGGCAGTAGGATGTATTTTATGTTTATTTTTGACTACAGTGTTTGGGTTGTTCACCTCTTAATTAATTTTGGTTTTATAGTCTAGAGTTTTGCTGGAACTCATAGATGAGTTTCTAATTTTTGAGGAGCTACAGAAAATGGAAAAGATGTCAAAATATTAGAGCAAATTTCTGGGCAAATTTGATTCTTTCAAAAAAGAGAGAAGAGAATGGTATCTGCAGACCAAAGCTTGGTGCCCTAAAGACTCATATTGGTAAGGGCTCTAGAATAAATTATTGAAAGATAGTTACTGTACATTTGTAAATGGAAACTTTAATCACTAAGCTTCTCAAGGGTTTATGAACAATATATCTTGGTAAACTAATATTATTTTCTAATCCCTTTATTAAACAAAGTTCCTCATCAGACTTTGTTTCCTGAACAATTACATGCCACTCTACTTTCCCTCTGCCATTTTTGGAGCTTGGAATACCCTTTCTCTCCACTCCTATGTATTGAAAGTTTATTCATTTATCAAGATGCAACTCAATGTTCTTGTAAAGCCTTCTCAAGTCCCCCAGTATTGAGTGCAACTTCGCACAGAATAAGAGATATGTATCTCATTTCCCTTCTTTCATTGTGTGTTATATTTCAGTGTTTATAAATCTATTCTCTGCCTGCTTGTGGAAGACAGAACATGCCCTACTCAGCCCATGTCTCTCGTCTATGATAATCTGTAAGCTTATGCACATCAGGGTTGTTTTCTCCTAGAGTTCCATCACATCTTCATTTTCTTTTAGCTTTTCATAATTGGATAAAATTAGCTGTTAAGTTACTTTTGCTCTTTCACTCTCTTATCTTCAAAGGGATGGTACCATGATAGCAAACAAGTCCAATGCTGATCAGAACATCTATCTTCAAACAGAATGTAATTTCCATCTCCTCTATCTTGTCTCTGTGCCAGAATTGTGATTTACACCAGAGACACAAACCTTTTGTTTTCTCTGTATGGCTGGAAAGCTTGCAGTTTGCTGTATTCCTGTTATTTTATCTTGATAGTATTTATCAATGGTACATCATTTGGTTGAGATATATCTTCTTTACATTTAGGGCTATTCTTTGCTCCCCCTTAAAAATACTTGTTTCTCTCAATCCCATCTCAGAATAGCATTCATTCACTCATGCATTCAACAAACATTTGTTGAGTCCTAATGTGTGCCAGGCGCAGAGACACAAAAATAAATAAGATACATTTTTTTCTCTGTTCTCCAGGAGAACTATGACTTCTCAGCAAGACAGATACTCAAAGGAGCATTTCCAATATAGTACTCTAAGACAGTGCCAAGAGGGGCACAAATCTCATGGGAATGCTCAGGGACAGTTCTGACCCTGCTTGGTGAGGTGACATAAGAGAAGGTGCTAGGAGTTGTGATATTCAAGCTAAGCCTATGGACATGAGTAGATATTAGCCCTAAGTAGGAATTAGCTATATAAAAGCAGAGGGTGGGGCTGGGGGGTGGGGATGGGGGTTCTGGGCTGAGGGGAGGCTATGAGCAAAGGCATGGAAGTCAAAGCATCATGATGTGGTCTGGGAAATACAAACCATTTGGTGTTGATGGAACATGAAGTTCAAGGCAGGGAGTGTCAGGAGATGAGGCTAGAAAGTCTCAGGTCAGGTCTGGTAGAGTCAAGGAACTTGGTGGCCTTCTTGTTCTGAGTTCTGCCCCAGTAAGCCACAGTAACAACCCTATCATTACATTTCCTTCTTTGGGTTGAAATCTTAAGTTTTCTTGTCTATTTTCCACAAATACAGAAGGCTGGAGCTAATTTGTATTGACTGTTGATTTTTCAGGAATTTTGCAAGTTGATTTTTAAACATAGTTATATTAAAAATTAAATAATATAAACATATAATTAAATTTAATATGAAGATAATACACACTCAAAAACATATCACTTTTTAATTATTTTTACATTTTACTATATTGTACTGTACAATAGCTGTACTCCCAAGGCTCTCTCTGTTGTTCCTGAATGGTGGTAATATGATTTAATGGTGTGATATCTCTTCCCAATCCTGTTTATTACATCAAGTTGGTAGCTTGAAGTTGCCCATGTTGGGCATATTTATACCATGGGAATCAGCAAACACCACGAGTCAGAGATTGACTTATTGTTTGTTGGCTATCTAGACTTAAGAAAGTGATGGAGCAAATGTAAATAATACACATTAAACACAAAGTGCATTTGTGTCTGTAGCCATTTCATTGGGAGTAGTGTAAAAAATGGGGAAATATTCTTCCAGTATTTGAAGACTATTTTCCAATTCAGCAAGGAAATCACTCACATCATTGACACGTGAGTAAAGTTCCAACATATGTCTTTGTTGTTTTGCTTTTGTCCTTCCCTGTCAGTGTAAATGAAAACATCAACCAAAATTTATTTCAGCATTATGCTCATTTGTCATTTGCGACCACAGGTTGAATATAGATACAAGATTTCAGCAAAAACCAACAGAAGCATTTTGTCAGAACCAATTTGCTTGATAGAATTTACAGTAAAAAGTATCACATGTTTTATTATTATTGTAAATTGTGAGCTATAAATATTTTATGTAAGTGAAATTTACAATAAGTTTTTTATGAATACATATGATATATACATTTTTTTCCCTCAAAGAGCTGATTGTTAAACATTTTTTTACATACTACAGCCAAAACCTATGCCTGGCTCCAATCTAGCTTATTTTTTCCTGTTGATTCTTGAGTTCTCTCCCACAGGTTTTTTTTTCCAACATAGAACTTTCCATTTTATGTGGTTTTACAAAGATCTAGGTATCCTCTCTCTCCTATTGTTTAGTTTCTATCATTCTTAAACACATTGGCAACTCTTGGGAAAATATGTCTTTTCTTTCTTTTTGTGATGCCTCATGGCTTTAGCCCATCATTCCATTACCAGATCCAGAAAGTAGAAGTATATTTTGTACCCCTCCACTGCTCTCCCCATGTAGCTACTTGTTCATTTCCCACTTTTTCCTTTCTCCTGCAAATTCCCAACTCTCGACTGCAAGTTAGAATATATAAATTCCATTCAGATTAGCAAGTCCTCGAGCTTTTCTCCATGGATTTCATAGTCCTGAGAGATTTTTCTAAGCTTTCTATGACAGAGTTAGCAATTTCTGCATGATTCAGTAGAAGCAGAGGGAGGGTCACTGCCATGGCTTTCATATTCTCCATAGGAGGGGCTGCCACTGGGGGAACATGTCAGGTGTGTGAAAACCCAGTTTCTGTCATTCCAAAAAAGCTGTCATTGAGGACTGAGTACTTCTTACTATAGACCAAGAAACAGGTTTCTTAGAGCTTCTAGTACTAGTCTTGTCATAGGATGCATAAGTCATTGCTTCTTCTCCAGGGGGATCTGCATCCTTGAGAAGCAGCTTCAGCCTCCCATTGGTTATTTTATGTCTCAGATTCAATGTCCCTTCCTCCAAGAAGTTTCCCTGATGGGGCTTCTCTGAGAGGTGGTGCTCAGAAGCACTCCTGAAGCACTGTTTTCAGACTGGAGATTTGCCAGCTGTGCAAGGTCACTGCCCGGCTTCTAAACTGTCTCCTACATGGCTTTGTGAGGACAGAGATAGGCCCTTTCTCTGTGAATTTATTTTCAGCTCCCAGCATAGTATCTGGTAAGTGGTAGGCACTCAATACACACTCACTGAATGAAGCAATGATTGAATAAATGAATGGCTTCCAGAGGTCTGGATGAGGCTCTTGTTGCTATAAAGGCCAGGAAGACAAGCGTCCTGCTCTCTAACAGGTATGCAGTAGAGAAACACTATTAGTATACAAGAAATTCACCCATTCCAAAAGCATTAGGATAGGGGACACATAGCAACCACTGTTTTACTGAAACTTTGAAATTTTGCTGGGCAAATGCTGCCAGGTCCTCCCACCTATAGCATAGGGAATATTCCTAGATTAGGCTTGGGTTCTGCTCCCTTGGTGTGGCTCCCAGTTCATTGTTCTCTATACCTCCTGGCTTGTCCCTCAGAGATGCCTTTCTTTTTCCATAAACCTGTTGGCCACTTCTGAAAATGGAATGGAAATCTATCCTTTGAGTAGACTTTTAACCTTCTTCCTGCCCCGAGAGAGTTGGGGACCCAAGGATCCTTTCATAACTTGAGCAAGGTTATGCTCCCACCAACAGATCTTTCTCTATAAACTTGTGGCTTTTCTATATATTTGATTTGAGTTCACTCTGTGCCAAAGGCCACACCAGCACTTCTTTTGAAGGTAGGTTTTCCTCTCTATGTTTAATTACTCCTATTTTGGATATAACTGGTTGCTGTGGGATTGTCTCTTAAGCTTTACAGAATCATTTGTGTGTGTGTGTGTGTGTGTGTGTGTGTGTGTGTGTGTGTGTGTGTGTCTGAGAAGATACTCTATTTTTTCCAAAGGATTTAAGGAGGGACGTGCAATTTTTTTATTTCCTCCTTACCCGAAGGTATGTCTTCCTGCAGTGCCCTAGATCTTTGCTTTCAGGATTAATCTCAATTTGAGAATCTCTTCCTGGTTGGAAAGGCTGGCTATGAGAAACCATTTTATTTTCCGACCAGCAGTTTCCTGCCCTTGTGGGCTATGTTCCCTCTCAGCTTTGCAAATTGGCTAGTTTTTGCCTATGCCCATCTCTCTCTTGTGATATTGGGTCATAAAGAGTGAAAAGGAGCCAGCTGATGTTTTCCACATTCAGGCTACAGTCCATTTCCTTGGACAAGTTCAAAGTTTATTAGATCCATTTCCTATCTTCCAAGTTATCCTAGAAGAAAGTTTAACCAAGTGTTTCATGTCTGCATAACTGGCCACCATTTCTTTAGCCTTCTATAAGTTTTCTAACAGCCTCTCCAGCTTTCTTTAACAACTTTTTTTTTGCCATTTCCCCCAGCCTCTGTATACATCTAGTTCCAACCCTACTGCCTTCTAATTTAGGTTTTTGATACAGCAGCACCAACTGCTAGGCACTAATTTCTGCATCACATAGCTATTGCTGTGTAACAAACTGTCCCAAATGTGTTGGCTTAAACAGCAGTCCTTCAGGTTTTAATAATAAATGGCTCTGATGGACATGGGTAGATTAATACAATCTACCCCAAAGATTAAGGCTTTTACATTGGGATTATGGAGGAAACATTTTTCTTTGTCTGTTGGATAATAGTGTTATTTTCTCTTCACACATTAAAAAATGCTTTGATGAGTGTGCACGATCTTTCTAAAAAAAAGAAAAAATCAATAGCAGGTTTTTAAGTCTGCAAAAATCAGTAAATGAAGAGAACCAGGGCTTAAAAGTTGTAAATCCAAGTTTGAAGCAACTAAGATTTCTGCAGACTCTCACTTCAAAGGCTAAGGGAACGGAGTAGGGCAGCTCGAAGGAGGAAATTCTTCTCTTTATTGGCAAAGTCACTCTAGGAACCAATGCGTTTTCTTTCTGTCAAGGCTCATGGAAGGAAGATAAGCGCTTTGAAGTCAGGTGAACTAAAATCTTTGGGGGGAATTATTCAGTAAGGCAGAGGCTGAGGATGCAGAAACTGGACATAGTGGGAAAAGCGGCAGACTCATTAGGACCTTAAGACCTGGGGGGCCTTGGGTAAGGTCAGTGAAGGCATGCAGGTTGGGGGCTCGGTTCTTCAGGGCTTTGTGGGGGGGAAAAAAAAAGAAAGGGCTAGAGCTCCTAATGGCAGGAAGGGTTACAAATGTAACCTTTATGTCAAATCAAAATTTAAAGCTCTTGCTCTGTTTATTGTTTTTGTAAATATAATAGTTAGTGAGTACTTGCATACTATGAAATGTTTTTGCCAAAGTGTTATTGGAAAACATGTTACTCCTTCTTTAATTTCATGAGCTAGTGAGGGGAGGCAGAGCTCCCTCAGATTCAGGGGTTTCACCTAGTGGAACCCTTTATTTCTCACTCATCAGGGTCTCATGTGGACAGAAGGGAGGCACTGGTCTGGGCGGGTGGGCACTTGGGAACCTGGGCTCCTTCTGTCTCACAGTTCCACCCTGTTATGGTTCTTTGTAGTTCTCTGTTCAGCTCAAAGATGGTGAAAAGGAATGAGGTGGTTTTCAAATGGCCATATGTACTTTGTGATCTTTTTATGTGCACACACCTCCCATATGCTTGAAGAGGGGCTATCTTATTTCCTTTTCCTGGAGTGTGGAGGTCATGAACAGAGAAAAATGAAAGTGATGGCGTGTAGCTCCCAAGACGAGATCATAAAGGCACGGCAGCTTCCTGCTTGCACTCTCTCTGATAGCTCACTTTGGGGGAAGCCGGCTGCCAGGTCATAAGGATATCCAGGCAGCCATGTGGAGAGAGAGGCCTGAGTAGTGAAGAGCAGAGGCCTTCTGCCAACTTCCTGCAAGGAAATAAGGTCTCCTGCCAAAAGCCTTTCCAGGGGATCACCCAGGAAGTGGATCCTTCAGATCCAGTCAATGGTAAAATGACAAAGTCCCAGTTGATGGCTTGACTACAACCTCATGAGGGACCCGGGCCAAAAACACCCAGGAAAACCACTCCTGGATTCTTGAGCCTCAGAAATGGTGTGAGATAATAAATGTTTGTTGCTTTCGATTGTTAACAGGCCCTCTGAGAATTATTTATTTAAGGGGAGGTGTCATAGTTTGATACTCGGCTTACTGTTGATTAAAGCCCCCCCTGCCACTTCTTCATGTCCTATGTATTTTTTTTTCTCCATGGGACATTAACCCATGTTTTATTCTAACCTTCCTTTTCAAATGCCTATAAATAACCAGTTCCTCAAAATGCCGTGTGAACCGCCAGCTTTACCATCTTAGTGGTTTCCTCATTGATGAGTTATTAAATTCTTGACATTCTTTCATAAAAATGTTGATTGCTTTCAGCTGATAAAGCTTAGGATGATTTGTTACACAGCAATAAATAACTAAGACAGAGAGTGAAGCATAAACTGTTTCCTATCCCATTCCACTGGCTGGAGCGGACTCACATGGTCATACTTAACGACTAACTTCTAGAGAGGCTCAGGACCACAGCCTTGCTGTGCGCCCAGGAGGAAACACTCAGATGAACAGCTGGCCGATCTTTGCCATATTCCGTGAATTTATATTCCGGAATGTTTGGACCACAAGTTGCTGGTGAATGTTTTTCAAAATAGAGGAAATAAGTTGAAGCCATTGAAATATTAGTATTTAACATTTGTTGTAACATTTCCTGTTTAATAATATTGATATTAGTATTTAATAAGTCTCTCTGATACAGTGATGCCACATATGTCCAGAGGTACTCAGGAAAATATGAAGAGGCTTTGGTCTGTTTGATTTACGAGTGCTGTCATAATAATAATAAGAAAAACAGCAAGATCAGTAATAGCAACACCATTACTGACGATTAAAGCTATTGAACACTCAGGCATTGTGTGAAGCATTTTACAAATCACCACAATAGAATGAGGTTGGTAGGATTATGTCATTTTTTCAGGTGGGGGAAAGACACAGAGAGCCTAGGCAACATGCTCAAGGTCTCACTGACATCCCAGGAAGCCACAGAGGCAGCCCTCGAACCTGTCAGCAGTTTTCCAGAGCTTGGACGCTTGACTTCCACTCAGGGTTAGCAGGGTGTTGAGGCAAGGACTGAGTTCTGGCAAGAGTTTTCAGCGGATGGCATGGGCGGAGCCCTGACAAGCCAGGTCAGGGCCAGGCCAGGTGCAGGTAGAATGTCTTCTGTGCCACTGACTAGCGGGACAGGACTGGCTGCTTCAAGCACAATATCATCCTCAGAGCAGACAGGAAAACATCAACCAGATGACCACAACTGCACCTTGACAACTTCACATTTTACCCTCTTTGGTGTAGCTCTCGGTAGTCTTATCTCTGAGCGTCTGTCTCTTCTTCTAAATACCAGGAATAAAAATGCCTAAACATGGGCTTGTTGTAAGGCTCAAATGACGTGATATATGCAAACACATCTGGGCTACTTCTTGATATCATTACACTTTTTTTTTTGAGGATTTCTATTACCAGTGTCATTATTTCTAGAGAATGGAGGCCATACCTTATTTATCATGTATCCTTTGTGCCAAGAATAGTGTCTGGCACAAAGGGACTGCCCCATACATTTTTGGTAAAGGCACAGATGAATAAATGTTGGAGTCATTTCTTCTTGGGACTGAGGAGCTTGGTTAGAGATGTCCAGTCTCATAATCATCTCTTCCCTTTGCGTGCCACTCAAGAGTTCACAAAATGCTTTCACATGCAGTATCTTTTGCCAGTTCCACATCAGGACATCGCCACTGCCCACCCCCGGAGCAGTTGGGGGGGGGGCAACCCTTATTAACGCCCTTTGTCCAATTCAGGATTGAAGAAAATCTAACGGACTCAGAGAGTGCCCAGAGGAACGCAATAAAAATTGATTAAACAGACCTTCTGAAGAAAGGTTAAGAGAATTGGGATTATTTCAGCTAGAGCTGCTGGTGGGGGGAATAATACATTTTCAAAAACAAGAGACTGTCTTGCAAAACTTTGTGGTTACTGTGGGCTATTCCACTGAGGACAGCAGAGAAGGAATGTTGATGATTTTCCTGTTTGGCATGAACAAGCTGCCTCTCTTACTCTCTCTGCCCACTGGATTGTGGCAGCCACTGGCTCTCTGAAGATGCTTTATTGTACTAGGTCACCTTCTCAAGAGCACTGTGGTGCCCTCAGGTGCTGTGACGTCACTGGGGCAAGGCAGAGAGGAGACACTTTAACTAAGGAAAAGGTTAGATTATATTCATCCCCTGACTTGGCATGTCTGAGAGAAAAGACCATGAACTCAATTAACCAGAAGCCCCAAAGACATTTATAGATGCCACACCTCCCTTCTTTGCTGATCTCCCAAGACTTCTCAGGGCTGATTTTTAAAATCTATATCCCATAACACCTGAACAAACAGAGTATTCAATTTACTCTTGTTTAATTATCCTATAATATATATGGACAGAGAAAGTTTTCCTAGATCAAGGGTACGGAAATGGGTATTCGCACTGCCCCAAGGACTGTGAAACTTCTTGCCCAAGCTCTGAATTGAACTTATGTGATCTATACTCAGATTAATAACATAACAAATGTTTATTGAGTAGATTCTATATACTGGGCATTGTGTTAAGCCCTGAGACTACAAAGGTGAATTCTATATATGTGGCCCTAGTCAGCATAGGGCCTAAACACAGGCTACTGGGCAATACAGACAAATCAAGAAGCAATTGCAATATAGTAAGACATGTGCTATGAGACCGTATGAGGAACCAGCTGAACCCAGAGTTAGGGGGTCAGGGAAAGCTGTTTGGAGAATATGATGCATAAGTGATCCATGAAAGATGAGTAAGCATTATTAATTATCATTAATTTCTTCTTTGGCCACATTATCAGTCTAGGTATCTGTTATTTTGGAAACAGATATCATTACCTAATCCATTCAGTCAGTCCTCACCATTTGTTGTTTTTAGTTTTATTTTAAAATTATTATTTCCAGGGGTACCTGGGTGGCTTAGTCAGTTGAGTGTCTGGCTTCAGCTCAGGTCATGGTCTCATGGTTTATGGTTTTGAGCCCCATGTCAGGCTCTGTGCTGACAGCTCAGAGCCTGGAGCCTGCTTCGGATTCTGTGTCTCCTTCCTCTTTGCCCCTCCCTTGCCCATGCTCTGTCTCTCTCTCTCTCTCGAAAATAAACAAACATGAAAAAATTAAAAAAAAAAGAGTAAAATTATTATATCCAGAATCTGACCACCACTGGCATGGTTTAGGGGTAAAGAAAGTCTCCAGGAGTAGTTCACCTAGGTTACANTCCTCCTATACGTGCAAACATATGATATTTGTCCTTCTCTGCCTGACTTATTTTGCTCAAGTTCATGCTCTTTCTTGAAGCACTGTATCAGTGAGGCATCCGGGCGGCTGTGATCAGGAAGTTCATATAGAAAAGAACCTATACTCTCTTAAATCAGAGAGACCCAAGAGCCCTCACAGAGAACCCAGAGAGTTTCTTTGGCATTGGTGCAGCATTATGGTTTTTATTAATTATGTTTTGCTTAATAATAATCTGATTGAGGCCTCAGTGTAATGACATAACATTTTGGAATTAAGCTTGAGCTGCTCAGAGTTAATTATCAATTACAATCAGCTTTGTAGTGACTGTGCAAAGGGGTGAGTGCCCAGGTCAGGGTGGTTTCTCTTTGCTTGGGATGGTGCCCACTCACAGTGGCTACGCCCCCAAGGCCTCCAGTGAGGCATCTACACTGGCTACTGCTGACAGGTCCAGGGCTAGGTATTTGGTACAAGCTGGGCCCATCTCATCCCATCTCAAGGATTTTTTACTGGAACAAGAAAGAATGTGAATCAGTCTCTCTTGGTGGCAGTCGCTGCAGGATGCAGGTTCCAGGGCAAAATGAGGAGGTGGGGAGAGGCAAGCAAGCATCTTAACGGCATGTACATCTCTGGCTGTCATAGTTTCCGAGGCCCCATTATTTGTGCCCTTCCTGCTGTTTGGTTATGTGAGGTAGGTCAGTATTCTTTTAATAAATTCCTTGTGTGCTGCCTCAGCTACATCAAGGTGGGATTTTGTCCCCTGCAACTAAGAGCCCTGGTGAAGACAGGCCTGTAAGGTAGGTAGTTAGATTCCTGCTTACTTGCCACCGGCTGGCAGATGGTCATGAGGCAGAGAACGAGGCTCCCCTAGCTCCCGCTTCGTGGGCCTGCCCATCAGGAAGTCTCCTGCGGCCCAGAGTTTGGAGAGCACACATTTGGTTCAGCTGCCAAGGTACCGTTCTAAACCTACATTTGCAACCTTAATACTCATGCCAGGTAGCACAGTCCCAGCCCACCAGCTGCCACGGCTGTTTCCACGGGCTCTGACTAAGAGGCGATACTGTGGGGTAGTTACCCAGCCAGGTTCTCCAACACATCAAGTGTGGGCTTCCAGCTCTGCTGCTTAGGGATAGCCATGTGGCCTTTGTGCTAATTTCTCACTCCTCTCAGCCTTGGTTTTTTCATGCTTAGAATGGAAGCCTCACTGGGTGACATTAGGATTCATGAAAACCTTACACAAAGAGTACTGGGCCGAGCATCTGGCACACAGCACCGTCTCAATAAATATTAGCAATTATTCTGGTACAAACCAAGTCTACACATCAGAAAGAAATGGGCTCGCTCACTCAACTGGTGCAAGGCAATGGATGGGATCAACTTTTCTGACGTACAGTGTTACTCTAATGCTGCTATGAAAGAATGTTTATACAGTGCTTTTAATGCCTCAGAAGAAACTGGAATGAGAGAAGGGCACATAATAACTTTACTTCTCCTTGGGACATAGTCCCACAGTCTCCCTCTCTCCTTCTCCCCATGGAAAAGCTGCAGCAGAAAACCTTCTGAAACCAGGCAGTGGCCTCACGGTATTATGCCTCACTTCATCCAGGAATCCCACAGAGCCTCTCCAGGGGGTTTAATTACCCAAACTATCCAAAGAAACTAATTATAACAACCCAGGTTTGCCCTGGAGTTGCACTTAATGTTCAACAGAAAAGGCCATAAAATTATCTTTGCTCCTGTTTATTTTTTTCACAGTTTGAGGTAAAGATGACTGACTGATCATAAGAACAGTTTAAGGTCGGTCAGTTTTTCTTGGCATTCATTTTCATTCACTACATGAAGCTCCTCTCTCCCCTACACCCCCAAACTCCCTAATTCCTGCTCCCCCACCGGTTTATGAGATATTTGAAACCATCTTATTGTCGAAAGAGGCCATGGAGATGGACATCTCAGTGCCGGCTCTAATGCATGTATAATAGGTGCTCAATGAATGAGAATTATCAATAATTATTATTATTTAAAAATTTTTTAAAATGTTTTATTTATTTCTGAGAGAGGGAGGGAGAGTATGAGCAGGGGAGAGTCAGAGAGAGAGGGAGACACAGAATCTGAAACAGGCTACAGGCTCTGAGCTAGCTGTCAGACCAGAGCCCGACACAGGGCTCAAACCCATGAACCATGAGATCATGACCTGAGCTGAAGTCCGACGCTTAACCAACTGAGCCACCCAGGCACCCTGATAATTATTATTACTGAAACCAATTTCTTCTCTTAAACCACCAAAGGAATGATTCTTGAAATGGGACCTGAGGATAACTTTCATCAGAATCACCTGGAGCTCTTACTAAAAATGTAGACTCCTGGGTCTCACTCCAAAGCTACCCATCTCTGAGGGCAGGGGCAAGAAATCCGCATTTTTTTCTTTTTTTATGTCCTTATTTTATTTTGAGAGATAGAGACAGAGAGCGAGCGGGGGAGGGGCAGAGAAAGAGACACACACACAGAATCTGAAGCAGGCTCCAGCCTGATGCGGCACAGAGCCCGATGCGGGGCTTGAACCCACGGACTGTGAGATCATGACCTGAGCAAAAAAGTCTGACGCTTAACCAACTGAGCCACCCAGGCACCCCGAAATCCCCATTTTTTTCAACAGCTCCCCAGATGATACTTCTGCACACTGAGTTCTGAGAATCAGTGAGGTTATGTTTGAGGATGTCAGAGGTGCAGTCAATATGTCATCTTTCTCAGTAGTATTTATATTTTGGCCTGAGATATATATTTGGGATGAGAGAATTTGGGACCATGTCTCAGGCATTGATGAGGAGGAGTGGAAAGGCTTTTAGGAACTCTGGGGACAGCGCATCCCTGAGCTCACACGCAGTCCCCGTCTAAGGTCGGCCCCATAGGTTATTCTGCTTTTGCTTTTGGGGACTAAGCCTCTGAGCAGTGTCAACTGTGGGTGGTACTGATATCCCTTGGGCATTTGGGAATGAAGGGGGTTGTTTTGGTTACCAAAACAACCAGGGTGAGTTCCCAGATGCACATGTCCTGCAGTGCATAAGATAGTTCTTCACAAGGAAGAGTGCTGTCCCATGTGACATAAATGTTCTGGCTGAAGGTCACAGGGAAAGGGAGGCCACTGGGGCAGTTTTCCATCACTGCTCACCTGTGACTTCAGAGCACCTGGAAGTAGAAGACTTGTGACGGATGCCCAGACATCGGTCTTCTGTGTTATGTGAGACCCGTTCTTCTCCTGCACAGAGATGTCTCCAAGCCCTGTTTGCCTGGACACTCTCCACCTGAGGGTTGTGCCTTCCGTCCAGACTCTAAAATGTGTGGCTGTGTCTGGAAATGTCTCTTGGTTAAAGGCAGAGTGACCACAAGGTCAACGAAACTCGAGCCTTAGAGCTTTCCTCTTGCACAGACCCCTCTGATTGCTGGGAGGTATAGAGAGAGGAGGGAAAGCCAGGTTGCCCTCAGGAAGCTTCTGTCTGTAGAAGTATTTCTGGTTGGTTGCCAGAACAGCATGAAAAACTGCTATCTGCCCATCATCCGGATTTTCCAACTGATACTGTTTCATTACATTTGGTCTGTTGCCCTATGTTCTTGGCTAGGAACCCATCAGACACATGCAGTGTTCCTAGCATTTAGTTTCTTCTAGGCTGGAAGAGTTCCTTTTTTTTTTTCTCCTGTCCTCCACATCCTTGATGATTTTAAAGAACACAGCCCTTTCATTTTGGAGGATGACTCTCAGCTGTCTGATGTTCCTCACAACCAGACTCAGGTTGGGTGTTCCTCATGGGCACACCACAGAAAGAGCCCCTTCTCAGAGTATCATATCAGGACTCTGGATCCGTCCCTCTAGTGAGGATGTGACCTTGATCACCGGGTCCTGTTGGTATCTGCCAAGCTTTTCCATCAATTTTACCTCTGTACATAATTAGAATTTGTGGGAGGTATTGCAAGATCATAGCAATATTATTCCATTTCTAGGATGGTGACCAAATGGCGATTCTCCATTTCTATTGCTCTTCTGACTATTAATTGCCATTCTATTGCAGAGCAGAGGTCATTATTAACATATATGGACCCATGGTATATAAGTGTTCTCCAGAAAAACAGAACATAGACAGACAGTATATACAGCTAGCTTCTCTCTCTCTCTCTATTTATTATGAGGTCCTGGCTCATGTGGTTATGGAGGCTAAGGAGTCCCACAGTCTGCCACTTGCAAGCTGGAGATCCAGGAAAGCCGGTGCTGTAGATTAGAGGCCTGAGAATGAGGAGAGCTGATAATGTAGGTTCCTGTCCCAAGTATGGAGGCCTGAGACCAGGAGCATCAACAAGGGCAGAACAAGATTACTGTTCCAGCTCAAGCAACTAGATGGAGAGAGGGTGAATCCAGCTTTCCTCTGTTCTACTGAGGCTCTCAGTGAATTGGGCAATGCCCACCTGCACTGGGGAGGGCATCTGCTTTACTCAGTCCCCCAAGTTGAATGCTAATCTCTTCCCCAAACACTGTCACAACACACCAAGAAATGACATTTAATCAGATATCTGGGCATCCTGTGGTCTGGTCAAATTGATACATAAAATTAACCATCACCCATGGATTCTTATTTCACTTAGTGATTCATACCTTGTTATTTCCATTATTGATTTGATGCTCACATTTTCCACAATTTGAACAGTGGGAGTCTCTTCGTAACATATTTCTATCATTCACTGCCTATTTTCCTATTTTGTGGCATAAAATAAGATGTTCCAGGCTCATCTTGTACTTTCTGTGCTTCAGCCTAGAAATTAGCCAGGGATACTCTTGTCTGCAAACTCTCACCCAACAGCATTTGTAAAGGGAGAAGTACACGTTAAGAATTCATTTGTCTCTAAATTTGAGCCATGAGCATATTAACAAATGTTAAACACTGGAAACAAAAATGCATATGTGAAAGTAATAGATAAAAATGGAAGGATAATCCAGAGAAAAGTCTCGGGCCCTTGTTTCTTTCTTCTCCAATTACACCCTTAGCTGACACATGTACACTCTTCCCAACATAGTGTCTATACTCTGAGCGCCATCTTTTAGTGTTAACTTGCATCTAGTTACTGGGGTTCCTTCTTCTCTGGATCTGGTTTGCTGGCCTGGGTTGATGACAACAGTTCTGGCTGTAGAGCTCCACTGAGATCATCCAGAGGAAGCAGAGTGGAGTCCAGCTTGCTGGTTGAGCATAGGAAGAGTCTGGAAAAGATCAGTTTATTGTGGGCTGTTTACAATGCCATTCCAAGAGAAACCAGAGATGGCGTCCCAGGAAAGAAAGCTGCTGATTTCATGTTCCGGTAGTGTTCTTAGAAGTTCCCATTGTTTCCTGCTGAGCCTACTTGCCAAACAAAATAAGAACTCTCGGCTTGGGAGCTGCAGTAGGGAGGGTGGAGGGAGCGACAAGACACCATTGTTTCCTGTGAATTTTTGCTTTCCTGAAAAGATTTCAGGTTTTGTAAAGTTCTCTGCTATTTTTAAATGTTCTCATTCTAATGAGAAGCAGACCCGGTATCATGTAATGGTTGAGTTGGTATGGTAATTGCATTACAATAAATAGCTGAGGTGCTCGGCCCACAAAACTGACCTACAACCCACTGTTCTCTTACAACAGGGGACTCTTTAATAGCAACAGATTTTAAAGGGCTGGTATTCCTTTGGACCATTGCTTCCAGGTATAAGTAGGCAAAAGTCTTCCTTGAGGGCCCTGGGTTGGATAGGAGTAATTTTATGTCTTTGCTAAGATGAAGAGTGGTTATTATCCAGAGAAAATTTATACTGACATAATTTAGACAGAAATGATATAGAAAATAGTTGGGAAAAAATCAAGCCTTTTGTTTTTTTTCCAGGCAAGAAATTAAGGTATTTTGGCATTACTGGGAGGAAAATGAACTGAAAATCATAGTTTTTTGAGAACACGGCTCTCTCTAGAATATGGCACAAGAATACTGGTATCTGCAAATTTATGAAATAGATATGTGAAGACATATTTCATGCATATTCATTCTCCCCTAATTTGCATTATTAACTGAAGCTATGAGCTTATAGGGGAAAAATAAAGTATTCATAGGCTCGCATTCACTTGTATTCAAATCTTCATGCTGAGGGCATGGTACAAAATGGACTCGGGGATGAGAATGATGTATAAAGCCTAGTTGTGCCCTTAAATAGCTTCTAATAATGGAAGGGGCTAGGGGTGTTGTAATCAAAGCTCAGTATGACATAAGGCCCAGGAGTAGCACAACTAAAATGTGATTGTTACAGAAGCAAGTATGTTTAGATGAAAGTTTGTGTGTGTTTGTGTGTGTGTGTGTGTGTTTAGCTACAGATATTTTTAATAGAGAGGACGTTGTTTCACTTGGCAAGTCAGAACAAGAGCGTTGGCTGGAGGCCCAAATGGTGCCTCACAATGTGGCCTTTGCCTTGGTGAAGTCTCTAGTGTCCCAGGGTCTAGCTCACAGAATTTCTCAAACTGTCCCACAGTGGATGGGATTCAATAATGCTCAGTTTAACAAAGCTTCTAAGAGTTTAATGCACTAAACAAGAATGCCAATTTATTAATCCATATGGGAATTATAACCCTTTCTGGACATGGCATTTCTTTTAGCCAGACCAGAGTATTCCTTCCTTGTTAATCCTACGTCGGGAGAAGTTCACTTGTAGTTGAGGAATCAGAATCAGGATGTTTAGTTATCTGATTTCAATATGTAATGGTATCATGCCCAATTGTGTTGGGTTCATTTCCTAATGAGGGCTCCCTTAGGGATGGGACCCAAAAAGATACATCCTTGAGCCATGATGGAACATTTTCCTCTTGACATTGTTTAGACTAGCACCACTCAAGGCGGCCTTGGATGAACTCTCTCTTATATTTCTATGGCTCATCTAAGATCCTCTGCTCCCTTTTGGACTGATACATTCTTTTATTATGGCAGAATCTCCTTTTCTCTGGATGGATTACAAGTGAAATATGGTCAGCTAAATAATAAAATGAGCTGAAGAATTGTTTAAAATGATGCATATATACCTAATGAAAAAAATTAGCAGATATCTGATGTAAATTTATCCCCTAGTCTTGTAATGTAGGGCCATCATACCACATTTGTTAAACTCTTGGTTTGGACTGCATCAATGATACCCAATATTTGGCTTCTATGATTTCTTGGGCTCGTGTGTGTTACAATCATGTAAGGATAATTAGGCAGCAATTTGAGGGCAGAATCATTCTAGATTTTTATGATTCTCACTATCATCAGGCTTTTTATAGTTTTTTTTTACATGCCCTTAACTTGATAGTAGTTTATTTTTTTCGTACTCAACTTTTTCAGTCTGTCCAAAGCTTTAAATTTAAGAGAAACAACAATTATTCTTTTCACAGATTTTATCAGTTTACATAGTATTTAATTAAGTCACAATTTAAACAAATGTTTTGGAAAAACAGTAATTGACTCTTATGCTTAAACTCAAGCTGGTATGTTAGGGAACAGCTAGTCGGCCAGAAGTGAGCATTCAGCACACTGGGGTATCAGGTAGACACATTATACGCAGCATTAGGGAGGTTTGGGTAGTACAGGGAGCTTCTACTGTACATTAAGTGTTTACTTCATTTAAAAGTTAGATCTTGCTGGCCCAGGATTATCTCTGGCCTTGCATTTCTCTTTATTGGTCCATTATGTGCTTTGAGCAATCAGAGGACAATCTCATTTCCCTTCATTAGCAGCTTGTGCCTCCAGAGATTAGGTTTTTCCCTCTCCCTTCTAGTGAGAGAGATGCCAGAAAAATCATTTTGGAATCACTAAAGGCAACCACAATCCATCCCACACACTAGCAGGGAAGATGTGACTACTCAGGATTTTGGGGGAGCTTCCCCTGGGGTCAGTAGAGGGCATGTAGCTCTATTATCTATGGAAGTGGCGTGTAGCTAGATCCTTTATGTTGAGATGAAGGTTTCTTGGGTTTATCAATGATGGAAGAGCAAAAGGCTTTGGTTTCAGTTGTATGAAATGGTGGTGCTAGAATCAATTTTGGCACAGTGCCTGTTGGATAGGCTGATGCTCTGAATAGGGGTGGGGATGGGATGTAGAAAAATGGGGTCATGAGAGCTAGGGATCCCAAGCATGGGTTGTTATGGGCTAAGCCTAGCACTGAGAGAGTGGGGGCTTCATCTCTGTGAACCAGTGTGGTCCATGCAGGGAGCTGGGCTGGCCATAGACCTGTTGACAATTATATAAAACTTGGGTATACAATAAAGGGAGGGAACCATGTTCTTTCTATGTCAGTTAAAGTATTGCTTGACAAGTTTGCCCAACATTACTTAATTACCTAGCTAGGGGAATGCGTCTTCCTCCCTCCCTCCCTCCCTCCCTTCTATTGATTAAGACCCAAATTCTGTGAAGTTCAGGTTAACAGGTCAATTTTGTTTGGCATTGATGAAAAATGGGTCTGTCTTGCAGAAAAGATAATCCTAAGGGTCATGTTTTTAATGCCTTGTCAGACATATCAGTTTTATATCCAACCTAGTATCTTAGTCTAACATTAAAAAAAAGTCAAATCCTAAACATCCCAAATTCCCCAAGTGGTCTTAGACCCAGATTTCCCATGAGTCAGTTGAACAAGGCTTTGCCATGTGTTCATTGTTTATTTTCATAAGGGTCAGTTTTCTGATATACTTTGATAGCCTCCATCAAACTGATTCAGGATCTCTCTCCATTAGTGATTCCATGTTGGAGAGAAAAGTAAAAGTCTCTCACCCTTGTGGGGTAGGTGGATTGAGTGCCTCTGTTATTCAACTTAGGTTTCTAAGCTCTTGGACAATTCAAGAGAAGGATGGCATCCTTAAAATTTTCTGCTCTTTGTAAAGGAAGTGAGGTATGGTGGTGAGGATGGGGGTCCAGTGATTCACTGGAAAAGTAAAGGTGATTCTGCCTTGTTTGTGAAGCCATCTGTATCAGGTATTAAGAGCAATGCATTGCTTTTGAATTATTTAGGTAAAACTCATTCTCTTCCCCTGGCATTTCTGATGGTGGCATCTGAACAGGGTCTTGAAACTGCATGATGAGGGGGTGGGGCACAGTGTTCTGGGTGAGTACCCAAACAGAAATACACCTGCTGGGAGTTACAGTTCAAAGTGTAGTTCACTTTGAACCATTTTAATGAGACTGTCTGGTCTTAACGGTTTTCAGAATCAGGAGAGAAAAGAAATGTGACCACGTTGCCTTTTGAATTGCCTAGCTTGTTCCGAAATTTATCCAGTTGGTGGTCAGGGGCTGAATGGAGCATTGGAAGTGTTGTACTCATTATGATTACTGTCCTCACAGCTGAACGTTTGCTGTCGCCAAGAAGTCTTCTGTTCACTTACCTACAGTAAGTCATTTTCATAATGAAAAGAGATCAAGTTATGTTACATTTTTGTTCTATAATAAACAAGATGGCAGCTGTAACAGGCCAGGTTTCCTGGGAACTAGGCTACAAGAAGGAGGTGTGTGTGCAGTAAGGTCTCCTGTGGGATCAACATCTTGGGGAAGTGGAGGAAGAAGGGTCAGTTGGAGGGAGAATCTGGGCTGTGACACAGTACGACAAAGCCCTCAGCTGACCCCAGAGGAAACTCAGAGTTTTTGGACCCTTGCTTTGACTAGTCTTTGGATGTGAGCTGACCCCTGGAAAGGGTCTCTCATTTTGGGCAGATTGACATTTCTCAGCAGGGAGCAATCATGGGGAGCGAAGCTCTGTGATGAGCTGTCATCTGTCAACACTTTGAGAAGCTGGGGTAAGAGTGTTTCAGTCCTGAAAGGGTCAGGGGATCTGAGTATCTGCTGAGCAAACTTTGGCTTATGGTGTGTTCATAGTGCAGGCTAACCTAATTTTCATATTTTAATCCCTGTAATTTCTAGATACCCATGTTTCTGGATTCCTTCTTATAAATCTTTTGAGGAGTTCCTTTGGCTCTTTCCCAATTAATATTGATATTTAATTGATAATTCCTGAGGTCCAGGAATATCTTAATTGATATTTCCTGAGGTCCAGCCTCAGCCTTATTCTCCTTTCAGCCCATATTCATGTTCTAGGTGGTCTCACTGACACTCATGCCTTCAGCTCCTTATACACAGGACAACCCACCGTAACACTTTTTGAATGGATTCCCCAAAGTAGTTATGTGGAGCTATTATTAGACAGCATGTTTCCTTTACTAGACTTCTTATAGTCTCAGAATTTCATGATTGCACACTGTCTTAGTCAGCTCTGGTTGCTACAACAAAGTATCACAGACTGAGGGCTTAAACAACAGATGTATTTCTCACAATTATGGAGGCTAGAAATCCAAGATCAAGATGCTGGCAGACTTGGTTCCTGGGTTGCAGATGGCTGCCTTCTCACAGTGTCCTCACATGGTAGAGGGAGAGGGAGTTCTAGTCTATCTCTTCTTATAAGAACACAAATCCCACAAGTAGGGTCACATCCTCACTTAACCCTAATTACCTCATGACCTCATTCAAGCCCAGTTCTTTCCTAAAGACCCTACCAAATACCAACACATATTAATTTAGTGGTGAGGCAGATCACAAATATTCAGTCCATAACACCCCCTACTACAAATTTATATCAAGAAATTGAACAAAAAAAAATCTATAAAATATAAGTGCCCTCTACTTTCAGTAATAGATCATCTAGACAGGAAATCAATAAGAAAATAGTAGACTTGAATAATGCTATAGACTATATGGACTTAACAGACACATAGAGAATACTCCATCCAACATCAGATAGAAAGAACGCACCTCAATATAATAAAGGTCACATGTGACAAACCCATGGCTAAGATCAATGGTGAAGAGCTAAAAACTTTTTCTCTAAAATCTGGCATAAGACAAGAGTGCCCACACTCACCACTTCTATTTAACATAGTACTGGAGGTCCTAGTCAGAGCAATTAGGTAAGAAAAATGTATAAAAAGCATCCAGATTGGGAAAGAAGAAGTAAAATAGTTTCTGTTTGCAGAAGACATGACTTTTAGAAAAAACATTTTTTTAATGTTTTATTTTTGAGAGAGAGAGAGAGAGAAAGAAAGCATGAGCAGGGGAGGGTCAGAGAGAGAGGGAGACACAGAATCCAAAGACAGGCGACAGGCTCCAGGCTCTGAGCTAGCTGTCAGCTGAAGTCGGACGCTTAACCGACTGAGCCACCCAGCTGCCCCGCAGAAGACATGATTTTAATGATACAGACAACCTTGAAGACTCCACCAAAGACCCATTAGAACTAATAAATGAATTCAGTAAAGTTTCAGGATGAAAATCAATACACAAAATAATATGATACATATATCAGCTGTTATATCTTATTGCTATTTCACTGTGATTATATTATATTCATACATATCACACAGATACATTATACTATATTATTTTAGGGCTAGAATACTATTCAACCTTAAAAAAGAAAGAAGTCCCACCATTTGTGACATTAACGAACCTGGAAGACATCCTAAGTGAAATAAACCAGATAGAAAAACAAATCCTGCATGACCTCGCTTATATGTGGAATTTTAAAAAGTTAAACTCATAAAAAGAGAGTGGCATGGTGATTGTCAGGGGTTGGGGGTGGGAGAAATGGGGAGATGTTGGTCAAAGTGTACAAAGTTTCAGTTATGTGGGATGAATACATGCTAGAGATCTAATGTTTAACATGGTGGGTATAGTTAATAATACTGTACTGTACACTTGAAATTTTCTAAGAAAGTAGATATTAAGTATTCTCACCAAACACACACACACACACACACACACGGTAACTATGTGACGTGATGGATATGCTAATTTCTTTGAGTGTGGTAAATATTTCATGATGTATATGTATATCAAAACATTATGTTCTACACCTTATGCAAGTTTTATTTGCCAATTGCACTTCAATAAAGCTGGGGGGAAACCCTATAAATACCCATCTTGTGGGTAGACTGGATCCATGGAATCTGAAAGTTTTTGAGTGACCTAAGATGGAAGAATAGTTTTTTCTTTTCTTTCTTTTTCTTAATTTTTAAATTAATTTTTTTATGTCTTTATTTTATTTTGAGAGACAGAGACAAAGAGCGAATGTGGGAGGGGCAGAGAGACAGGGAGACAGAATCTGAAGCAGGCTCCAGGCTCTGAGCTGTCAGCACAGAGCCCGACATGGGGCTCAAACCATGGACCGTGAGATCATGACCTGAGTTGAAGTCAGATGCTTAACCGACTGAGCCACCCAGGTGCTCCAAGAACAGTTTTTTCTTAACTGAAACTTTTGATGCTTTCTTTTGTTTCTCAGCAGTATTTGAGGTCTCCAAGATAATACTGAGTCTTATAAATGGCAAAAAGTCCTTCCAGCTCTATCTCAACTGAATTGTCACTTCTCCTTTCCAATAACACCAGACCTACCTGTCTGGTTACTTAGACTACGAGGATACTATTTCTTTTTTTCTTTTTTTCTGTTATAGTAAGGACAGTTAGCATAAGATCTACCCTTGTAACAATACAGTATTATTAACTACAGGCACAATGTTGGACAGCAGTTCTCTAGAACCTACTCATCTTGTATAACTGAAACTTTACACTTGGTAAATAGCAACTCCCCATCTCACTCTCCCCTGCCCTCAGCCCCTGACAACCACCATCCTACTCAACTACTGTTCATCGTATAAGTGGTATCATGTAGTATTTGTCCTGCTGTGATTGGCTAATTTCACTTAGCATAATTTCCTCTGGGTTCCTCCACGTTGTCACATATACAAGATTTCCTTCTTTTTAAATTCAGAACAATAGTTCATTGTTCCATACATACATCTTCTTTATCCATGCATCTGTCAATGGACAATTAGATTATTCCCACATATTAGCTATTATGAATAATGGTGCAATGAATATAGACTGAAAATGTCTCTTTGAGATCCTGATTTCAAGTCTTTTGAATAAATAGCTAGAATCGGGTTCACTGGAACATACAGTAGCTCTGTTTTTAATTTTCTGAGAAAATTCCATACTGTTTTCCATAGTGGCTGTATCATTTTGTGTTCCCACCCAAAGGGTACAAGTGTTTTAAATTCTGCACATCTTCACCACATTTATTACCCTGTTTTTGTTTAATAACAGTAACCCTGACAGGTGCGAAGTGATATCTCATTGTTATTTTGATTTGCATTTCACTGACGATTAGTGATGGTAAGTATTATTTTGTTTAGCTGTTGGCCATTTGTGTATCCTCTTTGGAGAAGAGAGAGATGCTATTTCTTTATTTTGCCTTTTGCAGGAAAACACTGGTGACTCAGTACCGTTTTGCAAGGGAGGCGAAGAGCATACTCATTTTGCTCCCAGATGTCCCCTGAGAGGGTGGAAGAGTGTGGTGGGGAAGAGCCTGGGCTCAGGACAAGATTGCCTGGAGTGAATCCCAAGCAAGTTTCGAGTCTTCTATGTGTGTCTCTTTCCTCATGAAATAATACCTTCATTATAACGTTGTTGTGTGATAAGATCAGAGACTGTAAGTAAAGTGTATAATTATTCCCTGGCACATATTTAGTGATCAGTATGCATTAATAATTAATTTAATAACCTTTTGCTGTATACTCAATATATTTTTTTGTCATTTCAACTACCCTTTCTCAATTCCTTTTATTTTTCTCTCTGTAAGGCTCTGCCGCCTGGTTCTCCATTCTTGTACGCAAGAGTATCCTCCTGGGATGGTCCTGGGATATATACAGATAAAACATGTTGGATGACTTTCCAAACATGTCTCTGGTAAGACGTCACCTTATGAGCTCAGGACACCGAGTTTTGGCTGCTTGTATTAGGAAGCTCTTCCTTCATATCCCACAGACCTCAAATCCAACCACTTCAAAACCAAACTTAAAATCTTTCTTCCCAAACTTCCTTCTAGAACTCCCATATACCCATTCCCCAAGGCAGAAATGTTGAGGTCCCATCCGAGTCTTCCTCTTCTTCACTCCTATGCAATGGCTCTTCAAATTCCTTCAGCTTCTACCACCTAGATTTTGCTTTACCTCAATTCGTCTCATTCTCACGAATTTTATTTTTGCAATGTAGGGTTGGCTCTCGTTGTTTCTTTAGAGGATTTTTCAATAGATTTCTAATAACACATGTCCCAGGTCCCACTACTGTCTTCTCCAACAAGGCTAACATCATTTGTCAACCAAACTGGGACACTTTTGAAAGTGAGACAGGGATGTTATTAAACATTATACTCTGAAGGGAGGCATCAAAAAAAACTGTCCCAGGCAATCCGGGGCATATGGACACCCCTCTAATTTTTCCCGCACAGGTGTCAGAGTATGCTTTCTAGAGCACGTGTCTGCCCCTGTCACTTGCTCTCCCGTATAGTGTGTCTAAGGGGAAAGCACGTACTGTTCTAATGACTGGAGCGTTCTGCTCTGCTTGGCTGGGTTTCTTGTAAATCAATCAATTAGCTGCCTGCATCTCTTGCAGTTTGGGGTAAATTTTAGCAAACAGAAGTCTTCTCAGGGTTGGGTCACCTTTGGGTATCATAAAAGAAAAACAACTTTGGGATTTGCCAGGTTCAGAATATGCTGATCTGATGTGGGCATTGCCCAAGACAATTATGCCCTGCTGACCAGTGGCGCACCTAGAAGACATCACCAGGTGGCCATCAGCCCTCAGGTACCATCTCTCCACTGCTGTCGGGTCAGTAGTTGACTAAACCATTGAGTGAGCAGCTTAAGAAATACTGAACAGGCATAAAGTGGTTGGCAATTCTTACCAGATACACCAGCATTTTCTACATTAGGTTTCTGCTTTTCAGGGCAAGGCCCAAAAGAAAAGGTTTTTCCTGATAAAACTGTGTTTACTTTTCATCCACTGAAGAAAGGAGTCCTTTCTTATAACTTTTCTGAAGTTGCTATGTCTAATGTTGATATGTTGCCATGTCTAATCCTTCTTAGATAGTAAAAGTCTCATTATATGAGAAATCTATATGTCAGAAAAATTGGAAAATACAGAGTAGCAAAAGGAAAAAAAAAGTTGCCTATCTTTCTACCTTGTAGATAAGATCATATTAATTCCATTTGTTTTTTTAATGTTATGTATTTTTGGGGGGTTAGGGGCAGGGAGAGAGGTACAAAGGATCTGAATACGGCTCTGTGCTGACAGCAGCTAGCCCAATGCAGGGCTTGAACTCACGGACTGTGAGAACATGACCTGAGCCGAAGCTGGATGCTTAATTAACCACCAGAGCCACCAGGTGCCCCAAGATCATATTAATTTTATATGCATTCTTCTGATATGTTCTATGTGAATAAACGCACAGAACTCATATAGCAAAAACAGGGGTCTTTGCAAGTATAACTTGCTTTTTTCACTTAATAAAAAAATGCTTTTCTATATCAGTAAGTGTATCTCTGTATCATTATTTATAAAGGCAGGACTGTATTCCATTGTACGATTGCTCCATATTTTAACAATCATTTATTGACTGACATTTAGGAGGTTTCTAACTTTGCTGGCGTTTAAGAAAATGTTCACTGAATCTCCTTGAATGGACATATCTTCCCATTTTAATTATTTCTCTAGGATTAACTTCTATATGAGGATTTGCAGAACTACTTTGAGACTTTTGTGCTCTCTGGCCAATGTGTTGGGCTTAGGATCTGTGTGTGTTGCTGAGCCTCACAGCTGCCTGTCTGTGCAGCATCACAAATGCAGCTTCAGATTCTTTGGTTGCTTATTACAAAGTGACAAGTTTTAAGCTCAAAGGAATGCATTAAAAATTCCATTACAATCCATTGGCTGTGTTTGTGCAGACAAGCTGAAATAGAGCATGATCTAAAGAATTCACTCACAGTCAAATTCAATCCCTATATATGTATTTTTCCCTGAAAAGTATTTTTGTTGAAGTTTCCTCTTTATCTGTGGGTTCTTGGGAAAACACACACACACACACACACACACACACACACACACACACACACACACGCCGGCTTCATTTTTTTCCCCTGACAGTTTACCTGGCTAATATAGACTCAGTGTAATGATTGAGCCTTCCTAGGGAAGATATGAAAAGACATAGTTAACATACTTCCAATTTTGAGTAGACCAGCACTTTGAATTAACCAGGGGAAAAATAATCAGAATGTGATATATAACTGAATTGTCATATTTTATTCTTCCAATAGTTAGTTCTTTTACAGAATTTGGTGTTTTTGTGGACCTCAAAGTAGTTTGTGTCAGAGTTCCTTGTGATTGGTGTCAGGTAAAAATTGTCAACATAGGGGTGCCTGGGTGGCTCAGTCGGTTAAGCTTCTGACTTTGGCTCAGGTCATGAACTCATGGTTCATGAGTTTGAGCCCCATGTGGGGCTCTGTGCTGACAGCTCAGAACCTGGAGCCTGCTTCAGATTCTCCCTCTCATTCTGCCTGTCCCTTGCTCATGCTCTGTCCATCTTTTGCTCACAAAAATAAAATAAACATTAAAATTTTTTAAAAAAAATTGTCAGCATAACTCACAACTGCGATGGACTATGGAAGGTTGATTCTTCAAGAGAAAAACTGCCAGAGATGACAGTATTCAGAAGAGTTCACATACATATTCTCCATATAAGAAAGATAACGTCAAAGTGAAGGTCAAATTTCTGTAGGTGTTTTTTTTTTTAAATTTTAAAATGTTTATTTAGTATTGAGAGAGTGAGAGTGGCCACAGGGGAGGTACAGAGAGGGAGGGAGATACAGAATCCTAAGCAGGCTCCAGGTTCTGAGCTATCAGTACAGAGCCTGACATGGGGCTCAAACCCACGAACCACAAGATTACGATCTGAGCTGTAATCAGATGCTCAACGAATGGGGCCACCCAGGCACCCCTGTGTAGGTGTTTTCTTAGTGACTGTCACTTTGACCTATCATGTTCTACATTCCCTTCCTCCTCCTAAATCAAAGGATATATATTTTGGTTGAAATATACTTCCATGTCCACCCTAACTGTATCCCCAGAAGGGTTTTCCTTTCCCTTTGGTTTCTCGGCCTGGGAAGGAGCGAGGCAGGGGTGGGAGTAGAGGTTTTGTTTTCATCTAGGGTAGCTTCTTGCCTTCCAAATTCTGAAGTTCTAAAACATTAGCCTGCAAGGCAGGAAGTATGAAAGATGAGTCAGCCTGTTTTCCCTCTGGCATCAATTTCTTGAATCATGGATTTTGAATTTTTGAGAAGTGGCTTCATCATGGCATACAATTATGGCAAAGGCCCTAATTAGTGGGGCACTTTATTCACGGCAAATACAGTTGCTCGCTAATGTTACAATCATCACAGAGCCGGGAGGCCACTGAAGTTCTGTAGTTGAGCACTGGGCACTTGAAGGCATTACTGGTCCAGTAAGATGCAGTGTTTCTGCTCACTGCCATCCTGCAAGAGACCTCTAAGTCACAAGACAGCAACTGCCTATTACCTCTATAGAAACACTCCTGTCTCTAGAATCTGAATTCTGAACATTTTCTCGCCTAATGAAGCTGAGCACATGGGAGGGCCCAAAGCCCAAAAATCCCACAAAAGCCTGTGCNACCATCTTGCCCTCTCTCAGCCTGTGCTCTTAAGTAAACGCTGAGACCATCAAGAGAGAGCAAGCTGATGAGCTGGTTTCTCTTGGGATGAAGGTGAGGTTTGCAGCAGTCAGTCCATGGATGCATAAAGATCCTTTCATCCATGACTGTAAGATGTGGGTGGCTACAATGTAGTGAAGAGGGGACAGATCTGGGAGAAGACAGCAAAAAACGTGTTGGAGAAAGGGATCTAAATCTAAGTTAAAATGTGCACACTTTATACAAATTCAAGACACCGTGTTTCCTTACCCTTGTCCCCTTTTAAGGAGATAAAAAGGGCTAGAATCACTAAAAAAAAAAGCGGTCTTGGCAGCCATAGTGAATAGTATATAAGAGACTGAAGTGCCAGCTTCTGACCCAGACTTATAGGCTATCAAACCAGTTGGTCAGAAAGGTGGCCTGGGAACCCCTGATCTTGTGGCTGGTCTGAAGGGAGTGAGTCCCGTGGGGGGACTGTGCCCTTATATCCAGTTTGACCTAATTCCAGGTAAACAGCATCAAAGCCAGTTGCAGTACTAAAAATCATTGGGAAGCCACTAAAATAATATAATGCCTGGGCACAGAACTGTTGCTAAAATATATTAGTTAAAGGGCTTCTAGCGAAACGGGGCAAAGCCACATTTTATGCCAGAATGAAATGACATGGATACAATGTACAGTGTTGTAGCATCTCACTATGATAACAGGGTCCCAACACTTAAACAGAGACAAGTTACTCAAAAAGTTTTGTCTTGAAGAAATACTTGTCAAGGAACAGGTACTATGAATGAAAGCCAAAAAAAGATGAACCTGTGAAAATATCTGGGCTTCAAAATTTCTTCAAAATTTCACAGTGAAGAAAATCAGAGGTGAGAACATCCCAGTGAGCAGAATTTATGCTTAACTTAACGAATATTCCAGTACTGCCAGAGTATATCCTCAGTCACAACTGCTACAGTGCTTTACTACAAAAAAGAGTCAACTGAAGTTGTCGACAACCTCTAATTTATTAATCATAAAGTATAACTTTCAAGAAGGGTACAGGCAATTTTCTAAGAACTTGATAAAACTCTATTATAAAAATCTCTAGGGAAAAACATCTCTAGAAAGGTCAGTGTCACGATACAAAAGACAGATGTGGCTCAGAAAACGGACAGCATATGTGGCTAAGCACTGTTTCCCTCAGAATCAAAGCCAAAGTCCTACCGATGGTCTGTGAGGCTCTTCCTAAATGCCCAGCACTCTTTTCCCCTGTGACCTCCTCCCCTGACCCTCTCTCCTCACTCACTCTGTTCCCCTGCTTGCATTCCAGCTGCTCTTCACACCCTCCAGGTTCATCTGCTGGCTAATCTCACAAAGGTCCGTGGACCACAAAACTGGAAAACAATCTCAAGTCCCCGGTGCTCTGAATGTGCTGAATTATCTACTGTCCTGCTAATCATTACTACCCAAATAATCTCTTACTCCCTTTTAACTGGTTTGAACCACATGAAATTGCTAAATAATAGCAATGTAAAAAAGAGGTGGTAATCACATTAAGTCCCCAAATTGTCTAGGCTTGAGCTCTCTGAAATCAATCAACATGTGTCAGGTAAAATCAGAGAATGCAGTAAAGTAAGAAGATACAGACACTGAGTAGAAATATATATCTATGACCATAGGAAGATGCATCTGCCTGTTTGCTGCCAGTTGTCATTAAATCCACACTTAATGTAATTAACCCCAGTTACCCAGGGGCTCATTCCAAGTCTAGTTTCTATCAACTTAATCATTCCTTAAACAAGAGGTTTACCCTGCTTGCTCCTCTCATCTCTCTCTTTTTTTTTTAAAGTTTCTTTTATAATTTTTTTTAAAAATTTTTATTTATTTCTAGGAGAGAGAGAGATAGACAGTGTGAACAGGGGTGGGTCAGAGAGAGAGGGAGACATAGACTCCGAAACAGGCTCCAGGCTCTGAGCTGGCAGTCAGCACAGAGCCCGACACGGGGCTCGAACCCACAAACCGCGAGATCATGACCTAAGCGAAAGTCGGACGCTTAACCGACTAAGCCACCCAGGCGCCCCTCCTCTCATCTCTTTCTATCCTGTCCTTGATACCTCACTCCTGCCCCATCACTTTTACTTTCACGATGTACCAGTGACCACTTAATTGCCAGACTGATAGTCTTTTCTGAGTCTCTATCCAGTTGTGCTTGGAGGGCTTTGTTGACCACCCACCAATTCAAACCCTGCATTATGTGTTTCCACGATGAATTCTTTTTCTCCTGCAGTGCTGTGACCCTCCTCCTCCTCCTCCTCCTCCTTTTAGTGTCTATTTATTTCCTTTGAGACACAGAGAGCATAAGAGGGGAGGGCCAGAGGGAGGGGGTGAGAGAGAGTCTCAACAGGCTCTGCACTATCAGTACAGAGCCTAACGCAGGGCTCAAACCCCTAAACCATGAGATCATGACCTGAGCCAAGATCAAGAGTCAGGCACTTTACCAACTAAGCCACCTGGGTGTCCCAACGACCCTTCTAATCTCTACTTCTTTGTCCCCTTTTATTGGTTCCTGTCCACTAATAGCCTCTGTTTTTGGCCTTCTGTCCTCTGTGCTCATTCCTCAGGTGAGCTCATTCCTCCTATGGCTTGTCACCTCTGTAGCACCGACTCCCTCGTCTTTAAACTCACCCCTACCCTCTCACCTGCTCCTCCAGGTCACATTTACAGACACTGGAGCTCTCTGCATTTAAAGCACCGCCATGCTCTCAAAACCGACATGGCTAAAGTTGACTTCCAGACCATGCCCCTTTTCCACTCATCTGTTTCTGCCTTGGCCATTCTTTCAGTCTCCCAAGCAACAAGATTTCCGTAGAAAAGAAAAATTTAATGAAGAGGAAACTGAAGTCATTATCCTTCCTCCCCAGAGTTTCTGTTTTCAGCTTCTTCGTGTCTTCAATGTATACTCCCGGGTCGCTGTGGAGCACAGTGGTCCTATACCACCCTTCCACTTTGCCTTCTCCGGAAGCCCTCTATTTCCCCACGCCTTTTCCCACACTATTCCTTCTACTTGGTTTCCATGCAAGTCATCTCCACGGAGAAATCCTACTCCATCTTCAAGGCCCTGCTAAGGTCTCACCCATAGCCTCTGGCCAGCCATGTTCTCTTAGCACTGAAGAGATTGTGACGTATAGAGATAGTTCTATATATGTCTCTCTTTAGGTGGTGCGTCCCCAGAGAGCTGGATGCAGGTCAGATTCGTATGTTTTAAATTTCTTATGGCAGCAAGATAATGCTCATTACATGTTGTTTTAAAGGAATGGGAAGGAATCTCCTATGCAGGGGCTACTGAATAATCCGACTGATTCTTGCTTAAGCATTTGGAAGACCTCTCCCCTTATTACCTGCAATTAAACATTAATGAAGAATCATTGGGAAAATTAAAATGCATAAAACATAGCTGGAAATGTAAGAAGGATGACAGCCAAACTAAAGGTGCTGGCACACGTTCACATCCCATTAGCTCGTTCTTGGACAGTTACCTCCTAAACCACTGGACACGTGGAAACTGAAGAGAGCTACACAAGCAGGAACTTATCACAAAAAAGAGAGTACCTGACCAGACTGACAACCTTGGTTAGAACAAAGAGCTACTGCCCGAGCCTGCCAAGGTATTTGTTCACCCTTCCAGATGGCTTGCAGGAGAAGCTCTGATGATGGGCTGTAACTGCTGTCTTAGCTGTCATCATGGAAGGCGGTACTGATGTGTGTGCCAAGCCCAGGGTTCTGAGCCGGATGCTCTGATCCTGTTCTCTGCAGGGCTGGCCTCAAGCTAACTGTGGAGTCTACTGCCTGCTTCCTGCACTTGTCCTCAGGGCTGTCCCAAGTTCCTTTTCATCTATCCCCTCTCCTGCCTCCCTCCCCAAACCTATGCAAGATGCCTCACCCACTACTAGTTTAGAAAGGGTTGGGGAGGGGGCGCCTGGGTGGCTCAGTCGGTTAAGCCTCACACTAGGGTTTGTGAGTTCCAGCTCCATGTAGGGCTAACAGCACAGAGCCCTGCTTCAGATTCTGTGTGTCTCCTTCTCTCTCTGCTCCTCCCGAGCTCACATTCTGCTTCTCTCTCTCAAAAATAAGTAAACATTAAAAAAATACTTAATAAATTTTTAAAGAAGAAAGAGTTGGGGATGCAGAGGGGGGAAATTGGAAAGGTGCTAATTTTTAGATCAAAATAATACATGTACATAATTCTTTTTTAAGTCAAAGACTATTCCAAGGTTAATTTTTTAAAAAAGTTAATCTGCCTCTTTTCTTCCTTCCTAAATTCCTTATGACACCCAAACACAACCACTTTCAAGTATTTTAGTGGTTTCTCTTGGCATTTACCTCCATTTCTAAATAATCTGCTTATGTGCCAATTTATTTTTGCTTTTTGATTTTAGTATTATCAGTTGTTTTTCCATTAACTTAATTTAGTAAGTTTAGGACCCCTATTCATGCCCCCCTCCACTTCTGCTAAATCCTCAAAAGACCTAGATCACAACTGGGTATAAACATAGTCAGTCATACAATATATTATCATTACATTTTCTTTCTTGTTCAACTTTTTGCTTTTTTCTAAGTTAATAAACACCTCATTCTTTAAAGCTTATTTTAATTGTACCTAACTAAATCTGTCTCAAATTCTCAAAAAAATCTCACAATATAGGCAACAAATCAAGTCATCAAGTTATTTTTTTCTTTCCTTCTTGGACCCCCACTTCTTCCCCTGCCTTGCCCCGCCTTCCCCAGCTCCCCAAGTCTCCAAAATCATCCAGTCTGGGCTAATTGTTCTTGAGACCAACTATTCAGTATTATTCTGGGTCTGTTCACTCTCACTCTAGAAATTTCCTTTGTTCCTCTCCTATCTTGGACGACCTATTCCTGGGTTCCATCTCTCTCTCTCTCTCTCTCTCTCGGTCCTCATTTTGGTGAAGCATAGCTTCCAGGGGAAGGTGCATAGGAGGTAACCTTCCTAAGAGCTTGCTTGTCTAAAGTGTCTTTATTCCATCTCCTACTTAATTGATTGTATCTCAGGAGTTAAATTTCTAGATGGGAAATGACTTCTGCTCAGAATTATATTGCTTTTGAGAGGTCCCTTGTTATTTGCTTAGCTGTCTTTGATATGTGAGCTGTTTCTTCTTTCCTCACCAGGGCTCCGTCAAATTTTCGTTCCCTAAGTCAGATATTCCAAAGTGCAATTACAGAATTTCAAAATTAAATCTGCTACGCTATTTGACCCCTTGCTTAAATTGTTTTGTTCCTTTCTTTTATAAGGATCAATTTAAATGTCTTCCTGCTCACAGCTTTGTTTTCAATAATTGCAATTTGCTAAAAGCTTCAACAGCTAAAATTTTTGGCACTTAATATATGAAATGCCACCTCCTGAAACCAGAAGGAGTAAGTGCACTTCATTTTAGCCCCTGACTGCTGTCCTTGAAAGGTTCTGGAAAGGGTCAGAAAAATGGCTGATTTTTTTCCAGATTTAACCACAAGTTAAGATGAAAGGTCTTTTTTTTTTCCCCCCTGTAAATGCATCTCACATGCTGCTAAATGAGAGCATGACAGAAACTGGAAATTCAAAGTAAAGGTCGACCAATCCCATCCAGGTCTATTTCAAAGCAACTGTTATTATTAATAGTATTTCATTACAGATGAAAAAAGTTCAGAAAAATGTTAAGGTGGATGGAATTCTGGGGCAATTAGAACAGTGGGCCTGTTCTCAACAAACTAGGTTTTGTGGCCACCCCAGATACAGGGCACCTTTAATATTATCACAGGAAATCTATTTCAGAATTTATGGAAGGAGGGTAATGTCCTGAAATGTGCTTTAGATATCTCCATAAATTGCTCTGGTGTGGGCATTCTGAAAAAACACAGCACAGGGAGGAGAGATTTGTAAGGGAAGAGGAACATTGTTTGGTTAGACGATGGGAGACATAGAAAATAATATATATTGGGCTGTTGCTAGAGGGAGATGCCATGAAGTCATCTTGTAATGGTTTGAATAAAAATCCAACCGCTGTTTGGGGATTTCATCTCCTCTTAGTGCTACAAACAAACGTCCCGGTTGGATGAGAGCTCACAAAACAGCAAATGTAATGAAATTTCAATTTTTAAATGCAGTCTCCAGTTTGCACGGAGAGTTGCTTACTAAGCTGACAACTTCCAAAAAGTCCCAGTAATACTTGTTTTGAAGGGTTAGAAAAATGTTGTGGACCTTGTGCTAGACCCACAGGATTCTCTGAGGTTGACATACAGTGCTTTTTCTTGAGAAAGCTAAGACTACCTATGTTTACCGAGGGCAGTGGCATATCTGAGGTCAAGGAAGACTTTGATGAAAACGTTCCATTGTGGTGACTTCTATAAAAAGTGAGAAACTATGTTCACTTGAATTGAGCTCAGAAGGAGGCATTTATGAAATTGGGGAGTTATTTTAGGATTATTTATTTACCCACTTAAATATATACTGCGCATGTTCCTATTATGTGCCAGGCATTTTTCTCGTTGAGGGTCAACAAAGCAGACAAAGTTCTTGCTTTTGTGGAGCTTTGGGATGAATGAAAAGAAATATTTCTGTAGATGGAGGTCATGTTAAGGTATTCATTGCCTATCCTCTGCCCTTCCAACAACTTATGCATTTCAAATAGATTGGTGCCAGGGTGAACAGATGTCTGACAGCATTTTAAAGAAGAATAAAGGAAGTTTAAGAATTACATTCTTCATCAGATTGATCTAATGGAATAAAAATATTTAACTCATTGATATAAATGAATAATATTTATAATGATAATAATTCATTGTGTGCTTTCTATGTGCCAGACACTCCATTAGGAGCTTTCAGTGTATTATTTGATTTAATCCTCTCAACAATATAATACGCACTACTGTTATCTCCATTAAAAACAACAACAACAAGAAAAGTGACTTACAAAAATTAAGTAACTTATTTGTCCTAGGGGAATAGTGTATGGATAATCCAAGAACCAAACCTAGTGAGTGACTCTGAAATGTCACTATTAGCCCCAAATATCCCATTTCCATCAGGTTCAGGCTAAGTGGCATCCATCTGTGTGGTCACTATGCATCACCCTACATAGTCACACTTCTTAGATGTTGGCATGAAGTGAGGGGGTTGTTGAAGGGTCTGAAAGGTCCAGTCACCACTGTTCAAAGCTCACCTTTTCTCTAGCACCATCCTTACTCATGGCACAATGGACATGTTGTCTGTCTCTTATCAATGTCTCTCTGTGGAAAGTCTGTCCAAGAGTCCTAGCATGTGGAAAACTGGCATTTACCTGCTCAACAGAACCGACTTAGAAGAAGAAAAGTTTCAATTCAAATTCGTTTTCACAACAAATGAATATCCTATGCCAAAGAGATGGAAGTTGGCTCATAAATGGCAACTCAAATGGCTCTTAAGTTGGCTCGCAAAAGTGGCACTAAATATCAACTTGAAAAGCACCAGAGCAGGTTCAAAGTAAAGAAGAACAGAGATGTAATTGATTACAACTCCTCTCGGAGTTGTCACTCACTAGGAGTCACTCAGTAGGTTTGGTTCTAGGATTATCCATACATATGCTTGTGTGTAATTGTGTGAGTCAAGTTAGTGTATAAATATTAAATGATTCAATTAGGCAGAGTAAGCCCATAAAATGTGTTAATGTGATACGTCATTTCACAAACAAGGTGTTAGGACGGCTTGTTGGTATTCTCCAACATCACAAAAATGCCCATTAGCTTTTACTGCAGCCTTTTTTAATATTGAGGTAGAAACCAGTAAATAGTTCAAGACAGAAGTGGGTGGGGTTGAAAGTCAATGTGTGTAAGCAGTTATTTTGCCTTTGTAATTTTCTTTGTTACTTTCTTCAGTTCTCTTCAGATATACAAACAAGCTTTCTTGGTTGCTTAATCACTTGACAATAATGTCTACTATTTACCGACTTCTATTCCTTGTGTGTTGTGGTATACACACATCCCTTATGTGTATAACGGAGCTATAGTATTACGATTATCATGAAGAGAAAAGTGAGGTGAGACACATAAAGTGCTGAGCACAATGTCCCGGAACATTGTAAGTGTTCAATAAGTTTCTTCAATAGCAGCAGTGCTATCACTAATAGTTTTTTAAATTTCTAGTTATTACCAGTTTTCCGAGACGAAAATTTCTGAGTGACCACTAGATGGCATTAAGGTTAATTTAAAATATATACAGTGTGGTCCTATTCCTATCAGTAAAAACATGTGGTGAAAAGTAATTTCATACATTTTGATTTATACGTTATGATTTAATAGCTAAAGCTTTTTCATTATTTTATGTAGGCAAATCCTAGAAGAGATCGTATTTGATTCAACTATGCTTCCAATAAGGGCTTGCCATGTTCCTTCTATTTTTCTTAAAATTAGGAAAGTTATTGCTGAGTGTTCTCAATGATACTTCAAAGTAAATGGCCCCCTCCTTGCACTAAAAACAAAACTACTGTTTTGTAGCCAGTATTGATGGTCAGCAATGTGCCAAACTCAATGGTGAGCTGTAGGGAAAGGTCCGGGGGTTTGTCCCCTCAGGGAGTTGAAGACAATAAGGCAGTGGTTATGTGTGAAGCAGGTAAGTGTATAAAGGAATTGGCTTGGTACACCCCAGGAAGACCCACTTATTCCTGCCCTGCTCAAGGATGCTGCACTGTGAGGATTGGTGTTTCTTAAACTTTGCAGAAGACGATAAATGAAAAACAAAATGCAAATATCAATCTCCTTCTCAAAGACACTGTGGTAAACTTAACGATTCAGTATTGCTGATTTTTTAGCTGGTTATCAAAGTCTTAATTTTTGGATATTTTATCAAAGGTGTTGTAAGAGAACTATATATTTAGGATGTTCATAAAGAATAGTTTAGATGACAAGTAAATTTTGATGGGTTGGGTGGCTTACTATGAGCAAAGACGTACATGAAATTAACTGAAGAGGAAAGATTAGTTTTGTCCCAATGGCCAATAAGCCTGAGTGGGGGAACTATCAATCTGGCAACTCTGTTCAGTCTTAGAGGTGGATGGTCAAATGGTTGAGCTCACCTCCAACAGTGAACTCCTTAAGAACAGCAAATGCATGTAAATGTCACCTCTGAAACCGCAAAATGGAACACAGGATCTATGACATAGTACACACTCAATAAATGTTGGCTGAACAATGAATGATAAAATACCCAGTCAATTAAACTAAACAAAGAATCCCATTGGAGGTAAGGGCAGGGGTGTTGGTCAAGATATTACAGTATATTTGTAATAAGACACAGACCTTTTGTTCCAAATATATCAGACAGTATAAATTTAAAAAGGGGATAAAAAGGCAAGTATGAATTAAAAGTGAGGTAAACACCTATATGGACCAGAAATGGAACACAATTGCAAAGCAGTCAATGCGGCTCCATGTAGAAGCAAGCTTTTGTGACTTTTTGCTCTTGTGATTAACAAAGTTAATGTTCTTGTGGGATGTGGGATTGGACCCAGGCTCACTACCTGCATTTAACTCCCAAACATCGTCACCAGAATTATTAAGAATGTACATTAACATGAAGAAAAGTAAACCTACCACCTTCTCAATGGCTAGTCCTCAGTCTTAAACGCCTAACAAAGTGTTCATTTTTTTTTTTTTTTTTTTTTTTTTTTTGACACTTTTAAAAAAAAACNAAAAAAATTTTTTTTTTTTTTTTTTTTTTTTTTTGGTAAGCAAATTTAGAAAGAAACCATCACTCATGGCATGATTCAGATAAGGTGAAGCCCTAGATGTTGATACAAAAATAATCTGAAAAACCCTAGAAGGCAAGTACAGCTGGAAATAACAAATGGCCAAAGCATTCCCTCCTTCGTTTGTATTCTACTTAGAAAGCCAAATTACAATCAGAAGTTTGCTTAGTGAGCTTAGACGTGGAGCAAGGGGAATTTGTTATATGGTTGAAAAGATGTATGATAGGGGTTAGCAAAATTTCTGTAAAGGGCCAGAGAGTCAATATTTTAGGCATTGTGGGCCATATGGCCTTTGCCAAGACTACTCAACTCTGGCACTGTAGTGCAATAGCAGTCACAGACAAAAGGTAAATGAATGGAAGTGCCTGTAGTCCAATGAAACTTTATTTACAAAAACAGGATTTGGCCCACAGGCTGTGGTTGACCACCCCTGTTCTGTGGCACCAGGTCCTGAACGTCTAACACATCCATCTCTACCATGTTGGTAGAGACACTGGCTTTTCCATGGCACTTCCTATTCTTGAATCAGGCTTTTTCTCTCCCTTGGTTAAAAAGACACAAAATTATCTTTGTGACCTGGCTTTTCGCAGGCCTCTGTGTTGCCCCTTATGATTAAGTCTTTCGCCTGATGTAATAATTCCTACAATTAGAGTAGGGTCAAGTGTTACTGGCTGAGGAGGCTTTTTAAGGGGTCTTCTTAAGGTGACTTCATGGATCACTGTTTCAGTTCACTTAGAGTTTAACTCTCAGAGGACACCTTATTTCTCAATTCCACCCTGCTCCCTGGTCTCTCTTACTTCCCAGTCCTATAGAGGTTTCTCACTATTGCCCCCATATTAATCCTGCAATGGTAAATTGTGGTGCGGATCCAGCCAAAGGAAGTGTTGGAACATGGGTATCAGCTGGTGCTTGAGATGTTGATTTCTGCCAACATACTTGTAGGAAAGTATACTTGTAGGAAGTATACAAGTATACTTGTAGGAAAACTGCCTTGATTTTATAGCCCCTAGAACCCTCCCTGGAGCCTGGGACTCAAAAACACCTTTGGCCCACTCTATACGTTCAACAAACCAACATGTGAAGGATTTTTTTTTCCCCCACAAGAATTGTTTAAAAGTTCATCATGTAGGAGTGGCCATTTCTCATCTGAAGCAGCATCCAGGTCTACTTTAGCAATTTGTGACTCCTGCTGCATTAGCATTACCTGGGAGCAGGTTAGAAATGCAGAGTCTCAGGGCCCCAAACCTGAATCAGAAACTGCATTTTAACAAGCTCCCCAGATAATTCACGATAGTAGCATTTTGAAGTACTTTGCCAACTTCTATCTCATCTTAATTATTTTGAATTTAAAATTTTTATTTTCTCAGCTTTATTGAGGTATCATTGACATATAACGGTAAGACACTTAAAGCATACATCATGATGATTTAATATGCATAGAGATATTGAAACAATTGGAACATCCAGTTAATTAACACATCCATCACTTAATGTTAATTAGGAAACGTGCCTCCTTGGGGTGGCAGAATTGCCAATGGGTCATAAGGGCTGAGATTAGTGGGTGTAATGTTTCCCATATTTTTGTGTCTTAGGGCAGGGCATATGGATATACGTTAGCCTTGATTGGCCTGGTCACCCACAAGCCCATTCATGTTCTAAATTCATGATGAGATGGGGTGGGGGAGATTCAAATGAAGTATGATTCTACTTCATCAGCACCCTTGTTTTTCAAGGAGTTTTTAAAGCTTCTTTTCATTGGAAGCTTGTGGAATACATTATCCTTTATTGCTTTTCAATAAAATATTGATAAACTGGAACAAATCTTATCCCTTTCAGGGTCTTGCAAATCTGGGCCTTCACCTTCTAACTCTGGGTTTGATAAAACTTACATGCACACTCTCAAACCTTCCCACAGCAAGCCACCAATATGTACCTTGATTAGCCTTCACTCTATGGCCCAGAATGGATCACATGCGGTATAGCCAAAAGCAACATGACTTGCAGGGATATCGGATGGTCTAGTTTTAGTTAAACATAAAAGATAAATATTTGTTACTTGGTTTTGCCAGATTAAGGGNCATGACCTAAGCGAAAGTCGGACGCTTAATCGACTAAGCCACCCAGGCGCCCCTTTAATTTTTTTTTTAAAAGCTTTCTGAATGACTCTAATGCTCAGCCAGTCTTGAGAACAATAGGGTCTTCAAGCTGAATTTCTTCATGTGTGAGATGGGAATGTTACTTATTTCTTCAAATGGCTGTCGAGAGTATTACATGACATTACATGTGTGAAGAGATTTCTAAAGTACGGAGCAGTGTAGAAACATCTGCAGCAGTCTTTACTGTTATGACCAGTTGGGTGGTTAGGTAGCAAGGACAGGACTTCTGGCAGTGTGCGAGGAAATAAAGGAAGTATAATGAAAGTAGAGACTGAGGTGACAGAGATGAAAACAACTGGAAGCCACTTCTGTTTTCTATGGTGAAGAGTTCCTGTGTGTGTGTGTGTGTGTGTGTGTGTGTGTGTATACACGACAGAGCCTAATGCAGGGCTCGAACCCACAAACCGTGAGATCATGACCCGAGCCAGAGATGGCCACTTAACTGAGTCACCCAGGTGCCCCTATACATATATGATTATAGATACTATATGTCATCTATAGGCAGCCAGGACTGTGAAACACCCCTATAAATAAAGCTGAATTTCTTGTAAAGAAGAGCTTATATCCACATAAGGTCTATACAATCCTGTGTTCCTCCCTTCTATATTTCATCTTGTCTATCTTGGCTCAAGAAATTGCAGGCAATTTGAGGTCATGGTTTGGGTCTTCCCTTTCCCACAGGAACTCCTATTACAGTCCTGGTTACAGAGAAAACTCTCAGCAGTTGTTGATTGATGCTTGGTCACAATTCTTAGACTTCTTTCCACATGAGTAGTTGAAGTCTCCTCTCGAATGACTCAGTTGTAGAATGGGGTTAATTAAGGTTGTCTTTCTATAACTAGTTCTACCCCATGATGTTATTATAATTTTCTTATGTTGCATGGAAAATCTCCCCATGTTCTCTCTGAGCATAAACACCAAGATTGCATCCCATTCCTACATGAGTCACAAGGGGCTAATTTTGGGAAAAGGGTGGGTTTGAAATACATGCTGCTTCTCTTTCCTTTCAGTGCTGGTTTTGTAATAAACACATCATGTCACCCAACAAAGCCAAGTCATTTTCAAGCTGTGTCTCTTTGTTAAAAGAAGCCAGCTCAGTCAACTTGGTGTAAAACAATAAACTGGCTGATGTGGCAAGACAAAGACCACACTTCAACTGATGGGTTCATTTTCCAACTTGTTAACACACTGTTGTATAGACACAGTCTCTGACAAACAGACCCTGTGACTGTTAAAAAGAATGACCCCCAAAAGGTAATTCTATTGGAAATGATCAAGGTAATAGATACCTAATTCACCCATGTCCTGTGTAGGGCCTACAGGGAGGGATAACAAATAGTTGGTTGAATTTCCCTCCCCTCCCCCTCTTTCCTTCCCTCTCCCTCTCCTTCTCTTCACAATATTGGCCTGGGAAATGTAGAAACGAGGAATTTCACAGTATTTCAGGAGTGTGTCTGTACTTATATTGACCTCTTGTTAAAAAGGGGTCCTTGGACTGTGGTCAGGGTAGGTGCGTGTGTGGGGGGCTAGCCCTCAGCTGAGGGCAGAGGAAAGGGGAATTGAGTCTAGAAACCAAATAATGGCTGGAGAATCAAAAGATGTTCCTAAGCATCTGATGGGCCAGAAACAAAAGGATTAACATGTGTCAGGAAAGACTGAAGTAGGAAGTTTGAGAGATTAAGGCAAGAAGATGACAGAGTAAAGGGGTTACTATGGGAGGGAGGCTTCAAGAGCTTGCCATGTCCTTGACTGTGTAGATATTGAATTGAGGGTCCTGAGCTCTTTCCATGAAAGATGAAGCCTATGGCTCAATGGAACCCATTCAAAGCATACCTTCACAGTCAACTTCAGACATCAAGGAATCTAGCATGATAGCCCCTTGTATAACCCCTCAGTTACACCTGTAACTTCTAGAAGAACAAACAAGTACAGGTGATTAAATGAAAGGAAAGAACCATAACTACCACCTAGCTGAAAACATCGTCAGTCCAAAGCATGGTGCTAAATATGTGGCTTTAAAAACAACAACAACAACAAACCTTTCCCATAAAGTTGCCGTAAACCTTTTATGGAATCTGTCATTGGTACATGTTGATGAATCCCTCTTCTCTTGCTGGTTCCCATCTTTTGTCTGTTCCTCTTTAGGTTTTTTACCTTGTTTCTTACACTTCTGCACCCCCACCCTCCCCAGCAGTGGTATCCAGTCTCCATCTTGGAAGTGGCCACATGGTTCTCAATGTCATGATAATCGCTGGCCATGCCCTGGAAGGGACAGGATAGGACCTTTCTGTTTTTCAAAGGAGTAGGGTTTAGGCACTTTAAGTCTTCAGAGGACAGTTATAAGATCAACAAATCTTCCTCTTAAAGGCTCTCATTGCTTACCTTTGATGAGTTATTCTATTATCCCAAGAGCACTCTCTTCACCCTCTCTTATCAAAAACCCTTCCAAACAGGTGTGACAAGAGAAGAGAAGAATTGGGAGGGGGAAGGAAGACATGGTTCTGCATCTTACATTGCTGATAAGTACACTGGGTATTACATGGAGGAAGAAGGCAGAATATTACTGTCTGATTCTGATTACAAAAGGTTGAGAAACAGTATTTCACATATTTTGAAACATCTTACAAATTGATGTCCCACTCTTTTGGCCCCTCAGCTCTTATACTGGATTGCTTAAAACTGACTATAGTGAAAACTGTATCTTCTTTAATTATTTAAGGGGAGGTCTTATGAATTTTTCCCAGGGTTCATACTTATGAAAACTTTCCCTTTAAGAAGAACCCAGAGACATGTTGAAACAAACTCCAGACTGATGTCAAGGTGAAATAAAGCTTTGGGTTTTACTCATGGGCTTCATAACTGACAATCATGTGCAAGATAATTGGAACATCATTTTAGAAACTCTTTGTGACTTGATTGAATTTAAGTTGGGTTCTGCATTCAGGCTAAAGATACATAGAATATATAATTGTGTTTGAAATGAAGGCCAAAGAAATTTTAGGTAAAAATTTGAAAGTAAAAAAAAAAAAAGAACTGTAGACATCGGTAGAAACAGACACAAGGATATTGTTATTCCAGGACAAATCGTCCACACATATGCTGGCTTCTAAAAGAAGAAAAACATGAAGTAAACAGGGAAATTTCCATTGGAATACCAGAAAAATATAGATTACAGCTAGCAAATATTCAGTGTGACTGTTCCCTCTTCTCTCCAATCTGTACCCCTGGCAGACATTGCTAGCTGATCAAGGTTCACCTTTCCACTGAGTTTATAGTTTTGTAATAATCAATAGTGTTTTCCAAGTAGCCAGTGAAAAGTGATACAATTTCATATCTGAGATATTACTTACTCATCTCTGTGATTTAGTTTAAGTCACCAAAGAAGGCTTTCAGATAGACTTGAAAGGCTTCTTTGTCCAAGCATCTGCAAAGCATTTTGAAATGTTATAGGAGGAGAAAGAGAAGGTCAGGTAAAAAGAAAATCTTACTCTAATTTGGATATGCTCTCTTTACACAGCTGGTTAAATATTATTTATGCTTAACTTGGGTGACACTTTTCTTATAGCCATTAGATTATGGCCAGGACCAAAAGTGAACACCAGAGTTGCTAAATACTCCCACATTCAAGAGAGAGCTTTGAATCAACAACCTGGAGTTGAAGGCAGAAAACCCCTCACAGGGTTTATTTATTAAGAGGTCATCAAATTAGTCCCTTACCACTAATCACTATTACCTTCTTGGTCTATGAAAGAAGTCTTGGGGGAGGGAAAGATTCATCAGTCTTCTGGGACTTAGGGGAAATCTTGCCCTATCCTCCTTGCAGGTGGGGAGATGTCACTCCAAGAGACCATCTGTGAAAGTAGTAGGTGTTTTTAAGAATGGAAACTGAATCACTTCTGTTTCTCATTTTGATTGCTTGCTCTTATGCTTCTGTGCCTGTCTGAGCCGGGAAAATGAGAATTGGAGAGAGAGGCAGGTCAGAGAGACAGGACAATAGCAGAGAACCTGCATGCTGACACTTGCCATGTCAAGAGACAGAGTTTTCTAAGGATTGGGCAGACCCAGTAGAAGGTAGCTTGGCCTGGTTAGCCTATCCTCACCTGGGAGGGATGCTTTCTGGGCATAGGGACCTCAGTAGCAGAAGACTGTGGCATTGACTGCTGGTGGGAGATATGATTAGAGAGGTTAAGCCAGAAACAAATCTCCTGTCAAGTTGCTCTGTGGTGGGGAGCCCCCCCAGGACCCTCCAGACAACCATAGCTAGGACTCCACAAGATATTCATCATTAGGGTGCCTATCACACAGAAGACACTAATGGTCAGAGAGTGTTAGCTTAAGAAAAGAAAATCAACAACAAGAGAAGTGTGAAAGCTCCCTCAGATAGGTAAGGAGACATTCAGCTTTTCCAGTTGAGGTAGCCAACTTCCAGGATAGCTCCCAATAATCCTCACCTTCTAATAATTACAGTCTTGTGGCATTTTTTCCAATATGGAAACAGGGATGGTCTGTGTGACCTGTAGAATTCTGTGGAAGGACTAGACTATGTCATAAGACACATTACAGCTCCCACCTTTGTTTCTTAGATGGTGTTCTCTGGAGGACCCAGCGCCATGTTGTGAGACACTCGAGTAGCTCTCAGAGGCCCATGAAGAGGGGAAGTGTGGCCTCTCGTCACAACCAGCACAGACCTGCCAGTCATGGGAGTGAGCTACCTTGGAAGTAGATCACCATCGTGAGTCTAGCCTTTAAGTAACTGCAATCCTGGCCAACATCTGACTGCCACCTCATGAGTAATGTTGAGTTAGAAACATTCAGTTAAAGGGTTCCTGCATTCTTATCCCACGGAAGCTATGAAAGGTAATATATAATTGTGATAGTTTTAAATGACTATGTGTTCAGCGTTATGTGTCATGCAGCCACAACTATTCACTTCCTAACCCTCTTTCCTGCCCTAACCCTAGAGGAGCCAAGACGAGGGAGGAAGGGAAGGTATGTAAAAAGTGAGTCATTTTGAGCCACTGAAGTTACATGTTTAATTTGCAATGGGGATGAAGAGAGAGTTTTGAATGGGATGTGAAATGAAACTGGACTTGAAACTTATGGAATCTCCCTAAAATGACATTGTTGGAGGGGTGCCTGGGTGGCTCAGTTGGTTAAGCATCTGACTCTTGACTTCAGCTCAGGTAATAATCTTATGGTTTGTGGGATCCAACCCTGCAACGGGGTGCTGGATAGCAAGGAGCCTGCTTCAGATTCTCTCTCTCTCTCTCTCTCAATAAATAGATAACTAAATAAACTTTAGAAAATGACATTGCTGGATAGGAAATGGGAAGTTTACATAATTGGGGAAATTATCTGGGAGAAAAAATTAAATCTTGTCACGTGTATACTCCAAGGACATGAAACTCCTCAGTAAACCACGAATAGACTAATTGATATGTTTATTTTTTTTAAAGTTTATTTATTTTGAGACACAGAGAGAGTGTGTGTGTGTGCGCACATGAGGGGGGGAGGGGCAGAGAGAGAGGGAGAGAGAGAATCTCAAGCAGGCTCCACACTGTCAGAACAGAGCTGGACATGGGGCTCAATCCCATGAACTGTGAAATCACATACTGAGTCAAAATCAAGAGTTGGATGCATAACCAATGGAGCCACCCAAGTGCCCCTAATAATTTTTTTAGAAGCATAATTGAATGGAAACATTTGCTTTGTTTTCTGTGATCCAGTTATCTATGACTGTGGCCAGTCATAGACCATGGTCCATGGTCCATTACTGCTGGCACCTGAGCTACAGAACCAGGCCTCCAGAGTAAGGAAACCATGAAATACTAGTTTTGCAAACCCAAACTTATGACATAACAATTATCAGGGGGAGTTATCTCTAAAAAGAGCTCTCTTTTCTGGACCTGTCACATGTAAAGAGCTATAGAAACTTGGAAGGTCAATACCATTTTGCAGAAATTTCTCTGTATTATAAAGGTGCTTTGGCATTGTTTTGACCTTCTGACCAATGTGTGGGTAGTGATAGATGGTGTGAACATCTGTATCATGCTCTGGGTAGCTAATCTAGCCCTCATATAAGTCCATCTTCCCTGATATCAAAAGCAAGGAGAAGCTGGCCAATGTGATATGGATAAGCATAAACTTAATATTTACTTTTTGGAAAATATGGTGAGTTATACAGTTCATAGTGAGGAAGAATCTGGAGTAACTGGTCTTTTAAGATAAACTTCTAGAGATTATTCGAGACAAGTCTGGAGAGGGTGGTAACCTGCAATAAAGATTTCAATCTGTGTTATGATAGAGTCAGAGTCATTCTGTTCTTTTGTAAACAACATTAAATTTCATTCTTTTCTTCCAGGACTGTGACTGTCCTCCAGCGCCTCCTGAAACAAATGAGCTAGGAAACTTCCCACACAATGATACAGACAGATTTCCCCTGGTGTGAACCATGCGCAGTATCCATGCAGCATAGATGTGTTGGGACCACAGAGGTCAGGGAGGTCACAGCTCTGCAAGAGCGGATGGCGTCTCCAAGCCTGGGCATTAATAACCGTCACATTCTGGGCCCAGAATAGAAGCCAGTCTGTGTGGCCTATGTCTGGCCTGCTACTCAGAGGAAGAAGAGCACTGGGCTGGTATTCTTCTACAAGCTTTCACATATGCTAGCTCACTGATCTTATAAAAGAAAACAAAAAGTATGATGTTGGGATTTTCCTAAGCTTTCCAATAAAGAAGCTGAGGTTCAGAAGTGGTAGCCAACTTGCCTAAGGTCCCATAGCTGCTGAGAAGTGGAATCCAGTTTCAGGTCCAGGCCTTTTGATTCACCCACCACCTCAGCTGCTTCTCCATCCTTCCTTCAATTGTACTTGTATCACCTGAAGAGCGGAGCACACTAGGCAGCGAATGAGGGGATGCTCCTAAATGCTACCATCTGATTCTGACGATTTTGAATATTACTCTTTTTGGGAGGGGGCAGGGGGAGTAAGGAGGTGCTGTTAGTTTCTCCTGGGAATCAAGACTAGGTATCTTTATCTGAAATCTTGTGCCAGCTCTCTGTGCTGTGAAGAATGAATCTTGCCTATTGTCCTTTGGGCTGTGACTTTTTGTAAATTTTAGAGATTTCTCCTCCTGTGTTCTCTATCCCCCAACCTCTCAACCTGTGTTTGTCCTTCCTCCATTTATCTAAGGCAAAGAAAGAGATCTTGACTCAGGATGGAGCCATAGATTTGGTTTTAAGGAAGGTCAACTTACAAATAGCTGTTGCTATGGAAATACTGGGGGAAACCAACTGTTGGTGCTTGAATGTCCACCTTATTAATTATTTCCTGGGTATTAACTATAGTCTCTTTCTTGTTTCTATTTCCCCCCAAACTAGATGCTCATTTGACATAATAAAACTTTGTAATAAAAAATTCTAAGTATTCTTGTGAAAAGTAACATGATATCCTGTCATCTGGTTAGAAGAGAACTCCTGGAGGTCAGGCCCCGTGCTTTATTACTTTATTGGCTAGAACCCTGGGACTGAGCAACGTGCTGGCACAATGGTTTAGAAATGCACACGAAGTATGAAGGGAAGTCTTCGGGGGTAATTGTGAAGAGAACATTTTTTCACTTTATAAAAGACACAGCTGGAAGAGATGGTGCATCTGTTCCTCTGGATATTTCTGGATATCATGCTCGGAACCGCTTGGCCATTTAGATCCATGTCGCCAGCCCTAAGGATGGTAGAGTCAAAAGATGGAAAAAAATGAGATGGGCAGGATGAGTCCTGAGCTGCAATGGGGTGAAGGGAATGGGAAGGAGGGGGAGGCAGGTGTGGAAAGACAGTCTGTGTCTGGTTGGGTGCAAGATGTGGTCAGTAAGAGAGCGGAGTTACTGTGATGCCCAGATTCCTGGCTTAGGTGCTGACAGTGATAATGGGGATCGGAGAGGAACATCATATCTGGGAGAAGATGGTTCAGATATGATAAAGTGAGGCCCAGCTGGCTGTGCGGAGATGCACATGAAGCATTAGGATTTTTGGACTGGAAGCTCAGAAGACAAAGATTTTTTCCGGAAACAAAGATTTGAGCATCATTAACTTGGAGTTATTTTATCAAAAAATTTTAAATGTCTTTTTATATTTGAGGGAGAGAGAGAGAGAGACAGAGTACAAGTGGGGGAAGGGCAGAAAGAGGGAGACAGAGCCCGAAGCAGGCTCCAGGCTCTGAGCTGCGAGCTGTCAGCACAGAGCCCAACACAGGACTTGATCCCACCAGCAGTGAGATCATGATCTGAGCCAAAGTCAAATGCTTAACTGAATGAGCCACCCAGACAGCCCTAACTTGGAGTTATTAATGTCCTAAGAGTAGATGAAATTGCCCAAAAGGCCGTGCATAGAAAAGCCAAAACTCACTGACTTTTAAGAAAGAGTAAAGGCAAGTAAAATTTACAAAAGAGATCAAAAGGGTGTGTGGGAAAGAAGTTTTACTGTAAATAAACCTCAGAAATCCCAAGAAGAAAGGAATTATTATAATTTGGGTTTCTTTTCTCCCAGATCCCAAGTGCTTTCCCAGGCTAATGCCTGAGCCCCACCAATGCCCATCTTGTGATGGTGATGCTCTGGTCAAGGGATTGGGTGTATCATGCTTCCAGCCTTCATGGGTAGAGGAGGACTCCACAGGGATATGATGATGTATTTTTGCTTCCATCAAATAAAAATAAGACCCACTGAGCCCCAAAGCCCTTCCTAACTAACCTAGATTTGTTTTTAATTTGTTTAAGGCAAAAGTTCTTAGCATTTTGGTTGAACCATGTGTGTAATACTTAATTCAATGATTTCAGATCTTTGTATCTACCCACTGAATTAATGAAACAACTGCCAAATTGCTTCATTTTGTCTTTTTCTTTCTTTTCTTAAAAAAAAGTTATTTACTTTGAAAGAGAGAACACAAGTGCAGGAGGGGCAGAGAGAGAGAGGGAGATAGAGAATCCTAAGCAGGCTCTGCACTGTCAGCAAGGAACCTGACATGGGGTTCAAACTCATGAATCATGAGATCACGACCTGAGCGGAAATCAAGAGTCAGACACTTATAACCTCTGAGCCACCCAGTCTTTTGTTTTTTTCTCATTTTGTCATTTTCATTTTGTCTTTTTCTCATTTTATCTTTTGCAGTCAAACAGTATTTATAAGACCCAAGGAAGAGGTAGATTGGGATGAAAAACAATGTCATTGGAGAAAACTTGTGTGCACTGAATAATTTTCAGAGGGGCTTTGTATTATCAGAAAGCTTGCTTTCCTCAGATCCCTCTGAATCGCACTTGGGAGGCCTGGCTCATGTCTCTGAGTGGTGCTTGAGTTGAACCCCAGTCTGCAATTTTCTCAAAAGCAATTACTAATAAAGGACCTCCTTATTGAAGAGGCAATGAAACTGTTCATCATTACAAAAATACTTTCTACTTGGCATGAAGATCCTCATAGAAACACTTGCTGGGTGTTTTGTTTTGTTTCCTTTTTAAAGTCTTCTCGAGGCTACTTGTATATAGCCAGGGAAGTGGGAAACAGAGGCAAGAATCTGAAATGAGTAAGACCAAAGATGCCATTATTGAAGGAACATCGACATTATGAGTTTTTCTAAATGATCCAGACACAGTATCTACAGGAACCCATCAAGTGATCTCAATCTCTTCTTTTCCTGGCTGAAGGCAGGCTTGTCAGTACTGCTTTTGTAGCATAAGAAGGTAGACTTCTAAAGTGTTATCTGGCCAGGTCTGGTCACACCGTTCATTCTGCAGCCTCAGGGCTAGGAGTGTTTTTCTTTGGGTCTCATTCATATTTTGAGTCCTGTCTCTGTTACTCCCAGTGTGACTTTAGGTGAATGAATTATCTTCCAGAAGATATTTTCCTTATCTGTAAAATGGAAAAAGCGATAGGGAAGAATAACACTCCTCTCATAAAGACATCATAAGGGGTAAATCAATGAATGTATGTAACATGCCTCACAGACCGTCTGGGTTTAGTGAATGGAGGTCAATATTGATTAAATGAGGAGACTGGAATCATCTATGGGTCTCATATTGAATGGGCATATGATCTAAGGAGACTGTTAAAACAGAAGATTTGGGGGCTTCTTCCCCAAAGATTTTGATGTAGTAGCTCTGGGATGAGGTCCAGGAATTGGTAGTTCTAGCCAGTTCCCAGGTGATTCTGATGCAGGTATTTGCAAGCACATTTTGAGAATGGCTGCAGCAAACACATGATGTCCCAGAGTCTCTTGAAGCTCTGTGTTTAAGGTACAGCTCTGTCAGTCTATAGTACAGAAAAGCGGAAGGTCATGTATGATTAAAGATGAGTCTCAGGCACGGACACCTGGGTGGCTCAGCCCATTAAGCATTTGAGTTCGTGGTTTGCAAGTTCGAGTCCCACATCGGGCTCTCTACTATCAGCACAGAGCCTGCTTCAGATCCTATGTCCCCCACTCTTTCTGCCCCTCCCTTGCTTGTGCTCGCTCTCTCTCTCTCAAATAAATAAACATAAAAAAAATGAGTGTCAGGCAGAGTTCTGAGGGCATGGGGGATGTGGTTGGATCGGAGAAGTGGGGAGGTAAGGGCTTCCCACAGGTTGGGGGAGGAGGTGGCAGGAGCAGTGACAGAAGGTGGAAGGGGAAGGTGGTGTGGCGGGGAAGGTCCTCTGCATAACTGAGGACAAGAGAGGGGGTTGGAATGTAGGAGGTGAGAAGTGTTAGCTAGGAGGCTGGGGTGGGGGGTGTGTGTGCAAAAAAGGCCCCAGAAGTGGGACTGTGTGTGGCAGCTGATGGGCTGGCAGGCTTATTAGGGGTGCTGGCAAGTTTCAGGCCTGGGCTCATCAGGGCTTGCATTATAGTGACAGCCATCAGAACAGAAAACCTGCAACAACATCTCTAGGGAGTTCTGAGTAACTGTTTACTGCATTTTAACAAGTGTTCAAACCCAGCTCTGGGGAATCACACAGGGCCAAAGTTGTTGAAAACATTAGACATTCTACCACTAGATAGTGAATAGGGGCTTTGCCTCAGAGCAAGGAAACGTAGAGTATGCAAGGCTGGTAAGAATTGTTGGAGCACATTTAAGCACACCGCCTTCACCTCTGCAGCAGCCGTGGAGGGAAGGCCTGGACTCCAGGTGCAACATACCAGATTTCTTCTTCTTCCTTTAGGTTCTGCTTCCATCATGAAAATCTTTGCCCAACACAATCCATGTACAGAAAGAGCAGGAGGAGAGGAGAAAGGCTCTCTGATGGGTGTTCTTCTGCCCCAGTGTTGCTGCGTACCAGCTGCAGCGAGTGATGGTGAGGTCCGGTGCCTTCAGTCTGCCTTGTCTCAGTGGCAGCCGAGTCCTCCACTCTTTGCTTCCAGCATTTATTCTTAGGTGTGCTGCGGAAGGCGGTGGGGAAAATCCATTTGTCCAAATGGAAAAGGAAGTTGTGAACTAAGTCTTGATTGCTATGACAGCATTCCTTCCACTGACTATGGGAACAAGCTGTCCATGAAAAACAAAGCAAAACAAAACAAAACAACCCAGGACTATTGGTATTAATTTCTTACTCCAACACAGCATTACGGCTCTATAATTTCTCTCAAAGGCTCTATTTATTTCTCTTGTTCCATCATGGCCAAAATGTTTGGAGAACATCATTGTACTTGTGACTCATATTTTCCAATTTTTATTTTTATTTTCATTTAAATTATTAAAAAATACTAATGTTTAGTTTTGAGAGAGAAACAGACAGAGCGGGGGAGGGGCAGAGAGACAGACATACACACAGAATCTGAAGCAGGCTCTAGGCTCCGAGCTGTCAGTGCAGAGTCCAACACGGGGCTTGAACTCACGAACTTCCAGATCATGACTTGAGCTGAAGTCAGGCGCTTAACTGATTGAGCCACCCAAGTGCCCCTCATATTTTCCAATTTGTAACTGAATTTGCCTTTGATCTGGCCAGGGAATTCTTCAAGCCAGCTTAGCAGGCCCATCACAGCAAACCTCTGCGGGTCTCCCCTGTCCTTCAAAAACCCTTTCTTCCTTCCTCTTCAATTTGTGGTGTAATGCTAAACATATGTCACTTTCTGGTTTGCTTTTTGCCTTCTGCTTTCATTATTCTTGTTTTTCAGGAAGGAGATCTTTGTAGTAGAGAAATGGTGAGTCAGGTGACATCGATAATCATTTTTCAACTTGGCTTTCCATCACTGACTTTTGCTTCTTACTCATCTTTGAAATTTAAGTGATTATCTCAAATTATGAAATCCACACATCCACAAATGTGAAGTTAGTATTCTCCATAATAATAAAAACAGTAGAGCTTAACAAATGTTAGTCATGAGCCAGGCAATATGACACACACTTTGTAGGCCCGATCTGTTTGAATCCTCCAAAAACTTTTATTATCTCCATTCAATAGGAAAAGAAATAGGCTAGAAAAGTTAGGTACCTTATCTAAGGTAAGTGGCAACACAGTAGTATCTTGGTATTAGATTTGTGTCCTGTTTCGGAAGAATTTTAATGAGCTGTGGGTTATTATCAAGCCTGTATATTTTCCCATAGAATTAAGAAGCCAGAAGAGACAAAAAGATGTGAATGTCTTCTTTTGTGTGATTGTAAATTAGGTGGCGGTGACCAGATCATAATGGGACACTGAAGCCCCAGTTCTTCCGGAAAAGCTTTGCTTGGTAATTGCAAATGCTTGATCTCTGATATGGAAATACCAGATCCATTAGGAGAGTTATGATAACCCTGTGTGGACGGACCTTGAACAGAGAACAGTGATACTTCATTATCCTGGAAGAAAGATTGAGAGTCCTGGTATCAAAGTGATACCAACGAACTTTGATTAATGAAACACTCTAGCATCTTGGGACAGGTATGGAAAGCTAGACAACAACTCTAGGATAACAACTTTGGAGAAGAAAACAGCAGAAAGCTTTTAGGCTCTGGAGATCTGACTCAAGTGAGCAAGTTACAGGTGTAAGGGACTGGCTTAGTCGAGAGACACAGATGTAGGGAAATGGGCCTTCAAGATTAAATAGTTAAATTCTACCAGATGAGAAGGGCATAGCAGTAATGAATGGACATTTTTGGAACTTTTTCAGGTAAATGGTACTTAGAGATTGAGGAATCAAAAGTCAAGGCTCTTCTGGCCCAAAAGAGATGGAAGTACTGGAAGGGAATTGAGTTGGGACTTGGATATAGGGGTCAGGAAGGAGCCTTGACTGAACCAAAGGCAGGGACTGGAGGGTTGAGGGTGATCTGAGGTCCATCAACGTGGGAAGGGCATAGATGCTGGATAGTCATTCTTGGGAGCCTGTTTCTGGCTCTAGCTGACAAAAGCTGGTTGCATTTGGGGAGCAACCTGGAATCATACATCTTATCATTGGCATGCTGATCTTGCATCTTGGAGAGATGCCTATTATAGTCTGTACTTATACAGTTGGATTTGAATTGGATCAATCTGGGGCACCTGGGTGGCTCCGTTGGTCAAGCGTCCAGCTTTGACTCAGGTCATGATCTCACGGTTCATGGGTTCAAGTCCCACGTTGGGCTCTGTGCTGACAGCCAGCTCAGAGCCTGGAGCCTGTTTCAGATTCTGTATCTCCCTCTCTCTCTGACCCTCCCCTGCTCACGCTGTCTCTCTCTCTCTCAGAAATAAATAAAACATTAAAAGAATAAATGAATTGGATCAATCTGTGACTAAGACAAGGTAAGATTTTAGGAACACACATAATTTTGAGCCCAGCTGTGGTCAGCCGACAGGGCTACAGAGAAAGAGGGGGAGGCTTGTCTGGGATCTGTGAAGGGCAACACGGACCTGGCTCGAGGGTTCCTAGTCGAGAAAAACAGGCCAGTACCCGGCCTGGTCCTGAGAAGTACCTGTGGACGCTCGGATAACATGCGGAATTAATTCCATAGCTGATCCTTTTATCTGTTTGTTCTCTATCTTTTGGTTTTCTGATTTTTATTCCCATTCCCTCTCTAATCTTGCTTCTGTCCCTTTCTTTTCCCAGAACCCTTTTTGATTTTTGGCTTCTGATACCTTTCCCCTGGTGAGTCATCTTCATTAACTAGCCCTATTTGATGTAGATCTAAGACCCCCCTCCCCATAAACATTTACTGTTTTCTCATGTAGATCCAAGGGGCAGGGCCCAGTTCCATAAATGGACTTGGAAAGGTAGTGGTTATTAATACTTGTACTTCTGCAATGATTCCATGGTCTCTGGACCATTCCTATCCTGGCTTATACCCAATATATTTGACTGAGCAACGTTTCCCCAAGTATGCTCCTGGAACGCTAGTCCCATGAGATGCTCTGTGAAAAGGGTTCTGTGACTATATACGTTTGGGAGTATGTTGCATCCTCCTCTTGGAGACATACCTCGAGTATTAGCGCACTAACGGCTGAGAAGCCCTGCAGTAAATAAAAATGTTCAAAAACAAAAAATGTCCCAAAGTTACTTCTTCTAACCCGTAAACATTATGTGGACATAGTGCTCCAAAGAACAAATTTTGGAAAATACTGTCACAGAACATAGCTTATGTTAGGTTTTCTGTTTGTTAGGCTAAGTGATTTACTGATAGTCATCAGATCTAGCAGAGAATAAAATGTGCTTTGCAAACAAACATTTTCTCTTGACATTCTACTCCCATGACCACAAAATCCCTCTTGCATCTGTAAGGAAGATTAGGCTAAAGTTCTTTTTGTTTTTTGAGTTTCTTTATTTATTTTGAAAGAGACAGTGCCATCGGGGGAGGGGCAGAGAGAGAAGGAGACAGAGAATCCCAATCAGGCCCCACACCTTCAGCACGGAACCCGATGCAGGACTTCAACCCATGAACCATGAGATCATGACCTGAGCTGAAAGCAAGAGTTGGCCGCTTACACTAACTGAGCCCCGCAGGGACCCCAAGATTTCCTAAAGTTCAATTTGTGATTATGTCACATTAGGAGGAGATGAAAGGAAGCACCTTCAGAATATTATTCAAAGATGACCTTGTCAAGGGCAAGGAGAGGTAGAACATGTATTGAATTTATTTTAATTAGAAACAAATAATTAGAAATCAAATAAAGTAGAAATGACTTTGCATTGGTTATCATGACCTGGTCATAAAAATGCTGACTCTTAGAATTAGTGGATTCAGCGGACTCTTAGAATTGATTAGGCTGCCACTTCTATCAGAGGGTCACTGGAGGCCAGGGAGAAGGAAGCACTCTTCTTATATTGCCACTTCAGGGGAGGGAGATTCTTGGGGGCTTTGGTGGGCAATAGTGCAGGGTGTATGCAGAGCACTATAAAATATCTGAACCATATTTACAAGTCTGGGGCTGTTGGTCACTGTGGAGTACAGCTGCATCTTTTAAGCTTACAACTCTTAGGTATTCAAACAAACTCAGCAAGCAATCTGAAAGTGGGTGGAAGTGGAGCTCAGGAGAAACACAATTTCACAGTGCTGGTGATTCTGCTGCCTATTGCACTCACTGAGTCTATGCCTGGGAGAAAAATGAATGGAAGACGTGAATCTGCTTTTCCCTCATTCCTCAAGTGCCTCTTCTTTTTCTTCTTAGTTCTTTTTTAATTTTTTATGTTTATTTATTTTTTGAAGGAGAGAGAGACAGAGCTTGGGGAGGAGGGGCAGAGAGAGAGATGGAGACACAGAATCCAAAGTAGGTTCCAGGCTCTGAGCTGTCAGCACAGAGCCCAACGTGGGGCTCGAACCCATGAACCACGAGATCATGACCTGAGCTTAAGTCAAACGCTCAACTGACTGAGCCACCCAGCTGCCCCAGCAAGTGCTTCTTTTGGCATGAGTGTGCCACTGTGTGGAGAGGGATTCTAATGTTCAGTGGTTTGCATTCCTTACAAATGTGGCTGCAAACACAACCCAATGACTTCAAATGGAGCTCAGCTGAGGAATCAGTGATTTGTTCTGCTGGATTCATGAAGAGATTGTACATCAACCGGGTAATGCCTTTACAACGAATTTTCAAGGATAATTTGGCTATACACAATTTTTACCCTGTGAATGGGCTTGAGGGCCGAAATCCACAGGAGAGGACACCCCGTTGAATTCAGGTATCTCTTTCTTTTGCTCTGAGTCTCAATCCTATGTCTCTGACTCCCCTTCTTGAGCAGAAGCCTTGTGGGGGGAAGCTGAATCAAGTTTCAGGAAGGGTTGTGAAAGACACATTTGTTACCAGCCATGCAGATTTGTGTTTTAAATTTTTTAAGTTTATTTATTTATTTTGAGAGAGCAAGCAGGGGAGGGGCAGAGAGAGGGAGAGAGAGAGAGAGAGAGGGAGAAGGAGAGGGAGAGAGAGGGAGAGGGAGAGGGAGGGAGGGAGAAGGAGAGGGAGAGGGAGAGAGAGAGAGAATTCCAAGCAGGCTCCACACCATCATTGTATAGCCCTATGTGGGGCTTGAACTCACAAACCGTGAGATCATGACCTGAACTGAAACCAAGAGTCTGATGCTTAACCGACTGAGCCACCCAGGTGCCCCACCGGCCATGAACATTCTAAGGAAGAGAATGTCCTATTTATACAGGGACCCTTTTCTGGGACAAGGGTGGAGTTACGGTGAACATGGGAAGTTGGTACCACTTTCTTCTTTGTTTACTACACATGATAAACGAGAATACTGTTCCCTATAAACCGCTCAATTCAGTTATGAGGCTTGGATTAGGAGGACTGTGGTAGACGGTTCCCACTACAATCATTTTTCCAGCTAACTGAAGTGCCTTTAAACAAGGGCTGGCAGTATAAGCCCATTCATTTTTGTGTAGAACTCTTTATGGGAGCTAAAATAAAATTTTAATCCTATTAATAAAAACAAACAACAAATGATAACATATTTGTCCGGCACTTTGAAAATGTCAAGTTGATTCATAGCTATAGCCTTAATGTAATTCACCCTGGTAGTGTCTGCTTATAATAGTAAAACAAATTACAGCAACCTGAAATAGATGGTTATGTGGGTCCACATATAACCAGTACCCATGGGGATGGATTGTTGTATCATTGTGTGTAAAATGCAGTCATTTGTTTTGATTATTAAGCACTTTAAAGTTTCTATGTATGGATGCATAAGGAACAATGGTTATTTCTGGGGAGGAAAACCGGGAAGGTTGGGGAATGTTTTAATTTTTTTTATTATATGCAGGCACGTTAGTTAAAAAAAGCGAGAAAAAAATATGGATGGAGCCAAACTTTCTGTGGTGCTAAGCCACCAGCATAGGGAGGGGAGGCTCAGAAACTGGATGCCAAACAATTTGAGGATTCCTAGAGAAACAGACCCACCCCATCATGGCTGTCAGAGCCCAAAGAAGTTTAAGTGGGCCAGAGAAATGTGATGTCAGGAGGCCTACAACAGTGGGTAACGGGGCTCTGCTCCTGGACTCCACCAACCAGAAGATCTGAGGACCACCACGAGGGAACCCCCTTCTCTTGGCTTTGCCTTTGTCCTGGTTACCAGGAAATGTGGTCCTTGCCCAGAACCGTATTGAAGGACTCGAATTTCTTCATCCCTTTTACCTCCTTTCTTCTTTTCTTGTTCTTTTTTAGATGGAGCGGTTAGCGTCTAATGGGTGCTGTGTCGTTGGGGAGGGAAGCATGGGGTGGAGAAATAAGATGCCCCAGGCAGTCGCTGCACTGAGCGAGCCGGGTGATGCCTGGTTGGGCAGTTCTGTGGGCCAGTCTGCTTTTATTAAATGCTTCTGGAAGAATAGAATCTCACTCACTTTTCACCTTGATACATTTTTCTTCCTGCCATTTCTGCATGTCTACCTTCACTGAACGGCTATGATAGTAGCTCTATTATGTTTTCAGACTTTTTTTTTTTTTTTCAGGACTTCAGGCAGAAATTCAGGAGCTGCAATTTTGACTTTGGGCTTTTTGATGACTGATTGAACTTGTCTTCAGATTCCATTCTTGGTTTCCCATTTATTCTCTTGGAAGGCTTTGGATGTCTAGGAGAAGAGTGTGAAAGATATGTCTATGTATGCTATGGACTGAATTGGGTCCTCCTGTTCCTCTGCGGAACCCTGACTGACACAGGCTCTTACCCTCCCACAGAGACCAGGAGACAGGGGTGCTAGCTCCTTTCCGGATTCTATTCCAAAGGGACGGCTCCCAGGTTCTTGAGAAAGATATTCCTCGGTTGTAAAGCTGGCAACAGGTTGGGAGAAGATCTCTATCTTAAAGAGCCAGAAAAAAAAATTACAGCTGCAAGTTTTCCAAAGTCAATGCCCTAAGAAAAGGAGGGTCAAGGGCCAGTAGTCATGAAAAAAACCTACATAAAGGAGAGTCAAGGGGCGCCTGGGTGGCTCATTCAGTTAAGCCTCCGACTTTGATCAGGTTATGATTTCATGGTTCGTGAGATCAGTCCCCACATCGGACTCTCTGCTTTCAGCGTGAAGCCTACTTGGGATCCTTTGTTCCCCTCTTTCTGCCCCTCTCCTGCCCTCTCTCTCTCTTCCTCTCTCAAAAATAAATAAACATTAAAAAATTAAAAAAAAAATTAGTCAAGCTGAGGGGAGTAAATCCGTCTTTGTCTTGTGCCTTAAGATTCAGAACTATATCTGGGCACAAATAACTGAGGCATATAATTTTTTAATATAATATTTCTAAAAGACTTTACACTTAAAATTTTTGTTACATACTGTCATGAACAAGAGCTTACTTTCTCCTTAGCAAGAATAGTTAACCCAAATGAGAGGATAAGAGATTTTATTAACACCCACTGAGAACCAGGCTCTGTTTATAAAACTGACGTGACTGGCTTGCCCTGGGTGTCAGAGTCTCAGTTTGTGGATCAGACAATGTGATAGTGAGTAAGCAGATGAGCTGTGTGGATTGTAGGATACAGTGAATATGAAAACATCTGGCACAGTGTCTAATAGGAGGTGTCCTCAAAACTGTTATTTAAAGTAGAAATTGGACCTGTTCCCATTTCCTGGTCTCAGTCTCCCTGCCTGACAGTACCTCTCCCTTTGGGTGTTGCTGCCAGAGGTTTGTAATCCTGGGCTTTTCCTCTGAGCACCTTCAGATGAGACACTGCTGTTCCTTCTGTGCCGTCAGATCTCCAGACAGTCCATGTCACCGGGAAGAACTTACGGACAGCTGGCGACCACTGGGAACTTGTGGGCAGGGTGGGGGTGAGGGGACACGTGAGGGAGTAAAGATTTGATGGGACAGCGGGAGGCGTGAAGGTCAAAGTTGCAAGGAGTAGGACTTAGGACAACAGGAATGACATCAGCCGCCCCTCCAATGCACAGAGAGCTGAGCTGCTGGTCTGATGGTGGGGGGTGAGGCTGAATCTTCCCATGCCGGGCTCTGGGGGACCAGATGCTGCTGGAATCACAGAGGGAGAGTCCTCTGACTATACAGGTTTGCACAGTGATTAGAAGCAGGGGCTCCTGGGAGTCTGGTTGGAAGTCTGGTCATTTGCATTGACCCTAGCAGCTGGCTGTGTGACTCTGGGCATATTACTGAGCCTTAGTCTCACTGCTGAAAGATAAACATATATATCTCGTTTGTGGGAGTTAAATAGGGTGTGTGTAAAGTCCTGAGCGCAGCGGCAGGGCCAAAACCAAACTACTAAGAGTGGGGACAGAAGCAGGAAAGCCCAGCTCTCCCCTTCAGGTTTTCAGTGGCTTCCTGGCCAAACCCTATGCTGCCTCTGCTTCCAGGCTCTGGGCTAAGAATAAAGCTCATTAAAGCAAATTCTCCTGTGAGGAGGGGGAGCTAGAGCGTTTTGAGCCAGCCAGTTGACAGTGTTATGAGAAAGCAGGAAGTGTCGCCTGCGCAGCCAAGGACTGGCGGAGAGTTTGTTTTGCACCTCTTGATTATGCATTTTCTGTGATCCAGAAATTGCCTAAATGTTTTAATTATGTTCCTTTCATTGTATTTTAATGAGCTAATGAATTCTTTTCACCCACTCTTTTCTCTACAACGGGCCAATAATTATAACACCCAGAAAATCATTTTAAATTGCCAGGAATCAAAATTCAATGGAGCTCTTTCTTGGGTAGCAAGATGAATGTGCTAATTTTGTTAGCTAACAGGCATCTGTGAACCCCCTACAGTGCATAGAGCCCCTGTGCAGGATGGGAGGGAAGTGAGCTACAAAAGAACCAGAAGTCTACCTTAGCCTTAGTTTGATTTTAGAATGAAAATAAATAATCTCCTCTAGTCTCATTTGTTCGTTTGCGTACTTCCTCGGTAACGGTAGAGCACATACCACACGCCAGGCATGGAGCCATGCATGTTGTATTTGGATGCTACTGGAGCACAAAACGTGAGACCAGGATTAGAAAGAGAAGAGCTTACGGAAAATGGGATCAGATCACAGAGACTTTATCTAGAATTAGGTGGAAGGGAGCCATTAATGGTTTTCAACAGAAATGATAGGGTCAGCTTTGCGTGTAATTAAGTGACTCTGGCTGTAGTGAGGAAAATGGGCTAGAGAAAGAGGTATTGGTTATGATGAGACTATTGTAGTTTTGCAGGAGAAAATGAAGGCAGTGGAAGCAGGGATGGACAATGGACACCTGAGGGTATCTCTTTTCCTTCTTCCCCCTTTCCAAGAGACTTTGATTTTACCTGGGATCTATTTGGTTCTGGGGAAGCTGACTCCCCCTGGGGCTCCATGGGGTTAGAGCATGTGATTTTAGTTAAGCTAATCAATCCCACTGAGTGATGGTGTGTAATGATGAGTGTAGACAAGTCACATGCATTACCTACAGAGCTGGGGGTTGGCTTAGAGGTGAACATGATACTTAAAGGAGTCCAAATACAGTAAATCTCAACTTTTCTGGGGATTCTGTGACCAGAGCCTCCTGCTCTAGAAAGTGTGGTACACGGATACAAGATGGGATGCACCAGATATTTGGAAGACAAAAGAGAAGAGGCCATTACTTCCCAGAGCCAAATGCAGGCAGATGTAGGAGAAATGTGAGGTTCAAAACAGCCTCCAGGAGAGCTCTTTAGAGCTACTTACTAGGGCCAAAAGAGCCAAAATGACCACTGAGAACATCTGTGGTGGCTTATCTGAACTTCACCACCCATAGCCATTCTAAGATTCGTTATTTCCTGTATTTAAGCCCTTTATTTTTGACATACACAAAGTGGTTTCTTTTTTCCTATCCAAAGCCTGATACAACATGGTAGTTAAATGGATGAGGGAAATTGACATTACTTGTGGAAATTATCTCCAGTTGCAAGGAGATATGGTTACATGTGAAATGTCAAGAAATACCAATATTTGGGGGTCAGTAGAGGAAGATCAAAAAGGAGACCAAGGAGGAATTGTCTGATATGAAGAAAGAGATCTAGTTAAGTACGATGTCATGGAAACCGAAGCATTAAGTTTCAAAGAGGAGCAGGAATTGCCCAAGTAAAGTAAGAGGACTTGGCAAGATAAGGGCTAAAATGTGGTCAGTAGATTTGGTGGATATAAGGGCAAGTAGGACCTTAGTCAGAATAGTTTCAGTTGAGTGGTAAAAGATGAAGCCATATTTTAGGGTCAACTGGGAGAACTAGCCAGTCAATTCAGTCATATGAAATGATAGCATGAGTCTTGGCCTGCTGGTACTTTTTTTTTTTTTAACGTTTATTTATTTTTGAGACACAGAGAGAGAGACAGAGTGTGAGTGGGCAAGGGCAGAGAGCAGGCTCCAGGCTCTGAGCTGTCAGCAAAGAGCCCGATGTGGGGCTCCAACTCATGAATCATGAGATTATGACTTGAGCTGCAGCTGGATGCCCAACCGACTGAGCCACCCAGGTACCCTGGCCAGCTGGTACTTTTTAAACAGCTGGTACTTTTTAAACACATTTCTACACTGGGAAATTTACCCCATATATTTCAGTGTCTCAAGGTAGAAACTACACAGTCACTTCTCCAGCTTTCCTTGCTACTATAGAAAAGACATGTAATTTGGGGTCCTTTAACCAAAGGCATCCATTTGAGACTTCGACTCAAAAGATCTGATCTGAGGAAGGAAGCAGAGTGCAACTCTGGTAAAGGTAGAGGTCCCCATTGAAAATATTTATGATATTATTTCTTAAGAGCCTTCAGATAGCCTCACCTATTGATCCAGTAATCTCACTACTCAAAATTGGAACTAATTATTAGAAGTCAAAAACCTTACTTACAAAGTTGATAACTGCAGCATCTTTTATCTATAAAAGGAAAAAATGGAAAAGAACTAAATATCCATTCTTACTGGAGTGGTTGAGTAAACCATGATACATCTACTTGATGGAATACTTTTCAATTGTAGCTTTCACATTAGTACTTATCACACAGTAGGATTTATTAAAAGAATATGTTATTAAAATGAAGAGTATGGAAAAACTTTTATGGTTTGTTGTGATAACGTTAAGACAAAGTGAAAATATGTATATATGGTTACAGTGATGAAAAGTAAGAATACATGGGTACCTGGATTCTAAATGAACTCAAAACTCAAAGTGAAAATATTTGAGGTAGAGAAAGGGTACTTTTTTGCCTTTACTCTTTAATCATTCCTATGTTTGTTACTTATACCAAAATAGGTTAACTTTAAAAATGCAAAAAAAAAAAGTCAAATAAGTTTGGGGTGATTCCTGCTTTGCTCTGGGCTACGACTGTCCTCACTTCATCCTGCCATCTTTAGTGATCCCATCAACAGGCTTCAAAAGGGAAGTTTCTATTGATTAGCCCACCAACCCAGGGAAATTATGACTCATGTTTCAGGAAGTTGGCTGCTTCTGTGACACTGCAATTCACCAACACTTTCTTGGGAAACTCCCACCTGCACGCACCTTCAGAGAGAAATGTGAAAGAACATCTACAAGGTGGAAATCTGTACTTGGAATCATGCTCTGCCTCTTGACAGTTTTAATTGGGCATCTGAGGGGCAGCAGGATCTGGAAAAGAGAAGAGGCTTGGAGCCTGTATCAACTGGGTTGTGTTCAAGTTTGTGCAAGGGTACATCTTATTAGAGTAGCTTACATATTTTTAGACACTTATTTTCCTGACTTAACAAGAAGTCTGGACAGTCCTGAATGGGTTGGTGGCTGAGAAGGTCTGCCATCTAGGCTTTTTCCAGCCTTCATTCTCTGTGTGTGGCTTTTATGGTCCTTGTTTTAAAAAGGTTGCAGCATGTCTATGTTCCTGCTAAAAGGAAGATAAAGTACCTGCAGACTTTTGTTTACATCTTCTTGGACAGGACTGTGTCACTGAATCACCCCTAGCTTTAAGGAATGCTGGGAAATTGTTTTTTATTCTGTTTCAGGTTCTCTATTTTCCGTAATTGAAAAGACAGATTCAGTGAACTTGCTCATACGGTGGTTGTGTGGGTCCAATGAGCGAGTGTCAGGAAAGCACCTACCCAGCACCAGGAGCATGGGACATGTTTAGGATAAACCTGATGAGGCTGGGACCCCCAAGGAGCCAAGGGGTAGAGTCACATTCAAATGTGATGCATATGTGATTTCTAAACTGATGAAGAATAATATGTATATGTTTTTACTTAAAAAAAAATTAAAATAGCTGAGAGACAAATAGTCCTATTTGACTACTTGACTATCAGTCATAATGAAGCCAGGGGTGCTGGGGTGGCTGAGTTGGTTGAGCGTCAGACTCTTGATTTCAGCTCAGGTCATGATCTCACACTCATGAGATTCAGTGCCATCTCAGGCTCCGCGTGCTGGGCATGGAGCCTGCTTATGATTCTCTCTCTCTCTCTCTCTCTCTCTCCCCCTCTGCCCCACCCCCCAAAGACCCCAGAATTAAACCAATAGTCCCTTACCCTCCACACTTTCCTCAGTTTTCAGGGGTGATTCCTTGGAAGCAATCACTATGAAGTCTTTTGGGAGTGTATATTCTGGAATCTATTATTTCTAAATAGCATGTTCCTATTGACACCTATTGATATCAGTATTGGATATCCACTGAGACCTATTGATATTTCAATGCTAGCATCTATTAAAAAACTACTATGATGAGTGAGAATTTGCTGTCTCATGCTCTACCCCCACCACACACATTTCCCTGACCCCCATATACTGGTCATCATTTTGGTTAAATCATTATTCAGTGTTTACCTTATCATTCAGAGCTGACTCATGTAGTTCCTGCAATGACTAAACTTTATTTTGCCTGAAGTTACCAGTTGCTTCATTTAAATTTTTTTTTTGCTGAGTACCTACTATCAATCATTCGTGTCAAACTTTGCACTAGAAGAGCAAACCCCGTCTCTGCATGTTAAAACACACCCAGTGTCATTTTCTCCTTTTGGAGCTCTCTGTCATTCTGTTTGAACCTGGGCTTCTGCATAGTGTTCATCCTGGGATTTTCCTTCCCTACTGGCCTGGGAATTTTATTCCATACTCTGCTGATAGAGCACCCGTCTTCTGGGTGCATTGTCTTTCCCACTCCTGGATTGTTGCTTCATTTTGGTGTCATATGTCTTGCGTTGATTTCCTGAGAAAGAGCTGTTGTGAGGTAAATTATTTGAGACCTCACATATCTGGAAATGTTTCTTTTCCTATCACTGTTCACAATTTATACTTTAGCTGCATAGAGAAATGCAGTGTACATCTCGTTCCTGAAGACTCTGAAAGCGTTGCTCCACTGTCCTTTCCATTGTCCTCTGTGTTCCAGCTTCTTAACAGTGACTGAGAAATCTGATAAAATTCTGATTACTGATCCTTTCAGGTGACTATTTTTCCCTTGCTGAGAAATCTTAAATCTTCTGTTTACCCTAAGAGTTATAAACTTAAAAAAATCTGATGTTCCTTTCTATAGGCTTCCTGTTTTATGGAGATGGAATCTTCTTGCACATTAATTGTGAGTGTGGGTTGCGGTAAATTTTCTTTTGCTTCATGTTTTGTCTCTTCATTACACTCATTTCTGTTTAATATGTCTTTCATGTGGAGGATTTTCTTAAACGTCTTTTGATTTTTGGCTGTCATTTCATGTTTAAGATTGATGTTCTGCTCCAGGAGCAGTGCACATGCGTGCATGCATGGGGTTAAGTGGCTGGCTTTACTACAGGTTTATCAAGCAAAGACTTGCTGTTTTGTTGAGGATCCTCAAATATCAGTTAAACACATTCTGCTCTGTAAGAGGAACAAAGAAAAGTAACTCAAGTCTCCCTATGCAGACTTTGAACCATTCTCTTCTTCCCTGTGCCAGCCATATTTCAGAAGTTTTTGGAACCTCCAATCTATGAGACTGTGGGAGTTCTGTATCATGAATTCTATTGTTTCTTGGTTTTGCTGCTCATGCAGTTAGCTTTCTACTCCATGATTCGCCAAAACAGTTGCCCCATATCCATATGTCTCCAAGCTCTGAACCTGCTATCTTTGTCTGCTGTTTCTTGCATGTTATTTTTTTTCTTTTGTCCTCATGGGTGTATGTCTTTATCCCTTTTTTGGAATGTAGTGGTGGTTTAGGAAAGAGAGGAGGTAAATGTGAATAATTAATCTGTAAACATTTTAAACAGCAAGCCCAAAGTGTAGGCCTTTCTTAGGTCTCCTATATTATCCAATTATCTACGTTTACACCTTGGCTTTGTTTTCAGTAGAAGCTTAATAGTTCACAGGGCTCTAAAGCAGCAATAGACAAATTTTAGGCAAGAACAGCAAATACTGGTTTTTCCATTTCCAGTTAATATAGTAGCACCAAAGAATGAGAGCCTAGCTTTTCAAATAAAACACTTCTCACAGAATGGCTGCTCTTCAGTTTTTACACAGGAATGTTTCTGGATATTAACCAGCAAGGATTTATTGAGTGCCTAACGCTGGTTTAGACCAGCAGTGTTGTTAAGGAGGCGTAGATGTAAAAGAACTTGGTCTCAAGTCTCAAGCGGCTTGGTGTTTAGCAAAGGAGACAATAATACATTTGAAATGACAAACTCTACCTGGTGGGTTGGAAAATATATAAGACATTTTTTACATTAAAAAAAACCCAACAACTCTCCAGAAGTGTTTGACTGAGAAAAATATGGCCTGTGGATTAAATCCAAATTGAGAAATATTTACTGATGTTTGCTATCTTTAATTAGGCTAATACAGTTTATGAGTGAAGACTATAAAGAGACACTTTCTCTCATGTTTTCCCCACATCTGTTTCATGTAGGTCATTTCTGTCCCACAGAAAGACAATACAAGCCATGTGTGTAATTTGAAACTTTCTAAGACCCACATTAACAAAAACTAAAATATCACTCTCACTACTTTCATTCATTATAGTACTGGAAGTCCTAGCCGCAGCAATCAGACAATGAAAAGAAACAGGATGCATCCAAGTTGGTAAGGAAGAAGTAAAACTTTCACCATTTGCAGGTGACATGATACTATCTCTACATTACCTTAAAGATTCCACGAAAAAGCTACTAGAATTAATATATGAATTAAGTAGAATTACAGGATACAAAATCAATATACAGAAATCTACTGCATTTCTATATACTAATAATGAAGCAACAGAAAGATAAATTAAGAAGACAATCCCATTTACAACTACACCAAAGACAATAAAATATCTAGGAATAGACTTAATCAAGGAGGTGAAAGACCTGTACTCTGAAAACTCTAAAACACTGATGAAATAAACTGAAAATGACATAAACCAAAAGAAAGATATTCCCTGCTCATGGATTAGAATATTGTTAAAATAGCCACACTGCCCAAAGCAATCTACAGATTTAATGCAATCCCTATTAAAATACCAACAGCATTTTTCATAGAACTAACAATCCTAAAATTTGTATGGAACCTCAAAAGACCCTGAATAGCCAAAGTAATCTTGAAATGAACAAAACTGGAGGTATTACAGTCCCAGGTTTCAAGATATACTACAACACTGTAGAATCAAAATAGTAGGGCATAAAAATAGACACATAGATCAATGGAACAGAGTAGAGAGTCCAGAAAAAAATCCACAATTATATGGTCAGTTAATATTCAACAATAGAGTCAAGAATAAACAATGGAAAAAAGTCTCTTCAACAAATGGTATAGGAAAAACTGGAAAGCTACATGCAAAATAATGAAGCTGGACCACTTTCTAACACCATTCACAAAAATAAACTCAAAATGGATTAAGAGCCTAACTATGAGAACTGAAACCATAAAAATTCTAGAAGACAGCACTGGCAGTAATTTTTCTGACATAAGCCATAACAACATTTTTTCTAGATATGTCTCCTGAGGCAAGGGAAACAAACCCAAAAATAAACTATTGAAACTATGTCAAAATAAAAAGGTTCTGCAGAGCAAAGAAACAATCAATAAAACTGAAAGACAACCTACTGAATGGGAGAAGATATTTGCAAATGGCTTAAATGATAAAGAGCTAGTAACCAAATATATAAAGAATTTATGCAAATCAACACACAAATAAACAAATAATCCAATTAAAAAATAGGCAGAAGATATGAAAAGACTTTTCTCCAAGGAAGATATACAGACGGCCAACAGACACATGAAAAGATGCTCAACATCACTTATCATCAGGGAAATGCAAATCAAGCTACAATGAGATATCACCTCACACTTGTCAGAATGGCTACCATAAAAACAACAACAACAACAACAACAACACAAGAAACAAGCATTGGTGAGGATATAGAGGAAAAGGAACCCTTGTGCACTATTGGTAGGAATGCAAAATGATGCAGCCACCATGGAAAATAGTATGGAAGTGTCTCAAAAAATTAAAAATAGAACTACCATATGATCCAGTAATTCCACTACCAGATAGTTACTAAAAGAAAATGAAAACTCTATTTGAAAAGATATATGTACCTCTATGTTTATGAAAGCATTATTTACAATAGCCAAATTATGGAAGTAGCCCAAGCGTCCACTGCTAAATAGATGAAGAAGATGTGGTATATATACACAAAGAAATATTACCCAGCCGTAAAAAAGAATGCAATTTGCCACTTGCAACAACACAGATGGATCTAGAGAGTATAATGCTAATACTAAGAAATAATTCAGAGAGAGGGACAAACATTTTATGATTTACTCATATGTGGAATTTAAGAAACAAAAAATAAAGAGACAAACCAAGAAACAGACTCTTAACTATAGAGAACAAACTATAGACAGGGGAGGTGGGTGGGACGATGGGTGAAATGGGTAAAGGGGATTAAGAGTACACTTACCATGATGAGCACTGAGTAATGCATAGAATTGTTGAATTACTATATTGTACACCTGAAACTAATATAACACTGTATGTTAACTATACTGGAATTAAATTTTAAAAAGAAAAAAAATATAACAAAGGAATTCTATACCTGTATTGCAATGAATCAGATTTTTCAATACACCATTATGTGGAGGAAAAATAAAACTAAAATAAATACATGATTAATTTTAAAAATGTGTTACTGAATCCTTATATCTAAAATATTATAATTTTAACATGTAATCAATATAGAAATTAATGAGATTTTTACATTTTTCCTTTAAAATCTAGTGTATATGTACAGTACATGTCCATTCAGATGCTAAATTTTTGTCAGAAATACTTGCTTTATATTTAAGATTTTTCAAGACAAAGATTTTATACTTACTTCGTATTAAAAAAGTAAATTCACATACTACACACTCATTTTTTCCCTAATAATTGTGTTGAGGATAAGTTTCTTTTTTTAAAAAATTTTTTAATCTTTTATTTATTTTTGAGAGAGAGAGAGAGAGAGACAGTGTGAGCAGGGGAGGGTCAGAGAGAGGGAGATACAGAATCTGAAGACAGGCTCCCGGCTCTGAGCTTGCTGTCAGCACAGAGCCCAATGTGGGGGTTGAACCCATGAACTGTGAGATCATGACCTGAGCCAAAGTCAGATGCTTAACCGACTGAGCCACCCAGGTACCCCAAGGATAAGTTTCAAAATTAAATAAAAATTTAAAAACAGCTCCTCAGTTGGATTAGCCATATTTGAAGTGCTTAAAAGCCCTGCTGAAGTGCTCAATAACCATGTGTAGCTACTGACTACCATAATGGACAACTCAGGCCAAGGTTATAAGGTCATGCTTAGGAAGCTAATATTTGATGTTTTATTATGTGGATCTAAAAAGAACTTGTGGTTTTGTGTAAAAGTGGCTTTCACAGGTAACTCAAAAATACTCATTAAATTATAAAATATATACAAAAAAGCATATACCTCAATGAATGTTCACAAAACAAACACATACATGTAACCAGGACCTAGACCAAGAACAGAACATTACCAGCATTCCACAAGACAGGGATCAAGATTCATATTTTTCCCACAATATAAATATCCAATTGACTCAGCACAGTTTATTGGAAGATAATCCTTTCCCCCACTCTACTGCCATCATCTTTATGATGAATCAAATACCTGTGCATGTGAGGGTCTGTTTTTGGACATTCTATTCTATTCTATTCCATTGGTCTGTTTGCTTATTCTTGTGGAAATAACTCACTGCCTTTGGTCACTAGAGATTTTTAAAAAATTTTTAAACTGTTTTATTTATTTCTGAGAGAGAGAGAGAGAGAGAGAGCGTGAGCATGAGCAGGGGAGGGTCAGAGAAGAGGGAGACATAGAATCTGAAACAGGCTCCAGGCTCTGAGCTGGCTGTCAGCACAGAGCCCGACGCGGGGTTTGAACCCACGAACCGTGAGATCATGACCTGAGCCGAAGTTGGCCGCCCAACCGAGTGAGCCACCCAGGCACTCCATATAATAAGACTTTCTGGTAGTAGAAGCCCTCAGACTTTCTTCTTTTCAAGATCTCTCCTCATTTTACTTCTACAAATTTTATATACAAATGTCCACCAAGTTTTTTAAAGACATAAAAAGAAAATACTTGACTAAAAACAAACAAACAAGTAAACAAAAAGAAATAATTCCCCAAAGCATCCAGACGGTGAAGTTCTCTATCATGGGATTTTAAATTATCCCATATTTAAATTATCCCATGTTTTTAAAATATCCCATTTTTAAAAATATCTCATAATTATTATTATCTTTAATATGTACAAAGATACAAAAGATAGAGGAAAACAGGAAATTATAAATATTCTATTTCAAATGGAAATCTGTACAACAGGAAATATAATTATGGAAATTAAGATGTCAATGGATAGGTTTAATAGGATATGTTTAGCAGCTACAGAAAAAAAAAATTAGTGAACTGAAAGATCAGAAGTAAATATTCAGACTAAAGAAAAATGAAACAAAAGAATAGAAAATCCCCAAAAATAGATACAAGGCAGATAGAGTATAGTAAAATATTCTAGTAGGTGTATAGTTGTAGTTGCAGATGAAGAAATGAAAAAACTAAAGCAGAAGCAACAAACAGAGAGGTAAGGACTGGATTTTTTCCACGTCTAATTATAGACATCAAGTCACAGATCCAGGAACCACTATGAACTCAAATGGGATAATAACAAAGAAAATCAAACCTGCACACATTGTAAAATTGGTGAAAAGCAAAGACAAAAAGAAAAAAAAATCCTCAAAGCATCAAGAGAAGATATATTATCTTCAAGGGAATTATAGCTAATGTGTTGTTAAAAAGAGTGGAAATTGAAATAATTATGCGTCAATGTTTTGAAAGAGAAGTAACCCAGATTCTACAAAAAAAATCAAGAAAGCACAAATTGACAAAAACTGTCATCAGTGGACGTGGAAGAAATAACAAAGGATGTTCTTAAGGTAGAAGGAAAGTGATGACGGAGAAAGCAAAGATGTGCAGGAAGAAATAAAGAATATTGGAAAGAAAAGCATGAGTAAATATGAATGTACGTTGACTGCACAGAAATGGGAAAAATGAGAGAGAATTTAAAAACACAACAGAAATGATAAAAGGTGAGAGAGGTCTATGAATTGTCTGAAAAATGGTAAAAAATATATACCAATTTATATTATACTACAATATGTCAAAATACTGGTTATAATCTCTGGAATAATCACTAAAAAATACCAAAATAGGAGTGCCTGGATGGCTCAGTAGGTTAAGCGTCTGACTCTTGGGTTTGGCTCAGGTCATGATCTTGTGGTTTGTGAGATAGCATCTGGCATTGAGTTCCATGCTCACAGCATGAAGCCTGCTTGGGATTCTCTCTCTCTCTCTGTCTTTTCCCCCAAATAAATAAACTTAAAAAAAAAAGAATAGTAAAATAAAGCATAGTAAGCAAGTTGATGGAAGGAGAGATAAATTAAAAAGAAAACAAACAAACAAACTTAGTGCAGGGGCACTTGGGTGGCTCAGGTGGTTAAATAGCTGACTTCAGCTCAGGTCTCCCTGACAGCTCAGATCCTGGAGCCTGCTTCAGCTTCTTTGTCACCCTCTCTCTCTCTGTCCTTCCCCTACTTTTTCTCTCTTTCTCAAAAATAAATAAACATTAAAAAATAAAAAGTTAGTGCAAAAGAAAACAAAAAGACAAATATAATTGTAAAGGAGATGAAGAAATAGAAAGCAAATAATAAGATGTTTAAGTCCAAATACTTCAGTAGTTCTATTAAATGCAAATGAATACTTCAATTAAAAACTAAGTCTGTCAGACTAGATAAAAGTAACAAAATCCAACTTTATTCTGCTTATGGGAGAACATTCTAAGTAAAATCATACAGAAATGTTGAGGATAAAAAAATAGAAAAAGAGATATCACGTAAACCAAAAGAACACTGATATACTAACATCATTGAAACTGTTTTTTAAGGCAGGAAGCCGTACATGAGAGAAAAAGAGACATTTAGTACTGATAAAGGAATCAATCCAATCCTCCCATCTTGGGGCAGCAAGACATCTATCATATATTGACACAAGGCTTTCTTAAGAAAAGTGACTGAATGGGGAACTGATAGGTGACTAACAGTGCACTGAGCACCTCTAATGTCCCAGGCACAAAGCTGGGAGTTTTTACACTGTTGCCTTCTGAACTGAGTGCTGCCATAGTCACCTTGTGAATGAAGAAACTGAGGCTCAGAAAGAATGGTAGACACTTCACAAGTTCACACCACTAGTTTCTGGAAGAGTTAGAATTTAAATGCAGGTCCATCTGATCCCAAAGTTTTTTGTCTTTTCATTATTTGATATTGATAAAAGCAATGGTGGAAATGTTAGGGCTTCTGTTACAGGCTCTCTCTTCTCATGTCAGCTAAGAGATAAATTATGCTTCGATTCTATGACTCGTTCATCTATTTGAGAAAGTACGTTGGTTTATATTTTTTCTGTCCACAGGGCAGACTTCATTCCTAGTCCTTTCTGCTTCTAAGTTTTGTTGTATGTATGGATATGATCCTGATGTAAGAAAGCTTGCTTCCAAGGAACAAGAAATGTCTAAATTTTTCTATCAAATGATGATGTGTTAGCAGAAATGTTCCCAGGTGGGTTAAATTTGGGAAACTAAAAGCCTTCATCATGATGACTGGCAAGGCGGCCCTAACTGGATCACTGAGCAGCAGATGGTAGAGGCCTAGGCCCTTACCTTCAACAGGGGACAGAACTGCCTCGTGTACGAATAACGACAACATGCCATCTGCCTGCCTGACAGCCACAACTCAGAGTGAGACCCCTCTTGGAATTCTGCCTGCTTAGTCAAACACTTTCCTAACAAGTAAGCGTATACCCTGACTCCCCAAGAAGAGAAGACAGGTGTCAAAATATCCTTGCTCTGTTCTTTATTAAAAAGTCTCAATTTTGAAAATAATATGTCTTTCCTGATTATAAGATTGGGATGTGCTTGTTAAAGAGAGTCAGAATATAGTGTACCTATAAATCCCCAAATTACTGTGGTTAATATTTTCCACAATATTCTTCTAAATATTTATCTATATCTATATCTTGCTAGCTAGCTAAACACTCATCTATCTACATATTTGATAAAATGCAATGCTATTCTTCATAGTTTAAAATTTTTTTTTAAAATTTTTAAATGTTATTTATTTATTTATTTCTGAGAGAGAGAGAGAGAGAGAGAGAGACACCGTGAGCAGGGGAGGGTCAGAGAGAGAGGGAGGTACAGAATCGGAAGCAGGCTCCACGCTCTGAGCGAGCTCTCAGTACAGAGCCCGATGCGAGGCTTGAATCCACAAACTGTGAGATCATGACCTGAGCCAAAGTCAAACGTTTAACCGACAGAGCCATCCAGGCACCCCTGAAAAAATTTTTAATCTTTATTTATTTTTGAGAGAGAGAGAGAGAGACAGAGTGCGAGTTGGGGAGGAACAGAGGGAGAGGGAGACACAGAATCCAAAGCAGACTCCAGGCTCTTAACTGTCAGCACAGAGGCACGAACTCATGAACAACAAGATCATGACCTGAGCTGAAGTCAGATGCTTAACTGACTGAGCTATCCAGACACCTCTTTAATGGTGAGGGTTTAAAAAAATTTTTTTAACATTCATTTATTTTTGAGAGATAGAGCACAAGCAGGGGAGGGGCAGAGAGAGAGAGAGAGAGGGAGAAACAGAATCCACAGCAGGCTCCAGGTGATGAGCCGGCAGGACAGAGCCTGATACAGGGCTTGAACCCACAAGCCGTGAGATCAAGACCTGAGCTGAAGATGGGAGCTCAACCGACTGAGCCACTCAGGTGCCCCCATAGTGAGTTTTAAGCCTGTTTTTCCACTTAAAACACTGTCATCATTTTTCTAAGTTTATATAGATTTATAGGGACAAAGGATTATAGGGTATTGTAAGAGTATAAGTAAATGATAGACTATTACTCTAAGTTAATTAAGAAAGGAAAAAGGAAGCAGATAATGAATTGGGGGAAATCAGAAGGATTAATGGACAGAAGGATTAAGATCACATAGGGGTTAAAGAATGGTCAAAGTGGGAATCATTGTTAAAGCAAAAGAAAGTGGACAGATGGTGGGATGCATGGTTAATGAAGGAGTGGTAAAATAGTTTTTAGGCAACAGAGTCTCATGGCCATGGGGCCGGGTCTCTGAAATCACTGAAGATGAGAAAATCAGGAAATGGGACAGCAGGATGGGATGTCCAAGTGGTAATTAGACTCAGTCAGGATTCCGGAAAGACTTGATCTGGGGAGAAAGGCACTGACCCAGGTGTAATATTATATTACATTAATCATATATTTATTATATTATTATATTATATTATATTATATTATATTATANGAGATAAATAGCCAAACACTATCCTTATGCAACTTTACTCAACAATGAAAAAGCACCAACTATTTAGCTCATGTTGTGGAATTCTCATCAGGCTCATGGACTGACCAGCTTGTAGAAGAAAGAATACGCCACTATCGGCCTGACAGAAGCAGTGTGGTATGGATAATAGTGGACTTTGAAGTAAGACAAAACTGAATGTGAATGTTGAAGAGATTAGGTAATTTACCTCATGTCTTTGAGCCTGAATTTCCAAGTCCCTAGAATGGGATCCTTTTTTCTTTTCTTTTCTTCTTTTCTTTTCTTTTTTCTTGAGAAAGACTGAGAGAGAGACAGAGAGAGAGAGAGAGAGAGAGAGAGAGAGAGAGAGAAAGAGAGGGAGCAAGGGACAGAGGGAAAGAGGGAGAGAGGGAGAGAGAGAGATATTCTTAAGCAGGCTCCATGCTCAGCATGGAGCCCAACTTTGGGCTTGATCTCACAACTGTCAGATCAGGATCTGAGCTGAAATCAAGAGCCCAAAGCTGAATTAAGCGACTCACCCAGGCACCCCCTAGAATGGGATTAAAAATTTTTTTTTAATGTTTATTTATTTATTTTTTTGAGAGAGAGACGGAAAAGAAGAAAGAGAGGGAGGCAGAGGATCTCAAGCAGGCTCTGTGCTAACAACAGTCAGCCAGATGCAGGGCTCAAACTCATAAACCATGAGATCATGACCTAAGCCGAAGGAAGATGCTCTAGTGACTGAGCCACCCAGCTCATCCTAGAATGGGGTTCTTAAGGCCAGTTTATGGAGGTGCTGTTAGGAAGAAAGCAGATGAAAGAAGTGACATTAGGATCACAGTGCCTGGAATTTCAAGAAATTGAAATTCTTCCCCTGTGAGGAGTCCTATCTAGGGATATGCCAGTTTTGAGGGGAAAACCTGTAAGCTATCCTTTGGGTTTTGGTGGAAAAATGGTTTTCTAGATTATAATTTTGTGCAAAAAGACAAGCAAATGAATAGTTTGACAAAGGTGTCAAGATGCCTCGCTTCCTAAATTTCTTTATAATATGGAAATTTAATTCCATTCTGTGGTGATTACAATTCAGTCTCTGGAGATAATTGCACCTAATTGTCATCTTGTTATGAATAACTCTGTAGAGAGAAAAGCAGCTAAACAATGAGGTTGATTACCTGAGGTTTACAGCATTCACAGAAATGACAAAAATAGGCCAGAGCCTTTGGCTGAATATTGATTAATCAAGGAAATCCAAGATTTCTTTGAGATTCAAGAAGTGTACTCTTCTTCTAGCTCAAGTGAGGCCTCGACACGCTAGTGACAATTGTAAGTGCTGGAGGGTAGAAAATCTTATTTTTACTCATTAGTGATGTTTAAATACCAGCTATTGCGTGTCTAGAATGTGCCAGAATCTTTCCAAGCATTGACAGATTGTCACAGACACTCTCTGGATGAGACATGGATTCCCATTTTGCAGATGAGAAAGCTGAGGTTGGGGGATTTGAGGGAGATCTGAAGTGACTCGCTCAAGGCTTGTCATGTAGTAAATGGCACAACCAGAATTTAAATTCACATCTATCTTTAAAGCCCAGGTCTACACACTAGGTCGCCCTGCATCCAGGCAAAGCTCTGGATGGCAAGGTGTTATGTTTCTGGATTTAATTTTTTTTTTTAAGAGACAGTGTGTGGGGGAGGGGCAGAGGGAGAGAGAGAGAGACAATCCCATGCTAAGTGTGAAGCCTGACTTGAGGCTTGATCCTACCACCCTGGGATCATGATCTGAGCTGAAATCAAGAGTCGGACGCTCAACTGACAGAACTGCCTGGGCACCCTANGAGGGGCTGTACCAGTTTACATTCCCACCAACAGTGTAGGAGGGTGGGCACCCTAGATTTTTAAAAAGAGGAACATGGATAACAAAATTTTTCAGAAGACTCTATTACTGAAGGGCCTCCAGAGAAACAGAAGCAACAGGATGTGTATATGTATAGAAAGAGATTATAGAGAATTACCTCATGTCATCACAGAGGCTGGTAAGTTCAAAGTCCTCAGGGTGGGCTTGCAGCTGGACACCCAGGAAAGCCAATGGTGCAGTTTCAGTATGAAAACTATCTCCTGGAGAATTCTGTCTGCTCAGGGAGCTGGTCTTTTTGTTCTAGTCAGGCTTCTTTTTTTTTTTTTTAAATTAATTTATTTAAATTCAAGTTAGTTAACATACAGTGTAGTATTGATTTCGGGAGTAGAACTCAGTGATTCATGTCTTACATATAACACCCTGAGCTCATCCCGACAAATGCCCACCTTAATGCCCATCCCCCATTTAGTCCCCAGCCCTCCAACCACCCCCAGCTTGTTCTCAGTATTTAAGAGTCTCTTACGGTTTGTCTCCCTCTCTGTTTTTATCTTTTATTTTTCCTTCTCTTCCCCTACAGTCATCTCTTTTGTTTCTTAAATTCCACATATGAGGGAAATCATATGGTAATTGTCTTTCTCTGCCTGACTTATTTTGCTTAGCATAATACATTGTGGGTCCATCCACATTGTTGCAAATGGCAAGATTTCATTCTTTTCGATCACCGAGTAATATTACATTGTGTGTGTGTGTGTGTATACACATATATGTATATATACACATATATATGTATACTACATCTTCTTTATCCATTTATCAGTTGAGGGATGTTTGGTCTTTTTCCATAATTTGGCTATTATTGACAGTGCTGCTACAAACATTGGGGTGCATGAGCCCTTTTGAATCAGCCTTTTTGTATCCTTTGGATAAATACTTAGTAGTATAATTGTTGGGTTTTAGGGTAGTTCTATTTCTAATTTTTTGAGGAGCCTCCATAATGTTTTCCAGAGTGGCTACACCAGTTTGCATTTCCACCAGTAGTATAAAAATGTTCCTCTTTCTTTGCATCCTCACCAACATCTGTTGTTTCCTGAATTGTTCATTTTAGCTATTCTGACAGGTGTGAGGTGGTATCTCACTGTGGTTTTGATTTGTATTCCTCAGACAATAACTGGTTGTTGAGCATCTTTTCATGTATCTATTGGCCATCTGGATGTCTTCTTTGGAAAAGTGTCTATTCATGTCTTCTGCCCATTTCTTCACTGGATTATTTGTTTTTTGGGTGTTGAGTTTGACAAATTCTTTATAGATTTTGGACACTAATCCTTTATCAATATGTCATTTGCAAATATATTCTCCCATTCTATAGGCTGCCTTTTAGTTTTGTTGATCTAGTCAGGCTTTCAACTGATTGGATGAGGCCTACCCATTTTATGGAGGGCAATCTTCTACTCAGACGCCACTAATTTAAATTTTAATATCATTCCAAAAAGCCTTCCAAGTTGATACATAAAATTAACCATGACAGAGACTTAGGTGAGTCTGCATTTTAAACTAATTTCTCCAGGAGATGAGATTTACTAGGTGGTTCTAGAATGTCCTGCCTTAATAATTAGCAGAGTCCCCTAAATGGGGCTTGTGGCAGATTATAGTAGGTTAAGTAGTGCTATCACATTTTAAGAATGAACTATGGTACACAGATACACAAAAAATAAAATTCTAATTTGAAAAAACTAAATTTGAGATTTAGTTTTAATAAGGATTAAAAAAATTTTTTAATTTTTTAACATTTATTCATTTTTGAGAGACAGAGACAGAGCATGAATAGGGGAGGGACAGAGAGAGAGGGAGACAGAATCTGAAGCAGACTCTATGCTCTGAGCTGTCAGCACAGAGCCTGCTGAGGGGCTTGAACCCACAGACTGTGAGATCATGACCTGAGCTGAAGTCAGAGCTTAACTGACTGAGTCACCCAGGTGCCTGTGCCCCCCAGTTTTTTTACTGTTATTATTTTTTTTTTTGAGAGAAAGAGAGAGAGAATATAAGTGGGGGTAGGGGCAAAGAGAGAGGGAGACACAGAATCTGAAGCAGGCCCCAGGCTCTGAGCTGTCAGCACTGAGTCTGATGCTGGGCTCAAACTCATGAATTGTGGGATGATGACCTGAGCCAAAATGGGACGTTTAAATGACTGAGCCACCCAGGTGCCCCTGAGATTTAGTTGTAAAAGCTACCACTGCAGGAAATACCAACAGTTCCCTCAAACTAGCCTTTGTACTTATCATCACCTTTTTCAATACTAGTAATTATAAAAAGAGTGAACATTTGCTGACTGCTTCTTGTGTGGTGGGCCCAGCTCTGAGTGCTTTCTGTGTGTTACCTGATTTCTCTCAGCACTAGGAGGAAGGTACTATTATTCTTTTATACCTTCCTTTACATGTCTGGAAACAGAGTCTCAGAGAGGTTAGTAAATTGGCTATGGTAACACAGCTAGTTAATGGTGCATGCAGGATTCAAAGAAGGCAGTATGCTTCTAGCACATGCTGTGTGTAAAGATGATTTGGGGCACCAAAGCGCATTTGCCTGAAAATCTCTCATTTTTGTCATAGTGTCTAAAGCCATTACTGTTAGAAGAATCAAAACTTTGGAAGACCAAATACTCAACACCGGTGCATCCAGTGCCCATGTGGGTGCCAGGGAGGAGAGAAAGAATGTGGACTCCTTACCTTGAAAAAGTTTGTCATTTCATTGGAGAGGCTTGACTAGCCCCACGAAGGGTCTAGTAAGAAATGTTTGGGGGGACGAATTGCTTCCATAAGTTTGGTATGCTGTTTCCTTGCATTTAGGGAGTGGGCATTCTTGCTGTTTAATGAACATTTCATTTCTTTCTGAAGCCTTGTGTGGGCCAGAGGCAAAGAACTTGTGGGACTCAGGTAAATGCACTTAGCAGGATACTTACTAGGACTGGTAGAGAAAATAAAACATAATAATTATAGCTGTAATTTGATGAGAACTCACGCGTTCCCTGCCTACGCGGGGGCATCAGACAGCAGGCACATTAATTGCATTCAATTGTTCCTCATAGTCCAGTAAAATGGGAGCTTTATGAAAGCAGTGGCTGATCTGCCTTGTCCTGTTTTGTTTCTCTCTGGTAAAGAGCTAGCTGCACAGAGGGTGCTCAGTAAGTGTCTGCAAAATAAAGGAATGAACGTGACAGTTCACTTATGATCATTCTTTGTGATGTCACTATCCATCCCAAATGTGAAAATCAGAACTGGGCAATTATTTTTCTGCGGGACCTGAGTAGAAAGAATATGGCCTCTGGAGTCAGACGGGTTGGAGTTCTAGCACAATTTTGCCTTTGACTTGAAATGTGGCCAAAATTACTTTACTTTTCAGCCTCAGTTTCCTTGTCTGATTCTTCGAAGATGTCAGGGGCAACAGTTCGGAGTCCTATAATCTTTCCTAATCGCCCCCACTCCGCCTATAAACAGAGCAACTAGAGAGCCAAACAACACAAGACAAAAAGCGCCATGCGCAGCCTTTACAATAAAATGGTGACAAGGTATCCTCACAAACCCCAAAGACAATCAGCCACCACAAAACCTGTGTGGCATCGGTGTCCGTGGGGGACGGAGAAGAGGGAGCCATCGGGGTGTCTGGTAGCTATTAAGAACAGGAGAAACCCCAGACAGACAGCAGGTACGTGTTGCAAAACACTGCGGGCTGCTGCGGAAACAGCTACTGGACCCGGGAGGGGCTCTGTCCAGGGTAGCAGCGCGTGGCGGCAACGTGCACGAGGCTGCACGTGTCCCTGCTGGGACTCGTCGTCCGCATGCCCTCACTCTTCACCTGTGTCACTCCTCTCAATCGTTCAGCTATATGATGAGATATCCCTCTGCCTGATGCATTAGTTTCTTATCGCTGTCCTAACAAATTGCCTCTAACTGGCTTAAGACAACACAAATGTATTATCTTACAGTTTTGTCATTTCAGAGTGCCACCCGGGGTCTTCCTAAGTTGAAACGAAGGTGTCAGCAGGGCTGTGTTCCTTTCTGGAGGCTCTAGAGAATCCATTTCTTGTCTTTTTCAGCTTCTAGAGGCCACTCACATCCTTGGTTCACCATCCTCTGCCTGTCTCCAAAGCCGGAAACAGGGTTTGAGTTTTCTTCACATCACATCGACCTGACTTCCCCTTTGCAGTCACATCTCCCTCTGCCTCCCTCTTACACTTTTAATGACCCCTGTGATTACGCTGGGCCCACCTGGATACACCACGATACTCTATCTCAAGAGCTCTAACTTAATCACACCTGCAAAGTCCTTTGTGTAGGGTAAGACAATATATTCACAGGGTTCCAAGAATCAGGACGTGGATATCCTTGGCAGGGGCATTATTCTGCTACCACACCCGAGAAGCATTTTCTGACCCAGAGGGAGTTAGGTAGCTCTCTTGTGAGTGCTGACAAATGTTACCCTAATTGCCTGTTGACTTGTCTGTCACCTGAGTCAAGATGAGATGTTCCTTAAAGGCAAGTATGTGTCTTCTCTGCCCCTCAGTTCTGACACTAGCATGCTGCTGTCTAACATGAATATACTTCGAGCCACATAAATCATCTTAAATTTTCTAGTGGCCACATTGAAAAAAAAAGTAAGAAGAAACTGGTGTAATCCATTTTAGTCCTGTATTTTATTTAACTCGATACATCCAAAATGTTATCATTTCAACCTGCAATCCTATCATATTTACTAATGAGATATTTTATATGGATTTATTTCGTCTTCGAAATCCAGTATGTATTTTTATACACATAGCACATCTCAGGTAGGACTAGTCACAATCCAAACGATCAGTGGCCACATGTGGCTGGTGGCTGCCCCCATCGGACAGCTCAACCTTAGCACAACCGCTGGCATCAGAAGCACAGATGTGTGCATTTCCCAGCAATTTGGTGAGGGGACTCACGAGGAGCCCGCGTGACTGTCGAATCTTAGATGTAAGCGCAAGCTTCAGGACACTCCCATGTTTGCGGCTTATTTCATTCGATTTTGCATAGAAACCAGAGACAAAATCAAACGCTTTACGGACAATCCATTTCTATTTCTAATTTGGCAATCTGCACACTTGCATTAGGCACTGTCAGTTCCCTGTGAAGAGGGAGCATCCACTGCAGTAAACATTTACCCGGAGCCCTCTCCCTGGGCTCCCATGAGTGGGAGGTAATTAGCTGGTGAGGCGGAAAACATATTTTCACAACATTTCCCAAGGTTTGCCTTTGCTTTCATGTATAGCTCCTTCAAAATATTATCCTCAAACTGCAATTTGAAAGCTGACCCTGCTAACTCTAGCTTCCCAAATCTCTCTGAAGTCACAGAACAGCCTGAGCATAAAGCATTTTCACAGTCCTACGACAGAAAAATAAACACACATCTCTCCTGAAGGGAGACCCTGGCTTCCAACTTTCGGAGCAGAGGTCTGCCAAACAAAGAGGCTGACAGGTATCCCGGGCTCTTGTTTCCATCAGGATTACTCCAGGGCAATTTTTGGTCCTCTGCCTTGCTATTTCAAAAAAGTCACTGTCATCCTCTTGATGCATGCACTGGTTTCTGCACAATCAGCACACACACAAAGCTCCCTGAGTTGTGCTTACATGTAGAGCTCTGTGATCTAGCAAAGATGTTAAGTAAACTATCATCAGAAACAAACTTATGTTCCGTATGCCAACAGATGGACTATAAACAGGCAATCACATAACCACAGCATTCTGTGTGGTTCTTTTCCTCTTTGTAACCCCAGCAACCAGGCAAAGAACCAGTCACATATCAGGTTGCTAAATGTTGTCAAATAAATGAATGAACGCACGAACGAACAAATGGCATGAACTCTCCTCTCTCGCTCTCAGACTTGCAGAGGGAAACTGAGGAGAAATCTGCTAGGGATCATACCCTCCTCTGAATATACGTGTAGCAAACTCAGAGAAAAAGAAGACTGCATCTCCAGTACAGCCCATCATAGAAGAGGAGAAAGGAGCACGCATCCCCGAGGGTGAGGATGTAGGCTTTTGCGTAGTCTAAAATTGAGATAAGTCTCTGGGTAAACTGGACGCTGCCTGGAGGTTGAGGTTCTCCAGAGCATTCTCCAGAGCAGGACTGGCAGGTTGCAGCTAGAAGCCCCCAAAGGCAGTGAAGGCCCGAGGAAGTGGAGTAAAGCATGAAGACAAAACTGAGCTGACTGAGGCTGTGTCTGCACGCACACTGTGGAATAGATTTGGGGGGATTAAAGTCAATAGTTTGCAGCTTATGTTATTTCTGTTGAGCCTGCCTGCATGGTCCAATTTATCTAAGCGTCCTCTGACCCAATGCACTTAAAAAACCAGAAAGGAACCCCATTTATTGGGAACATATAAAGGAAAGATAGGGATGGAAACAATTCCTGGGGTCAAAGGCTCTCAGAGGTGTGAGGACACGTTTTCTTGTGAATGTTATAGGCTATGGGAGTTAGAAAGCCAGTGTTTTTTCCAGAAGGGCCGGTGCTCATATTGCCAATCATGGGGAGGGAGGGTGGTCCTAGGGCATAGCCTGGATAGGAAGCCAGCAAAAAAAGCTGTAGAGCCCAACCCATATCTCCCCACCCCACCCCCACCTTCTGTCGCCCCGGCTTCTCACTGGCCCACACTTCCAAGGTTGCCACACCAGGGAGGAACTGTGGGTGCGCTCGTGTGTGCATGCATAGGCTGTATTTTTCACTGGCTTATTTTCTCTTAAGACCCAGGACAGAGGAGAATGCCTGATTACTGTCCATCCATGATGTGTTTGAGCCACTGTCTTAACTTCGAATAGCATATGTCCTTTAATTATGTCCTTTTCTTTCTTTTCTTCCTGTCTAGCCAGAGTGGGAAATCATTAGTGAGAAACATTGTACACACAGTCTCAAACACATCTTCTTTAAATCCTAACTCTCCAAGTTTGGTAATTTAAAAAACCAAAACTTGGGCACATATGCATTGTAACAGAAAAAAATTGTCGGCCAACTTGTTGAGGCCAGATGGTGGGCAGTGAAGAATAAAATTAGGTTTAGGAACTGGGTGAGGCCGGGATGTAGTAGATTGTGCAATGTATTCAGGAGCAGAGTTATTTATTCTAGGGTCATGTAGGCCTATGTGATGTGGGCCAAGTTCAGAGTCCAAGGTTTCTATGCCAACTGTGGGAAAGATCAGGTCAGGAATGGATTTCAATTAAACCAAGTGACAGGCATAACCAGAAAGCAGATTTGGGGCAGGAAGAGGTCAGAAAACTGCCATGAAATCCTTTAAGGTGAGTAGAGACAGATGAGTGGAAAAGGAGGGTGGAATCGTGAGCCTGCTTGCCTGCATCCTGTGCTGGTTAGGCATGTCCTGCTGAGTGTAAGCAGGTAAGTGTGCAGCTGTGTGCTACGAATTCCAGAGCAAAGCTCACTATTAAAGAAGACTTCTTTTTTGGCTACTGAAAGCTGACATTTTATTTGTCCAAGTTTTTTTTTTATTTTCCCCATTGTAATCATAAAATTGGCTGGTGCTCCCTCTACTTGAACACTCCAAAGTTTTGGTAGGAAATTAAATGTTTGGACTGGGGATTCTGAGGTTGGCATTACATATATTTTCTCTAAAATTAGAGGCTTCCATACCACTAGGATGGCCAAACACACTTGATGCCCAGGTCTTTACCCTGGGCTTATTTTGCTAAGTGCTTGGCTGTGGTATTATATTGTTACAATCGCCAGATCACCATTTTAGTGCGAGTATATGGCTCAGGAATGAAGAACATCTCTCTCTTATCGTGTCCTAAATTAGCAAAAATGGTCGATGCTGTAATGAGGTGAATTGGCATGGGAGCGAAGCAGGGAAATGCTGGCTATGTCTCTATCACTTACGGCAAGCCTGCTTCGCTGGGCTCGCCACCAGCAGCTTCTAAGCTAATGGTTTTATATTTGTGTTCTTTTAGTGGTTGCACTTCATTTTTTTAAAAATGAATCTCAGGTGCACAAAATTGGGTTACTTGTATTTCTGGGTTTGTGGAAAGCTATCATATATTCATGCAGATCTCTGTTTTTATTTATTTTCTTTCCTTTGCTAATCATCCCTGGTTCCAATTTTCATCTCTTCCCATCAAAGGCACCCACTCTTGTGTCTTTACTTACAATAAATGTTACATTGTTAAACATCTTATTCTGCTTCATAATTTTTTGCATTTAGTGTTGTTACCCCATCATTTACATATACCACATTTTGGTTTTCATTTTCGATCGGTAAACATCTAGAGGACGTCAGACCTTCTATTACAGAGTGGTGCAGTAATATATTTAAAATTAATTTTATATTTTTATTATGTCCCTTTGTGTGTATGTGGGTTTTTTCTGGAATATATTTCCAGTAATAGGATATAGACATAATGGATTTTCATTAAGTGCTTTTAAATCGGTCCTCAAAATGAGCACACAATCCTCCCTGCAACATTTAAAAGAGATCCAGTAAAGGACTCATTCATTGAACTGACAGGGTATGCCTCCCCTTACCCCCCAGCTTTACTGAGGTATAATTGAAATATAACATTGTGTAAGTTTAAGGTATACAGCATGTTGATTTAATACACTTATGTACTGTAAAATGATTACCACAGTAGGGTTCAATTAACACCTCCATCACCTCACAAAATTACTATTTCTTTTTTTGTGTGCGAACATTTAAGATTCACTTTCTTAGCAACTTTTAGGTGTATAATACAGTGTTGTTAACTACAGTCACCATGGTGTTTATTAGATCCCAGAGCCTATTCACTTAAACTTGAAGGTTTGCTCCCTTTGACCAACATCTGCTATTCGCCGCCTCCCCCCGCCACCTCCCGCCCTGATCCCAGCCCCTGGGAACCACCATTCCACTCTCTATTTCTATGAGATTGGCTTATTTAGATTCCACATATAACTGATATAGTAATTGTCTTTCTCTGATTTATTACACTTAGCTTAATGTCCTCAAGTTCATCCGTGTTGTTGCAAATGGCAAGACTTCCTTCTTCCTCATGACTTAATAATATTCCAGTGTGTGTGTGTGTGTGTGTGTGTGTGTGCGCAAAATCTCACTTTAAAAAAAATACATTCATCTATAGGTAGTCACTTAGGTTGTTTTCACATCTTCACACCTTGGCTATTGTGAATAATCCTGCAATGAATACGGGAGTGAGTGCAGGAATCTTTTGGAGACACAGATTTCACACCTTTGGATACCAGCCCAGGAGCGAGACTGCTGGTATCCAGACTGGTCGTTCTGTATTTACTTTTCTAAGGAACCACCATGCTGTTCCTGATAATGGCTATGCCAATTTACATACCCACCAACAGTGTATAAGGTTTCTTTTTCTCCACATCCTTGCCAGTATTTATCTATTATCTTTTTCAAAATAACTACTCTAACAGGTGTGAGGTGATATCTTCAGAGAAATAATTTACATAAAGCAAAAATAGTTACCTGCTAAGAAGTGTGGGATCTGGGTGAAAGGTATTTGTGAGCTCTTTGTACCTGCAACTTTTCTATAATTTTGAAATTATTGCAAAATAAAAAGCTAGGCAAGAAAGAATCAACAATCAAGTAAGAAATCATAAAACATGTTGAGATCAATGTAAGTAGGTATTAATAATAAATAATAACCATTTCAAAGTTAAAAACAGCATGACACTAAAGTACTGCATATTGCATGGCTTGTGTGACAACAATGATTTTGTATTCATTGAACAATACACCTTAAAAATATATAAAGCAATATTTAACAGAATTGCAACATGAAATTAATGTAGCTACTAAGTAGAAAATTTTAGAAACTGAAAGACCAAGATGAGGAAAGACCGAGATGAAGAAAGGACACCATTTGAATAACATAATTAGCAAGTTTTAAATAGATACAAACACACAGACTCCTTCACCTACCATATAGAAAATTCACATTTGTTTTTTTTTTGAAGTTTATTTACTTATTTTGAAGGAAAGAGAGAAAAAGCAAGGGAAGGGCAGAGAGAGAGAAAGAGAGAGAATCGCAAGCAGTCTCTGAGCTGTCAGTGCAGAGCCCAGCACAGGGTTCACTGCATGAACCGTGGGATCATGACCTGAGCCTAAACCCAGAGTTGGATGCTCAACCAACTTAGCCACGCAGGCACCCCCACCTTCTTCCTTTATTTTTTTAAAAAAATTTTAAAATGTTTACTAATTTTTGAGAGAGACAGAGAGACAGAGCCCACGCAGGAGAGGGAGACATAGAATCAGAAGCAGGCTCCAGGCTCTGAGCTGTCAGCACAGAGCAGGACATGGAGTGAGAACTCACAAACTGTGAGATCATGACCTGAGTTGAAGTAAGATGCTTAACTCACTGAGCCACTCAGGCACACCCTCCTCCACACCCCCTCCCTGCATTCTTCTCAAGCAAACGTGAAACAGTTTTCATTTTTTAAAAAAATTTTTAGAGGTTTTCTTTTTATATATATACAAGACACATTAATTTATTAAATTTTATGATGAAAA
>NW_027527853.1:8131112-8131749 GCF_008692635.1 Crocuta crocuta | reverse complement strand
AAAATTGAGGATACAGTACAAAAAAAAAAAACCCACTTCAACTAATTCATTTGACAATGCTGTTCATATTCATGATGCCATTTGTTTGTTTGTTTGTTTCCTAACAATAAAGGAGGAAACTTAGGGCTGTTGGGCTGATACACATTTGGGGGTCTTCACTCCCCACCTCACCCATACATTACCAGGGTGAACAGGAGGAAGAGAAGGAAGGCAGGGCCCACAGCAAACAGGAAATAGCTTTAAAAAAAACACATTCTAGGCAACAAAGGCAGACTCAACAAATTCCAAAGAAAATTTTTCTGATTACATTTAAAAATCACAATGTAATAAATTGAGATCAATTTTTAAAAATGGCCAGAGTAAGAACTATCTCCCTCCCTCAAATACAATTGGAAACTGAGGAACCCAATCCAAAATACTTAATGGGTTAAAGAAAACTAAGTGGAAGTTATAAAATATTTAGCAGGGACTGGAATGTGGACGCAGTAACATGAGAATGCAGCTGAACAGGTATTTTAGGGGGCAACATCATAGACTTAAAAGCCCATATTCAGAAATAGGAAAGACCAAAAATTAATGGACCAAGAATCCAACTCAAGATGATGGATATCCTCAACCCAAAAAAAAAAAAAAAAAA
>NW_027527853.1:8015541-8130704 GCF_008692635.1 Crocuta crocuta | reverse complement strand
GGCATAGAAATGCGTGAGATGAATGCACTTCCTAGAAATCTGGAAAGATTGGGGCTCACGCCAGTCATGAACATGGTCAGCCAAATTGGAGGGTGAAGATGGACATTCAGCAAACATCTGTCTTTTTCAATAATAGTATCTACAGAGCGTTTTCCCATGCTTGATTAGATATTGACCTTTGTGACTACAACTGTCGGGCAAGGTCACTAAAGCTTATTCCTCAGGAGATCTTCAGGTAGGATCTTAAACTTGGGTGCCCTATGCAGGTCACCTCTGCTTCTCAGCCCTCTGCCAGCATGCTATTGCTGGTGAAATTTTATCAATCATTTGTCATTATTCCTCATCGGCGTCTTGACTCTGGACTCTAATAGGAAATTCTTACCTTCTCTGAAGAATTCTTTCAGAAAAGATACCATTCTGTTTTCTCCAAGTGCATGTCCATGCCTCCAGGGCTAACTGTGAACCAAAGGTGTGAGGCTAAGTTGATGTCCCTGCATATTTGGTTGCCAGGGTCCAAGAATATCCCTTAACACTTGGAATTCCTGATTTACAAAGCTATCTTGTGACAAATCTACTGCACTTTAGATAGTAAATATTTGAATTTGTGTTCTGATTCAAACTGAATATCATCTGCTTTTTCAACTGAGAGCATTATCTTGATAAAATACATCAGATTTCCAATGGTAAAACTTTATTTCAGGATTGGATTTCTCTGTAATTTCAGTGACTGAGGGAATACAGCAAGCCAGATATTCTGTTCAAATCGGTTATTACATTTTATAGATAGCCTTTTGTGTTTCTAGTTCATAAGGAATAAATAAATAACTGAATCAATACATATTTATTCAGCAGGGCTATGTATCCACTACTTTTCAGAAATGTATTATCTAGCACTGTTGCCTAATATACACTGAGACTATTGTTTCCCTCTGTGTTTCCTGATATGATCTCAAAAAATAAAAACCAGAAGCAAACACAATTCTGTCATTCTATCTTTGTTGGAAGCAAGGTGGTTGCTATTACTCGGTTTGGGGAAAATTAAAGGTGGCACTTCAGATCTGAAAATTTTCCTGGACTTAAAAATAATCTTTGGCAGTGTGAACAGCAGGGCCAGGGTGGCATCCTTTGTGTAATAGGCAGAATAAACCAATTTATTTGCAGTTAGATTTTCTCTCTTTATATAGTCAAGTAAGTCCCACTCCTGTGTGGAGATAATTGTAGGGACATGGAAAACCACTGTCAAGCACCACATTTTGAGGGGAAGCTGCTAGGAATGAGCTCTTTAAGAGACCCAATAGGGTACAGTGATTGGGTTCAGCTTTTGAAGCAGACACACCTGACTTTGAATCATCTCTGATTCTTACCAGCCGTCTGACCTTATTTTTGAAATCTCCAAAAGGAGAATGGTGATAGTATCTGAGTGATTAGTCCATTGTGAGAATTAAAAGAAACCGAACTTAATAAGGCCAGCAGCTCTGTGCCTGACCCACAGTGAACCCTTCCTTGCTTGTCTCCAAGGAAACTAGGAACACAGCAATTCAAGAAAAACCAAAACAAAAGAGGGAGTCATTTCACCATTCATGGGAGGCATCCAGGGTTGAGAACAATGGTGAGTTTGAAAACAGAGAAAAGAAAGGCAATGATACTGCTGCTGGTGGGGATGGCAGCATAGGAAGTAGCGGTGTCTGGCTTTAGGAAAAAATACTGTTACCAAAGGGAGCAAGTGAAGGCAAACCAGGGCCATCTAGGTCTAAAAAGGCTTTGAGGATGACTATGGTCCCCTACAGGCCATTATCATGCAGGAGGCTTTGTGCATCTTAATTACGCCCGCCCCAGCTCCTCAGCTCCTCACCTCCTGCCCTGTCATCCAGGGTCTCCACGGGTAGCTCCAACTTTACCCCGCCCCCCAGTATCATTGCTGCTCCCTATACACAACCCAAACTTTCCGCCAGCTGGACCTTCCTGAAACGATCCTGTACCTTCTGACTTCTGCGGATTTGTTCCTGCTGTCCCCTCTGGTTTGTTTCTTCCTTTCTTCCCATCTTTCTTTTTCTTTTTTTTTTTTTTTAAATGTTTTATTTATTTCTAGGAGAGAGAGAGAGACAGCGTGAGCAGGGGAGGGTCAGAGAGAGAGGGAGTCACAGACTGAAATAGGCTCCAGGCTCTGAGCTGGCAGTCAGCACAGAGCCCGACGCGGGGCTCGAACCCATGAACCACGAGATCATGACCTAAGCGAAAGTCGGACGCTTAACCGACTAAGCCACCCAGGCGCCCCCCTTTCTTCCCATCTTTCAATTCCTAACCATCCTCTCTGCTCCATTTAAAAACCACCTTCTCCCTTCCAGATTGCAACAACAAGGTACAATATCTGTCTGCCTCTTCTGAACTCCTATAGCACTTGTTTCATTTGTCTTTCATTATTCACCTTAGATTATAGCTGTTACAATGGGTTCATTACTCCTAAACTTGTAAGCAGCTTGAGGGAAGAGATGGTCTTACTTATGTTTGTTGCCCCCTGCATGGGGGGGGAGGGTAGTACATGATAGGCACTGAAAAAATGGGTGTTGACAGGATAGTAAGACCACAGATGTATTTTTTAATGTTTATTTATTTGTGAGAGTAAGAGAGAGAGCATGAGGGGATATAGAGACAGAAAGGGACAAAGGATCCAAAGCAGGCTCTGCACTGACAGCAGTGAGCCTGACGTGGGGCTTGAACTCACAAACTGAGGTTGTGACCTGAGCCAAAGTCAGAGGCTTAACCGACTGAGCCACCCAGGTGCCCCCCCCACAAAGATGTATTTCTAAATGGACTGCTAATGTGATCCCACCTTTTTTATGATCACATAATGGTGAAAAACACACCCAAATGTTTAGCAGCATCTACTGTGTACCAGGCACTGTGCTAGATTCTATGAACAAGATTGATTTGATTCCATCTCCTTGTGGCTTATAGTCTAGTGAGGAAAACAGATTTTAGACAATTAATTAGAGCTGTAGTAAGTGTTAGGAAAAACATAGGAAGAGAAAAGCTCTAATTAAATAGCTCATTTCTCACTTAGGAGAAAGCTGGTATCAGTACTGAAAAAGTTAAGTGGATTAGTTTCCAAATTGTGAGGGAATACCTGTGACTGATTTAGGTGTGAGGCTACAACATATTCTGGGCCACAGGAGCTGCTCTGTGCTCTAGGAGAAAGTGGTTGCCTGTAAATTCAGATTTATTAATAAAGGAGGTAGGTTGGGAAGTCAGGATCATTAGCTGCCTGAAGCCACGCACTAATGCAGCATAAATATGCTAAGTTCTGCCATTTATTGTCCCCTCAGCTGGCATAAAGTTATTGTTGAGTTATTGGCTGTAGCGAAGATGGTAAGGTAACAGTAGCATCATATATTATATACAAATAGGCATACACACCCTGGATACAGACAGATGCTTCCTTTTTATCTCATTCTGTTAATTTAACTTGGTGTTAGGATGTAGGACTTGAAGCACAGTAAATCACTGGAATCATTTCAGGACACTTAGCTCAGAGCAATGCTCTCTCTTTGGCTTAAAACTAGTCTGATTATTCCCAATACTTCCTAGAGAAAACACTCAACTAGATGTTCCACATTCTCTTGAGAGTCATCTTTCCAAAAGTAAATGACAGAAAAAAATTGACTTTGAATAAAATAACAGTGTCTCAGTATTCCAATATTTAATTTCAGTATTTTCTCTAAGTGAGGACAGAATTTGGCCTGCAAACAATAATGGCCCTTTGAATCTTCTTTCTTTCTATTTGGCCTGAACATATATAAACCTGTGGAAACTTGGGAACCCCTCTGGGCCAAGGTAAGAGACTGCATTTTTTGTTTCATTTTGTTTTGTTTTTTTGTTTTGATAGAAGTTAAAGAGAAAGTAATTACACAGCTTGAGTGTCATCCCAACTCCCTGAGGTCTCTTTCGTAAGGGTTACTACCATATCTACAGAGAACTATTCAAACTTCTTCTTATTAACACTAGGATGATGGGAGCACTGTACACAGGCCCCGTGAATACAGTATAAAGCAGTAGCTAAACACCATGGCTCTGAAATAAGGAAGACTCGTGTTTTAGCTCTACTGTTTATGAGCTGTATGAACTTGAGTAAGTTGTGGAAACTCCCAAAGCCTTGGTTTCCTTATATGTAAAACATAATTTATAATATTACCTACTTGGCAGAGCTGAGGGGATTTAAATTGCTAATAGATGAAAGTGCTGATCTATGGTAAGTTGTCAACAAATGAGAGAAATTAGGATTATTAGTATTATCTTTATAAACCTTTACCTCTACACCTAGCAGGTGCATGGGTGAATACTTCCAATGACCATTAGAGAGAACCCAACCTCAGTTCCCCAGGGTTCTAGAAGCTGTGAAATCACTAAAGAAGAATAGGTATGTCCACCAGGATTCTTTTGGTTGTAAGTGACACAGACTATTTTAATCTACTCTAAAACCAACATGGGATTTCAAGGAAGGGGTATGTGTCAGGCAAAGGCCATCTATTGCCTATTATGAGGAGCAGAAATCCAAATAATTCTACCAACTGCATCTTGGTATTGGATTCTCCAAGGAAAACAACATCCAGCACCGGATGGAACATCACTTCACTCCCTGGAGAAGAGACAGAGCAAGATCAGCTCCAACAGTTGGTGCCAGCCCCCCATGGCTGACGGGTTCCTCCTAACACCAACACCGGGCCGTTGGCCTGCACTCATTCCTCCTGTGCTGTGGTAGAGGCATTCCATCTCCTCCCCACAGCAGACAGATGTAATATTGGGCTTGGCCAGGTGCCATTTAACACACATGCTTAGGCAAGACAAAGGAGTACATATTCAGTCTGAAACGGGAAGTTATTTCCACACAAAGCGATAAATCCAGCACAGGCTACGGGGACTCTTTGTCTCTTGGTAAGGAAGTGCTCCGGGACCATGGCCCATTCTTATGTAGCTGAATTGGAGTTGACGAATGACATGCATGAGACTGCATTTCTCAACACTATGAGAAGCTTGTGGAACTGAAGAAAGAAATTGAAGTCATTTCTATCAATAAATAAAACTTAGGTCTTGAAAACCATCAGTTTATCTCTGCCTGTCTCTCATCTCTGCTTGCTGGTCTGATTTTCTTCTGTTGTCAAATGACTTTTCCCTTGTGGCACAGATCATGGCTACTGGTGACTGCCAGGGCCATATTCCAACAGCTTGGAAACCAGTGAGGAAACAAAGCATCTCTCTTTTTTGGCTTCTACTTGAAAAATTTCTGGGAAGGACTCTGGAATTGGTCACGGGGCCTCTCAGACAGCTGCTGTAATCAGGGATTGGGGTACTATGATTGGCCTAACCTGGGCCACATGCCCGCCTCTGTCACCTGAAGCATATGCTATGCACATATGCTGGAAGGTGGGATAAGAAGGGGTTGAGGGTAGACTCTCTATAGCACGAATGTGACTGCTTAGGGAAGAGATCTTAGAAACGAATTTTCCAAACTTCTCATTTCGCTGTCAAGAGACTGGAACCCAGATACAACCAAAGATTGCTCATGTTAGCCAGGCATGGCCTTCCTGAAGAAGTGTTCTCTGCTGGCTAGAAAACATATTATCTTCATTAAGTTGGTGGAATGCAATCAGTCTAAAGGACTCAAAATTTATTAAGTGTCCATCAGAACTTTAGAGGGAAATTTTCTGGTTGAATTAAATACATTTGAATGGGGAGATAGAGCACAAGAGGGCAGGGTGGGTCAGAGATGTTACAATTTGCATCCTTTGGAATTGTTATTTCCTTCAACCCCCAATGGGACACTATTGGATTTGCTTCTGAGGACAAGCTGTGTGAACTTGAGCTTGAGAGGTATAACTGGCCACCACAGAGGTTTCAGGCAGGAAAGGAGCTGGAAATACCTTCTCAAACTCCTCATGGGAGAGGACCCAGTTATCACTTTGCCTCTGAGCTTTCCTTTCTGTCGTTATCCCCATGGGATTCTGACCAGGCTATGATGGCCTGGTCTTATTTCTCTACTAGTTGTTGGACCCCATACTGGGGTACACTGGGGTGCACTGAGAGGTATTCCAAAAGGAGTGCGGGGAGTATGGGAGCCAGAGGATAAACAACATTTTCTAGGTTTCACAATTAAAAATTATGGCTTATAATGAAGACAAACATCTGAATATTATGGAATGGAATTTCAATAGTATTTCAGAGTTTACAATGAATCAGGAGATTTTAAAGTCTTGTGATTTTACTGCCAGTGTCCTGGCCCTGTGTCTTTGGTTTTCTTTGGGGGTGGCCTTTCATTCTTATCAAGTGTTAGGGGTACCTTAGATGGAAAGTTCAAGGAGCCCGGGGGAACTAGTTGTACCCAGAGCTTAAGTCTTCAGTCTGAGGATAAAATAATTGTACTTAGAATACATCTCTTCCTTGATCCTACACACTTCAGCAAGCCCACTTTCCTTTGCTATGGTGATTTTGAAAATGGAAGAACACTATCAGGGACAGTTATCTTATCCTTCTGCCTTGATATTCCAGGCTAAACAATTTATCAAACTGATTTCCCTCTCTCCTTTCATTTTGCTTACTGCCTTTCTAATAATGTTTCTTAGTTTCCTTTAAATATAGAATTTAGAAATATACCATTTAAGAACTAGAAGAGATCTAAGAGATTTCCTTACAAGTGAAGAGTCTGAATCCCAGAGAGGGAATGCGACCAGCTGAAGATCACACAGCTCAGCAGTGTAGCTGAGGCAGAACTGGAACTCAGGTCCTGATTCTCATTCTAGTGCTCCGCCCATGACCCCTAACCTACAGAGACCCTACCCCAAAAAGGGTTTGACTCCTCCTAAAGCTTATAAGATTTTATTTCCTTGCTCCTTGTATGCCTTGAATGCAACTTAGATTGAGTTTTGTTTTGTCTCAAGAGACAATACCATGTTGAGATTCAACTATCTTTCAGAACATATTTGCTTATTTTTCCATGTATGTGTTGACTTTTGTGACTTCAATGGAATCTAGAAGATTTTTAGGTGATTTTGAATTCACTTTTTATTTCTAAAGTGTCAGCAACCTTTCCTTATCTTGGGGATACCTGCAGACATCTGTAGTATTCTCTCCTGATCTGAATTCTAGAACGTATACCCATGGGACACTAATTTGGCAAAGTTTCACTAGAAACACAAAGCTCTTTCATCATCTGGAAATAGAGAGGTGTTCTCTTTCTTTCCATTAATACTGCCAGTTATATTAAGGAATTCCCTTATGTTAAGACCTCTTTGTACTCTGAAATTAATTCCACTTGGTTATGACTTATTTTTTAATTGTAATTTTGGATTCTCTTTACTAGTATTTTATGTAAGATATTTTTTGGTGTCAGTATTCATAAGTCAGATTTGCCTAGTGCCACCTTTATCAGGTTTTGGTACCAGTATTATATTTACTTCTTTAAAAAAATTTTTTTGAGAGAGAGAGAGAGAGGCAAAGGGGCAGAGAGAGAGGGAGACACAGAATCTGAAGCAAGCTCCAGGCTCTGAGGTGTCAGCACAGAGCCTGATGTGGGGCTTGAACTCATCGACCATGAGATCATGACATGAGCCAAAGTCAGACACTTAACTGACTGAGCTGCTACCCAGGCACCCCTATATTCACTTCTTAAAAAGAATTTGGGCCCTTTCCCTTCTCCTTTCTAGACTCTAGAACAATTTAAATATCTTTAGAATTAATTTTATTTTATAATTTCACATAATTTTTCTGTGAATCATTAAGGCCCATATATTTTCGTTTTGTTTTGTAAAGGGTGTTTTTTTTTTGAAAAAAGTCTCATTTTTTTAAATGAAAATTGGTTTGTAATTTCTGTCTATAGTAGAGTTTCAACTGGGATTTTTAAAATATGTATCAGTAGATATGTCTTTCTGTTTTATTTTGTACATTCTTCACTTTAAAATTTAAAAAATCAAGTTAGAAATTGTTACAGATTTTGCTGATTTTTTTCCCCCAACACTGACTGATTAATTGACTGTTAGTTTTATTTTCTAGGTCATTAAATTCTTTTAGATTTATTAGTTACTTCTTTCTGGTGTCTTCTGTTATAGTTGGCTGTGCTACATCTTGCTTTTTGAAATATATGTTTAGCTGTTTTATTTTAAAATTTTATTTAATGCTAGAAATTTTCCACAGCATTTTTAAAAACTATACTTGACAAGTTTTTTTTTTAATGAAAAAAATTTTTTTTTGAGAGACAGAGAGCGAGCAGGCAAGGCACAGAGACAAAGGATCCAAAGCAGGCTCTGTGCTGAGAGCAGAGAGCCTGATGAGGTGCTCAAACTCACAAACCGTGAGATCATGACCTGAGCCAAATTCAGACACTTAAACACTGAGCCACCCAGGCGCCCCATACCCTGTAAGTTCTGATATGTTTTGTTTTCATTATTGTTTTCTAGGACTTCTAGAAAGTTTTGTTTCGTATCTCTCGATTGTTACAAAGGCTGCTTAACACACGTTTATTTATTTATTTAATTAATTAATTTATTTATGTAGGCCAGGTGGGAAACCCTTTTTGGTTTTGCATTTTAAAGTTTGTTATCGTCTACTAGTTTCATTGTATTGTGTTCAGAGCATGATAGTATTATTTTTGCTATTTATAATTTGCCACATACCAATGTGTGCCTCTGTTTAGCATTATGATTAGTCACCCAAAATTCTATTACACTGAGTCTATAATTGCTTTGTTCCCCATGGTTCCCACCCCACTACACTCAATTAGAAGTAGATTTTTATGTTATACTCTTACATTATCCTGTGTACTTCATTTTTGATACTTACACAAATTGTAACTATATAGTAACTTGTATGCTGCATTAATGTCTATAACAAATGACCTCCACTTTGGTGGCTTAAAACAAGAGCACTTTTTTGTCACAGTTCTGGAGGCCAGAGTCTGAAAATCAAAATATTGACAGGGTTGCACTCTCTCTGCAAGCTTTGTGGGAGAATCTGCTCTTAGTCCTTTCTAGTTTCTTGTGGTTATAGGCATTCCTTTGTGTTCCTTGGCTTGTGGCTGTCAGTCTAATCTTTGCCTCCATATATTTTTTAAAATGTTTATTCATTTTTGAGAGAGAGGGAGAGAGAGAACATGAGGGGTGGAGGGGCAGAGAAAGAGGGAGATACAGAATCCAAAGCAAGCTCCAGGCTCTGTGCAGTCAGCACAGCTCTGAGCTGTCAGCACAGGGCCAGATGTGGGGCTTGAACTCACGGACTGTGAGATCATGACTTGAGCTGAAGTTGGGTGCCCAACTGACTGAGCCACCCAGGTGCCCCATCTCTGCCTCCATCTTTACATCACCTTCTCCTCTGGGCGTCTGTTTTCTGTTTTTCTACCTTGCTTTAATAAGGACATATGTGATTGCACTTAGGGTTGACTTGAGTAATTCAGGGTAAGTTCCTTCTCTCAAGATCTTTATCTTAATCACATCTTTTACCATATAAGGTAATATTCACAGGTTCCAAGGATTAGGACGTGGGCATAACTTTGGGGCTACCATTTAGCCCACTACATGTAACATCCCTCCTATCAAATATCTGGCTCTTCTAGTGTCTAAGATTCATGAAGTGAAAAATCATGTCTTTTTCTGTCTTTAAGTATCCCTAGTTCCCAGTAGAGTACCCAGTTCATAGTGGTTAATACATAAATAGTTATGAAATACGTATTTCCATGAATTATGTATAATTGCTTCTCTATGTTTAGAGGTACTTTGGAGCCTTAGCCTCAAACAATCTGTTCTACCTATAATTGAATGGAGAATATCTTGTGGATTCTATAGGATCAGACCAACATTTGTATGAAGGTATGACATCATGCATGGAACAGCTCATTTTGAGTTGTTTCAAGTACTGTCTAGAATTTTGGAAGATGTCTTCATTTTACCACAGTTGATAGCTCCATGAATTAACTTCTTTTTTTTTTTTAGGTTTCTATATCTTTTTTTTTTTAATGTTTTTTATTTATTTCTAGGAGAGAGAGAGAGAGAGAGACAGCATGAGCAGGGGAGGGTCAGAGAGAGAGGGAGTCACAGACTGAAACAGGCTCCAGGCTCTGAGCTGGCAGTCAGCACAGAGCCCGACGCGGGGCTCGAACCCACGAACCGCGAGATCATGACCTAAGCGAAAGTCGGACGCTTAACCGACTAAGCCACCCAGGCGCCCCTCCATGAATTAACTTCTTACATGACCTATAGCAACTACTTCAGTGTTCTATTTCATCCATTCTTCTTATATGTTCAGCGTGATGAAGTTGTATTAAGAAGAGTATTGCCTCAGGACTGATGGATTGACTATCTTAGTGGCCAGATCATTCTACCACTTCTGTTCAGCATTTATTTAAAAATTAATGTGTACCTTGCGTGCTTTCAATGCAATTTTGAAATAACTTCCACACTTAGTCTGAATAAACAAGACAATAAAAATATTTTTAGAATACCATAAATAAAATACAAAAAGGAGAGGTATATAAGTAGATAGTCAGGATGAGATAATTATTCTAATTATGTTCTAAGTTAAGTGATGATATTATTGGTGATGGAAAGAGAAAAAAACAGTATTTCATTAACCAATTAAAAGAAAAATACAAGTCCATTAGAGACTGCAAAGTTTTACTGACAGAATGGGAAAAGATAGTTGCAAATGACATATCGAGTAAAGGGCTAGTATCCAAAATCTATAAGGAACTCACCAAACTTCACACCGGAAAAACAAAGAAGCCAGTGAAGAAATGGGCAGAAGACATGAACAGACACTTCTCTAAAGAGGACATCCAGATGGCCAACAGACACATGAAACAATGCTTAGCATCACTCCTCATCAGGGAAATACAAATCAAAACCACACTAGATACTACCTCATGCCAGTCAGAGAGGCCAAAATGAACAAATCAGAAGACTCTAGATGCTGGTGAGGGTGTGGAGAAACGGACACCCTCTTACACTGTTGGTGTAATTCCTCTGGAATTTACATTCCTCTGGAATGTAAACTGGTGCAATTCCTCTGGAAAACAGTGTGGAGGTTTCCTCAAAACATTAACAATAGAACTCCCCTAGGACCGAGCAATAGCACTGCTAGGAATTTACCCAAGGGATACAGGAGTGCTGATGCATAGGGGCACATGTACCCCAATGTTCATAGCAGCACTCTCCACAATAGCTAAAACATGGAAAGAGCCTAAGTGTCCATGAACGGACGAATGGATCAAGAAGATGTGGTTTATCTATACAATGGAATACTACATGGCAATGAGAAAGAATGAAATCTGGCCATTTCTAGCAACGTGGATGGAACTCGAGGGTGTTAGGCTAAGTGAAATAAGTCAGGCAGAGAAAGATAGAGGCTGCAAGGTTTTTCTTGACCTTGGACTCTAGAAGGAGAAATTTAGTGTATATATTTTACTTTCAAAGTGTCATTTGTTATTAATCAACTTCAACAACTCACCTCCCACCCTCATTCCCTGTGTTCTTTTTTAAGCTGTCAACTATAAATTTCTTTGTGGCTTTGTGGTAATAGATAGGCATCATAAAGAGGGTGAATGATAGGCAGTAGGGAGGTCATTAGGATTTTTCTCCAAATTTATTTTTCTTCTAAATAATGTATATTTAAATAACTAGAGTGAGGTTTAATTTTTTTTTTTTTTGAAGATTTTGTTGTTAAGTAATCTCTACACCCAACGTGGGGTCAAACTTACAACCCTGAGATCAAGAGTAGCATGCTCTACTGACTCAGGTAACTGGGTGCCAAGCTCATATTCTTTCATTCTTTTTAAATATAATTTATTGTTAAGTTAGCAAGTTTGTTAATATACAGTGTATACAGTGTGCTTTTGGTTTTGGGGGTAGATTTCCATAATTCACCGCTTACGTACAACATCCGTGCTCATCCAAACAAGTGCCCTCCTCAATGCTCATCACCCATTTTCTGTAATCAAGTTTGAGGAGTCCTTCAAAATGTTTGGGGACTGATAGGCTCACTCCACTATTGGTGGAATCATTAGCTTATTGTCAGTGCTATAGCATGTGTACATAGTTGGCACAGTGTGTCAATAATGAATGAATAAATCACTGAAGAAATTGGGGAATTTAGAGCAAGAATGAAAGTCTACTTTCCTCCCATAGTTTACATAGTTTCAGGGGATCAGACATCAGACCTAATTCCCTAGTTCTTCCCTCTCTGCTCATGAGCTTATCTCTACCACACACAGCCTCTCCTTTCTCCTTTGTATGTTACTGGAGATTATTCTCCTCGTTCCCAAGACCAATTTCTTCACCTTGTTTTGGATCATATCCTATGGATCTCACAAAGAACTTGGTTCTACCCATCTTCCATTCTCCTTATAATTTCAATTTCTCTATTAGCTCTTGTCTTTCTATATATGCTCAAGTGTATTTCATTATGATGAATAAAATGTAAAAAATCTCACAAATCAGTATCACAGTTAAACTTTGTAAGGTGATCTTACATTCCTTGTTTCCTTTGTTCATTCACTCCTTCAATCAGTCAGTTATTCAACAAACATACATTGACTCCTAACTAGTAAGATACAGCAATGACCAAGACTCCCAAAACAGTGATACCCTGAAAGAGATGATAGTGTAATAGGAAAGAAGTTCAAGTAAACAAGCAAATGTAATACAAAGTAACAAGTGTTTTGATAGGTATAAAATAAAATGTTACAGGTTCCTTGCTGCCCCTTCATCCAGAGGTACAGTCTAATTTCTCTTCCTGTGGATACAGGGTGGCCTTAGTGACTCGCGTGGCCAACAGAACATCACGGGAGTGATGTTCAGGGATTTCAGCTTAGGTCTTAAGAAACTGAAGGGGTTCAGAGCAAGTCTTCCCCAAATTTCCCACTTTAGCATGAGGATTATTTTGAGCTAAAGGTAATTAACACCCAGAAGACTCAGGAAAAGCTCTTTACCTCTTGCTTAACTGTGCAAAAGAAATATAAATTTCCTTGCTATTAAAAAGGAAATTTACATTAAAAGGGGGCCTGTACCAGAAAGAAACTTATTACCAGAAATAACTTTTTACTTAGGAAACTTAGCTAATGAGGCAACAGAGATGTTTTCCAAACATTTCCTCCTCTTGCCTTCCTGTGAATGGCCTCCCTCCCATTTGCAGCTCCAGGGCCCTGTGCCTTTTCTTAGCTCAAGATATTGTATAAACCTCAACTGCCTGGCTCCTTTTGAACCTCACATCTATGTGGGGGTTTCAGGAGTATATACTTAATTACTTTTGTTTTTCTCCTGTTAATCTGTCTCATGTCATTTTAATGGTTAGATCAGTCCAAAACCTAGAAGGGTAGAAGGAAAATTTTCCCTCCCCTATAAAACCTTCTTGTGGCTTCTGGCTGGATTCCTTAGAAGATGTTCCCTCACAGAGAAACCCAAGCCAATTGGTGACATGACAAGTAGGTAATGTGGTTGACAGCTCTCATAGAGCTTTCATCTGGTAAGTGAGCAGCCACTTCCAGTTAACTGAGGGTATCATTTTGGACTTCCACACAGTCAAGTCTTCAGACAATCCAGCCCCAGCTGCTCTATGACTGCGACAGCATGACAAATCCCACAGAAGTGTTACTCAGAGAATCCAGTCAACTTGCTGAGTTATCAGAGATAATAAGCTGTTTCCAGCCACTGAATTTTGTGATGATTTGTTATGTAGTGGTAGATACCTTGGCAGCTGTCTCTGTAGAACTGTACGTATCCCAGGCTTGGGTAAGGGGAAGTTGAGAGCAGGCTCTCTGCAGGGGACGTGACCTGGTGCCATCCTGGGCCCTTGAGACTTCAAATGAAACTAATGCCATCCATGCCAGCCATAACCTTATACACTAACACCATTGTCAAAAGCTCAAGAGTCTATAAAGAATGATGAAGGCAATGATAACATGTGTCTGAGCAACAACTGTAGTATTTTCCCAACTGGTGAACTTGGGATATACATACACACATATATACATATAGAAATAGACATGTCTTAAAAAATTGTTCTAAGTCAAATAAGTTTGGGAAACTCTATGCAAATCAAAGTAAAATATGACTCCAATCCTCCCAAATTTATTAGGACTTGATACAATCTATCTTGAAAAATGTTTCATGTGTACTTGAGAAGAATGTATATTCTATTGCTTTTGGGCGGAATGTTCTGTAACATATGTTAAGTCCATCTGGTCTGATGTGTCATCTAAGGCCAATATTTTCTTGTTGGTTTTCTGTCTGGATGATCCATCCATCGATGGAAGTGAGGTATTAAAGTTGCCTACTGTTATCATGTTGCTGTCTAGTTTTCCTTCTAGGTCTGTGAATATTTGCTTTATATAGTTAGGTGCTTCAATGCTGCGTTCATTGATATATACAAATACACAAAGACACGTGTATCTTCTTGTTGGATTGACCCCTTTATCATGTTGAATTAGAAACCTGCCCTTCAAGCCACAGTCATGACGATTACCTAACAGGCCTCCTTCACAGAAAGACAGAGCTCCTGGGTCTGCTGCCTTTCATGACACCCTGGGGCTGGTAGCTGTTTAAAAACTCTGTTGGTTACAGTTCTGGGGGGCCCAAGAAAGTGAGCCCCACCAGCTATCAGAGGCAGGAGATGTGGAGGTGTCCGCTGGTAGCAGCTGCAAAAACTGGGGTGCCAGGCAGGGGTATGAGCTCCTTTCTCTTGGTCACATCGATTACTACAGCCTCATGGGAACAGGAACGCAAGCTTTCCTGGCCTTCAGAGTCAGGCAGTCAAGAGGCCTCCCCTCAATGGAGGCCACACAAACCAGGGCAATAGACGCATGTAAAAGCCTCCTCCTGCTTCCTGTGCTCTGGAGCACAGCAAAAGGGGAGCGCAGAGATATTGCATTGTCTGCCGGCCTCCTTCCCTGAATAGTGTCCCACCAGGCTTCTAGATTCCTGTGTTAAATTAGAGGCCTGCCCCTCAGAATCATGTTTTCATATAAGCAGGTGAGCCTTTTTCACTTTAAACCTGGGCACAATGGTCTGCCTCTGGGCCCAGACACCCTGTAAGAGCAGTTACTTAAATTGCTAGAGTTTTATAGAACTCAAGCTTCACTGGTTTTCAAAGTTAGATGTTTTGGGGGATCGTGTCTCAAGTGTATGTCTTAAAAGTTGGGATGCCCAATACGGGTTTCAAACCCTTTGTTCCTTAGGGAAAAGCCTGTGTTTTATCAGGAGCCCATTGTGATGCCTACTTGCCCCCATAAGATCTTATAATCTTTCATTAACTTAGTGGTCTTGTCTTCTAGAACAGGTATAAACTCAAGGTTGTCTTCAGCAAGCTTCGTCCCAGTGGCGGTACAGCCTATGATATGGTAACAACATGTGAGTTCATATACATCGTATCAACCATGCTTAGCTTTGCCCAAGGGGCGTGAACTGCTGAAGTAAAGGGAAAACAGAAATGGTCCAAGTGAAATCAAACAACCCTGTATATCTGGAATGGCCTGATATTATTATAAGCCAAGGTCTCTTGTCCTTTGAAGCCATATACCTGCCCTTGCAGAGGCAGGGAGATGTTCTCTCTCCATTCATTTTTCCATCTGCAAAATGAAAGTGGGGAATGGATGACATCCTTCAGGCATTTCCAAGATTTTAATGCTACAGATGTTTCTTCTCTCATTTCCTTTTGTTTTTCTTTCATATTAGGCCTTCTAAATTCCAGCAGGAGTCTCTCTGATGTCACAGTCTTCTGTAATTCCTACCAGCAGAACAACTTGCTTGCTTTACATAACAGGAGAGGGAGTGAGGGAGCAGTTAACACAGGGCTGAGAGGGTGCTGACTCCCCAATGCAATTGCTCTTACGCAGCATTTCTGTGCCTCTTCCCAGAGTCCACACCACTAGAGACCAGAGACAGTGCATTTGGGCACAGAGCTTCTTTGTAAGATGAGAAATAATCTACTTGCTTCCTCTGTTCTATTCTAGACCTTGCCTTGTGGGTTAAGTGACTTCAGATACACACATACCATCAGTGTACCGTTAGGTAAACACTGGACTGCAGGATCTCTCAGACACCTCTGGGCATCAACAATGTATGATTCTAAGTCAACATCATCATTTCTGAACTTTTTCATTCTAGCTACATGGGCTATAGTAATACTTCTGAGTCCTCAGAGCCAGAGGAAGAAAAGGTTCACCCTCTAGGTGATGCTCTTGGGAAACTTGGGCCAAAGGGTTGAAGCAGGCTTATCGCAGACTGGTTATAGGGTCAGATGCATCTGCTTTACTCCACTGAATGTGAACTGAGATCAGGAGGGCATTTATTTTTCTGGAAACCCGTTTCTCCAAAACCATCCATCACATCCTTCTGTTGGAAAACAAGGTTTTCTATTTTGTTTTGTTTTTGTCTTTATTTTTAAAATCAGCTGCCTATATCTGAATAATGTAGGGACAAATACAAACTAAAAATAGCTTTAACTTTCCCTGTTGAAAAGGGAAGAGACTTTTCCCCAGAACCTGTTACCTGGAGCATTTACTTTTTAAAATAATGTTTATTTATTTGAGAGAGAGAGCAAGAGAGAGCAGGGGAGGGGCAGAGAGAGAGAGAAAGAAAGGGAGAGAGAATCCCAAGCAGTCTCCATGCTGTCAGCACAGAGCCTGAGAGCACGCCTGTGAGATCATGACCTGAGCTGAAATCAAGAGCAGGAATCTCAATCAACTGACCTACCAAGATGTCCACAGAATATTTAATTTTAAATACAATATATAATTGTAAGTTCTTTCTCTGTTTCTTTGAAGTATATATAAATCTTTTTAGAAATCAAATAAATCTACTGTCAACTTTGTGATCTGGGAAGTCTTTCTCAAGAACTCAGAACGTATTTTTTGAAATATAAACATCAAGGGAAATAGACCCATTATTTCCCAGCTTCTGTGGGAGGACAGGAGCTTAATTTCAATGGGCTATAAGATAGGAGCACATAAAAATAGGAGATGTTTGTTTTCTCTCTGGACAAAGCCAATTAACTAACATGGACAGTCACTCCAATTAACAGGTGAATCTAAGATGAACTATTTGTGACCAGTGGTACTGTCAGGACTTCTTACCTGAGGACTAGTTATTGTTTGTCCTTAGACCGTGTATGTAAAGGGTGGTATCTGGTTGGCTATATCAAGGCTGAGGTTTCTTTCTGTCTTTGCACTCTCTTAGCAACCATCTGTGATGTGTACCATGCTTTTCAATAATAAAATTGTTTTCCTTCTCTTCTACCTGTTGTGGAGATGTTTCTGGATTAGGAGAAAAGAGTTTGTTTTTAATTATATTTCCCTAACAATGGATATCCTAGATCAATGGTTTTCAAACTGTGTTCTCTAAAGGGGCCTTCAGGGGGGTGAGGAAGACAGAAGGCTGTTGGGGGCTTGCGCTCTAGCCTCTGCACTTGCCTCCACCACCCAGTATTCTTTCTGATACACTGATAAATAATATTAGTGTTCTAGGCAAATTTTGCCTAACATCAGTTTCTTTAGTAAAAAATAAAAATGATTAAAAACCAAGTATCTCTTCTGTACCGACATTATCTCTTTCCTTCCTATAGAATGTAAACTCTCTGAGGGTAGAGACTTTGTCTATGTGTCTCAAAACTTCCTCAGAACTTAGGACAGTTCCTGGAACATAGTAGGTACACAATTATGTTGAATTCATGGATGGCCACAGATAATGAACAACGTGTGGCAGAAAAAGGGCAGAGAATGGACACGTGTTTATAGCAGAATTGTCTTGGACACACATGTCATTCTTGTCTGTGGCTTCCTGTGGCTCAAAGAATGTGTGTACATGGGGATGTAAAATGTAGTAATACCAGTCATAAGTACTTAAGGCTGGGGGTGCCTGGGTGGCTTAGTCGGTTAAACGTCCGACTTTCGCTTAGGTTGTGATCTCGCGGTTCGTGGGTTTGAGCCCCGCATCGGGCTCTGTGCTGACTGCCAGCTCAGAGCCTGGAGCCTGTTTCAGTCTGTGACTCCCTCTCTCTCTGACCCTCCCCTGCTCACGCTGTCTCTCTCTCTCCTAGAAATAAATAAAATTTAAAAAAATATTTAAAATAAAAAGAAGTACTTAAGGCTGAAATACTGCAAAGCAGCTAAAAGCACAGGCTCTTAGATAAGATAGCTGGGATTATAAACCTTGCCTCTGATTAGCAGTCTGTGTCACTCTGAACACACAGTGTTGGCTTAATCTCATTGTGGCTCATGTTCTTTATCTGCAAAACAGGAGATAATAATATTCCTTAACTCTAATTCTATCCTTATGCTTGAGCAAGAGAGGTCCCTGCCCTGTAGCTTTAAAGGATGCTACAGGTCACAAACAGAAAACATAAGCAGTTTTGTTTTTTTTAATGGAATACATGGACACCTCTCTCAGCGAGAGATCTTGTGCTCCACCTGGTCACAACATGACTATGGCCCTAAGTGTCTGCTATAGGATTAGGACAGGTCATACCGCAGGAAAACTCTGCTTCACACCCTATGCTTTAGAAACAAGTTCGAATAACTTCTTCAAAGTGCTCAGAATAGAGCTTGACACTTGATATCTGTCATTTTCATTGACCTTGAAGCCAGTAGCTCTCCTCCTGCTGTACTTAGTCCTGAGGTCTGATTGGATTAGAAAATCCAATTTGTGGATCTGCCCAGTGGAGGACCAGACCCCAAGCTCCAGGGACCTCCACTGAGGCTCAGTCACCCCAGTGGACCCAAAGAAACAGCTTGCTCACATCCTTGGCTTTTTTTACTTTTGTCTCAAATATACTGAAATTAAGAAAAACAGAGTTAAAGCTCAAATGACTTAATTAATCACACTGTGCTTAGGAAGCTATATTTTTAAATATTTAACGAAATCATACACACACACACACACATACACACACACACACACAGAGAGAGAGAGAGAGAGAGAGAGAGAGAGAGAGGAAGAGAGAGAAAGAGAGACTTCTTAAATCTTTATTAGGACTGAGACATTGAAAACGTCTTTCCTGTAAAATGACACAGGTCAACTTTTTGGCGGAGACCTCAGGAACAGTTTTCTGGCTTTTCTCAAAGCCCCTGTCTTACTCAGTTTCAACTTGTCCTCTTTCCGGGGACAATGAAGTAATCATTATGGTGACCATAAATTTTATTGTCCAACCAGAATACTTTAGTGTCAACGGGCTGTAAGTAATTATGCCAAGACAACAGGCATGAGCCCTGACTGTTCTGGGCAGGGCAGATGTAGGATTATCCCATCCCCTCGGAAGCTTATCTGAGCCATCTGCCAGTTTGGGACACTCTCAGGTCCCCTCCCTTGCTCCAGTCCCTGATTCTGGCTCAGGACAAGAAGTGATTTTTTGACATTAAAATACAATAGTCAATCCTACATCCAAGGGTCATTCTCCATTTCTGTGGCTGCCACACAACGAACATATTACATTATAATTTACTCTTTCCTATTCCCAAAAGATGAAAGTGGCCACTTAAAATTGAGTAAGAGAGCAAAAATTGCAAGTAATTAAGAGAAAATCACTAATATTTATAGAGTGGTTACTCTGGGAAAGGAACAATGCCAGACATTATATATATATTATCTCGATTAAGCCTCCTACCAATATTTTCAAGATGGGGGAAGTAGAGCATGGAGAGATTAAGACCCTCACCTAAGGTCACATATCTTGAAAATGTCAGCACGTGGAAGTGTTTTCTTGTGGGTAAAAGGATGTGTTCCCTAATGCTAATTTCTAATTTGATTATCTTTATGTGCTCTTTCATTTTTATCAGTATATGAATTTGGATATGCTTTTACTTCTAAATACATTCTTTTTCTTCTTGAGGTGCGAAACCTTACTATGCTTGAATTAAGCAACAAGGTAACATTTTACTTCTTTCACTAACACAAGGCCTCATGGGATTTCTGTACTTAAAGGATAACTAATGATCTTTGGTGGCTCCCACATGATCCATGTTGAAATACCTCAAACTGTTTTAGAAAGAAAGAAATTCCATTTAAAAAAGTCAATTGTCTAAGCTGTCTTTAAGTTTCGCAAAACTCTCAAATTGCTTTTCTAAGGTTAAGAGGATACTCAGAGCTATGCACGCTCAATTTAAAGAGTTTATATAACATAAATCATATTCTTCCTTTCTGTTTTCCTGAAAGTCAGTAATTTTGCTGATGTTCATAGTCTCCAAAAATGATGACTTTGCAGACTGCATGTTTATCCCTGTGATGCAACCTAATTCATTCACAACACTGAAGAAGGAAAGTTATTAACCTAACGGTGGAAGGATGAAATGGGAAATAGGAAAGGTTAAAAGAATAAATAAACCACCTTTCCTTTCATCAAAGCATGAAACAGTCACATCAGAGATATGCAGAGTCCTCAAGAGCTGTCCCAGCTGTCCAAAAAAAATGACATCATTTTTCCAAACTCCAGTTTCCTGGAGTTAAAGTGTCATTTCATCCATAAATAGCTCAGGTTTCTAATAACCTTCAGTCCCACCCCTGGAGCCTGGTAAGGTCAAGCTGATTGTTTTTTCCTCAGCCTCTGAAAGAGTTTATCTGTACCCTGGATGTGTAATAATCTCGTTACAAATGTCATCTGAGTTAGTAGGGAATTGATCCGGGGCTACTTTAACCCTCTTTACCTCAACATGGCTTGATAAAATGGAAAATTGAAAAGAGGAAAGTGGACAGAGAAAAAAAGCTACACCAATCATCCATCTCTTTCCATTCTTTTTTTTTTTTTTAATGTTTTATTTATTTCTAGGAGAGAGAGAGAGAGACAGCGCGAGCAGGGGAGGGTCAGAGAGAGAGGGAGTCACAGACTCTGAAACAGGCTCCAGGCTCTGAGCTGGCAGTCAGCACAGAGCCCGATGCGGGGCTCGAACCCACGAACCGCGAGATCATGACCTAAGTGAAAGTCAGACGCTTAACCGACTAAGCTACCCAGGCGCCCCCTCTTCCCATTCTTTTGTCCTAGTCTCAGCAAAGGATATGCCAGTGATCTAGGCCTTCTGTTTCTTAAGATGAGGATGGCTGGGGATGGCTGCAGTAATGGCCTCTCTAAATCGTGATGAATGTGTGGGCTCTGCCTCCCAAAGCACTTGGTTAGAGAAGAGTTGGAAGACTAGGGCGGGGTCTCAGGAAATCAGAAGATAGATCTGGTTGACCTCCAAGGACCATCCTGCAGTCCTCGAATGATCCAGTCCATGTTCTCTGCCCGCTGGCTCTATCAGGCCTAATACCTTTGTCTATACCTACTAATGTGAGTGAAACCAAGGTGTACTTCTTTTTTTTGTTAATTTTTAAAAATTTTTTTATTTATTTTTGAGAGAGAGAGAGACAGAGTGTGAGTAGAGAGGGGCAGAGAGAGGCAGGGGAAGGGCAGAGGGAGAGGGAGACAGAGAGGGAGACACAGAATCGGAAGCAGGCTCCAGGCTCTGAGCTGTCAGCACAGAGCCCGATCCAGGGCTCGAACTCATGAACCAGGAGATCATGATCTGAGCTGATGTTGGATGCTTAACTGACTGAGCCACCAAGTGCCCCCAAGGTTTACTTCTCAGTGACTTCATTTCTCAGTGACTGTTCAAAGAAGGTCTAACGATTATCAGTTCAACTGTTGTACCTTGCTTAGAAAGATCAGGTTTATTAGACAGACCATCTATGGCCATGATGACCAGTTAAAAATCTATATTTACTCTACGTACTCAAAGAGGTGTGAGATCAATCAAAATTGACCTAAACATATGCAGAGATGTCTCATTTTACCTCTCTTCAAGGTGTGATTAACTTCAACACTTTGAAAGAAATATTCCTCTATAGACATTTAGAATTTTCCGGTTTATCTTAAAGTATAAACCCAACATATATGTACACAGTAGCAGCCTGAATGGACAAAGATGGGATATTTATCAATGTTTCTTTTTCCCATGTTCAAGGGCAGTGGCTCACAGATGTCCTAGATGTCACTGCATTGAAGAAGGATGTTCTTCAGAAGAGGAGAAGAGTTTGCTGCTTTTCAGGAGCTCTGAAAGCTCACATCTGTGCCAGACCCACTGTATAGCTAGAGTCTTGTCATGTCATTTCCCTGCTCTGCCAAGGTACTGTGAAAAGCCTATAGTGATTCATAGGAAAGCCCTTTGATTCTAGGGATGGAGAAGACGTGGAGTCCAGCTTTGCCATAACTTTTTGGAGCCTTGGTTACCCCATTACTAAGTGGGCTAGACTGTACAACAACAGCAAGATCTAGATTTTTCTTGGTATTCCCTCAGGTTAGCCTTATAATTAACACGATGAGGTTGCTCTTACTAGGCACCTGTCCTATGATGAAGACGACAAAGCCAAGAGAAATTGAACAGCTCATCCCAGGTCACACGGCCAGTAAGTGGGAGAGCTAGGATTGGAGCTCAGGTGATCTGAGTCCATGGATGGGCTTTTGACCTCTGTACTCTACGTCAGCAGTGGTTCCTTCTAGCAGAGTCAATCTGAAAGTCTAAAAAAAATCTGCTGTCCTGTATTTCTAAATCTTAAAATTATACTCTATATCTTTCATGATCACCAGGTAGGTATTATTTACCTGCTGATGCTGGTTCTTAGCTCTGCTGACTTGTCTTCCTTGGTCTAGGCCTGCTCACTGACCACATTCTGTGATTGGGATCCCTAGCCTTGGAAAGTCCATGAGCATAGATTTATTAGAATCCAGCAGCACCTCAGAACCTGAAGAAAGCTACTTGCTCCCAGGAAAGCTCTGTATCCCAAAAGGCCGTAGACCTTCCAGGAAGAATAAGTTTCTCACTCTAGATCTGAAAAGCGTGTACTCCCCTCTCCCTCCTCTCGCCTGACCCCACCTACAGTTCAAATATTTGAAACTGGTTTTGCAGTCTTAATTGCCTCTTACCCCAAGGCAAGAGCAAGATTAGTCAAAGAGCTAATTATGCAGATTTCTCTATTAGATTTCTTCAGCCTAACAGAATCTAAAAGCACTTGCCTGTCTACTGTAGAGAAAACATTGATTTCTGTGGCCAGACACCCACTGGGCAGAAATGTCAGATCAGGTCCCAGTGTGTTACACGTGGAAGTGAATAATAATGCTAGCTGAAATGACCATTGAAAAGTTCCAATCCAAAGCTGTCTGGTGCTGTTTAATTATAATCATGCAGCTACCTACCCCTTTACCTATGGGCCTACCAGCAGGACCAGAGTATGCTAGTAATAGAACAGAGTTCTCACTGGATTATTTGGCTTTCTTTCTACTTGCTGGTGGAAAAATGGGCTGATAAAACATTTGGGTGGGTTGAAATGCCTTTATACATAATTATAAAGCAGCAACAATTCCAAGGTCTGTTTCTTTCCAATGTTAAGAAACAGATTTTAAAATCTCGGTATGTGTTTCAGAGTTCATCAACAGAAGTTTAAAGATCCCTTTATACTCAAAATCTAAATTGCATAAATAAAAGAGTAACATTCAAAAGAGAAAGAAGAAACTTAAGACTAGCAACACAACCAAGATTATCGGGAGTGCACTTTTCATTTATCAGCTGAATTTCTACTTCCTATGATCAGCTGGTTTAAGGATGCCTCGTTTATAGCCCCATGTCTGCTACAAATTAACTGTATGATGTTGACCAAATCGCTTAACTGCTGCTTATTCATTAAATATGAGAGATGTGATTTAAATATCAAAAATATCACTCACCTGAAAACAGGGGCTTTGGTCAATACAGATATGTTTAAATCCTGGCTTCAACATGTATTTACCTTGTGACTCTGGACAAGTATACCCTCTCTAAGCCTTGGTGTTTTCATTTGTGAAGTAGGTACTAATACACATGCCTTATAGGGTAAAGAATGAACCAGATAATGTACATAAAGGGTGTGATGAAGTGATTCTCACTGGGAAGAATTCTGCCCTATTCCCTAAAGTATATTCAACAATGTCTGAAGACATTATTGGTGTCCCAACAGTGGGGGGGGGGGGATGTGACTGGCATCTAGTGTGTAGAGGCAAGGGATGTTTTTCAACTCCCCACATGCATGGAACAGCATCCCACAACAAATCTGTCAATGTTGCAGAGACTGGGAATCCCTGGACATAACGTAAGCTCACTGTAAGCACTCAGTAAATGGTGGTGATGGTGGCTTTGGTGCCTTAAGACCGACATACTGGAGAGAGTACAACGATCTTGGGGTATGTAAGCACTCTATGACGATACATTTTTCTTTGGGAAAAGGAAATAATTTTTCTTTCAGGGCTCTTCACTGATCAGATCAGAAAACTTCTGGGCCCAGCATGAGCCCTGTGTCTTCACACCCAAGACCTACAGACACCAACAGAACATTCATCCCACATCTATCTCAAGTCCAAATTCAGCCAAATAACACAAGACCCTGGGATTTTCCACTATTCTATCAACCTAAGCAGAAAGGGCTCCAAACTTAATTAATTTGCATTCAAATGCCTCCCTTTTCCACAATTAATTCCAATAATAATTTACTGTAGGTCAACCATAAATCATTTACTCCAAAAAGTCCTAAGCAGTAATTACTCCTTTCCAATTCAGTGCACTAAATTAGATTATAATTATTAGTCACACTTGCAGCTTTTATTTAGACTCCAGCTCTAGCCAACACAAAACAAATGTCTGGAATGTTTATAACCACTTTCTTTTTAACTTGACAGGCTTTTTTTTTTTAAACGTTCAATAGAAACCATCATATTAAAACTGAGTTTGCTTGACATCACACATATTATAAGAATGAACCACCTGGCAGACATCCACGCGCATACTTCCACAACCTCCACGGACGTGGCAGGCCAGAGGAAGGTGATATTATCAAAGCATAATAAGAAGTCCACTGGCCCTAGATTATCTTTCCAAGGGGTCTATAAGGTAGCCTGAAAATGTCATGGGATGTTTGTGGTTTACTGTTAGTGTCTATCTCACCCACTAGACTTCAAGCTCCAGGAAGAAGCATAGCCTAGTGCAAAGAAAAATGAGTTAGATTTTGTGGATTCATACATCTGTCCTAACCAGTTCATCTACCAGCACTAGGCTTTGGGTGAGGTTCTTCTTCAAAACTCAATTTCTCATTGAAAATTGTATATCTGCTAATAGTGTCTGTATTACAAAGCTGTGGTGAGAGTAAAACAAAATAATGCCAAGGACCTAGTAGGAACTTAATAACTACTAGCCATTACTATGTCATCATTAGGGCAAAGACCGTATCTGTTCTGCTCACCAGTGTAGACTTAGTCCCCAGGATACTGTTTGCAGAGATTATTGGCTTAATAAACAGTTGTCAAATGATTGAAAGGTAGCTACTGGCTAGCAGGATAACTTTGGGCAGCTTACTCAACCTCCCTTCACCTTACCATACTGATCTACAGCGGGGAGAGGGTTGTTATGAAAATTAAGTGAGAGAATGTTTGTGTCAATGCCTGACATAAAGCATTTGCTTCATAAATATTGGTTGTTATTATTACTAAGATTGCTCCTGTGGTGGTATGCCTTGCTGGCTCAGTTGGTAGAGCACATGACTCTTGATCTCAGGGTCATGAGTATAAGCCCCATGCTGTGTGTAGAGCTTACCTGAAAACAACAACAACAATAAAATAACAACAACATCAAGATTACTTTCATGGTTAGCTATATGTGCCTTGAAAAAAATCTCCTAATTCTAAACTCTGGTTTCCATATATGAACAAATAGGCATTGATTCAATTTCTCAGCTGGAAGTGGAGAGTTTGTTGTAGGCAGTGTTGAGGGTTTTCCAGGAAGGTTTGATGGAGAGAGGGCATTTACGATGGACTGATCACAGTGATGAGCCAGGAAGAGCAAGGATGGAAGTGAGGATGTAAGAGGGTAAATGGATAAGGAAAAAACTGTGGACTCATTGGAATGGAGTCCTCTGATTCTCTGCTGGAGCAGAAGTGCCAGAATAAAGGAGGCAGCAGTGTGGCAAGCCAGAGCAGGGTGTTTGAAATGAACTTTTGGAAGAGGTGTAGGTAATAGGTGCTAATGTCACTTCCTCCCATAGCACTTCATCCACCTTAATGTACAAAAAAATACTTGCCACAGAATGGATACTTTGAGCCCTTCTTTTCCCTGGAAGAAGCTTGTGAGGAAAAGTTCAACCGTGAATTAAAATATTTCTCACATATTCTTTCCTGTTGTCCTATTGAAATGCAGAATCAGTGCTACTTCTCTATCATTCATTCAGTAAATACTCACTGAGAGCCTACCATGTAGCAGGCACTGTTCTGTATTCTTGGGACATAGCACTGTATTAACCTCCCAAAGAGGAAATTTCATTCTATATAGTTCAACTGAATTTTCATGAATCACACAAAAATCTCTGCCCTGTGTGGAGCTTCCTTTGATAGAAACACATGATGATGAAAATCAATTCTAAGTCATGAATAAGTTATTTACAATACGTAGAAAAGATAAGGGGCGAGAAAAAGGGAGAGTGGAGCAAGAAATGGAGGCTCAGGTGTGTCAGTGGGTCTGATTTTATTTTATTTTATTAAAAAAAATTTTTTTAATGTTTTATTTATTTCTAGGAGAGAGAGAGAGACAGCGTGAGCAGGGGAGGGTCAGAGAGAGAGGGAGTCACAGACTCTGAAACAGGCTCCAGGCTCTGAGCTGGCAGTCAGCACAGAGCCCGACGCGGGGCTGGAACCCACGAACCGTGAGATCATGACCTAAGCGAAAGTCAGACGCTTAACCGACTAAGCCACCCAGGCGCCCCTCAGTGGGTCTGATTTTAAACAGTGTGTTCAGGTTAAGCTTACTGAGGTGACTTCTAGGTAGTATTTGAAGGAACAATCCCCTTCTGTCTTCTCTTGGGGATCAAACCTCCTTTTGCTGATGTGGTGAGCAGCTGACCACTGAAGATATCCTTCTAGATCCTAGCATTTGAGGATCTCAGATCATCACCACCTGTTCCCCCATTTAAACATGATTTTCTCTCTCCAGCAGGACAAGGATTTCCCATGATAAAACCCATCATATGATACCCCAACACTGATGAAAGATCACCACCCCTAGTCTGTCAGGCTTCAGATGGCCAATTCCCTCTCATGGGCTCCTGGGATGGGACCATGTACCTGGGATAGGCTCGGCAACCCAAAGCCAGCGCCAGCACAATTAGCAGCTACTGATTATGCCTATCACTTATAAAAAATATTACAGCATCTCTAGCTCCTAAAATAAGATAACTAAGGGGTATAATGCCATCAGGTGTGAAAAGTATACCTTTCAGGAAGACACCTGAGTCAGTTTCTCATCCGGTCATATCAACCATAGAGGAGACAGGAAACAGGAAAAAGGCAACTATTATCCCAGTGGTTCCCATTGGGCCTCTGCAGGAATAAATGCAGGCTATTCTCTGGGAGATCAATAAGAGTAAGATCCTGTAGCTTCATCTAAAAGATATCAGTAACTGCTACTGGCTCCGTGGAACATGAAGATCAAGAAAAGAGTAGAGGATCTGAAGCCAAAAGTGATAAGGAGAGGTGTCAGGAATACGCTCCAACCCAGAACGCTGTCTGGTATGTAGACACGCTGATCCTGTTTCCTGGCTACTCAATTTGATGCCAGAGAAGTAACAGTCAGAAGCCTCCAAAAATAACTCCTCTGGTCAGAGCCTAACAAATGAAAAAACTGAGTTTTCATAGAGAAATACTTCTCTACCCAATCAATACAGTTTATCTGTAAGTGGTTAGAAGAAACATCTGTAGAAATATATATGTTAAGGTCATTGCCATGAAACAGTAAGTAGAGAGCAACTATTTATTTGTCTAACTAAGTTAATCAGGATAAATACCCCAACGAGACAATTTGAGCCCCTAAAGAAGAAATCATTTTTGTCCAGTGTGCAATTAAGACAAGTGTTTCGGTTGTTTAAGCCAGTTCTTATATATTGACATCATTGCTTCAATCCTTTGCTTTCTGGTCACATTGTGAATGTTTTTTGAGTTGGAAAGATTCTTCACTCATTCAACTTAGTATTATTCTTAAAGAAGGCCTAAAATGAAATCAGTTAAAAACTCAAAGAGTAGAATCACTGTCAAATTTTCAATGCAACCTCAATTCTAATTTGAGAATTCAAAATCAATTCTGCACTCACTGAGATAATTGTTTGAGCTTTGAACTTCTGAGTACTCTCCCAATCATACCAAGTCTGTTGGGAGTTTTTTAGCATGAAGGAGAAAATGAATTTTATCTTTAAAAAATCTTTTAAAGAAAACAATTAAGTTTCTACTTTTGATTGAACCATTCATTTAAGCTAGTGGGAACATATGGCTTAAAAATCAACTCATAAGATAAAAATCAAATAAACCTATTTCTTTTTTGAATGGTTCTGGATTAATATTCACCTGGGCTAGGCTTTGAAATAATCTAGTCTGATAGCTCTTATCTTTTTGGGGGTCAGGGATTCCTTTGAGAATCTAACAGAAGCTAGGGATCCTCTCTCTAGAAAAATCTATATATTTGTAATTTCAAGGGCTTTGTGAACCTAGTGGCTGTGTGGAATCTATATTCAAAAATATATAATCCAGATCAAGCCCCTCCCTTTTTGATTAGAAAAAAACCTACGAAGTTCCAGTTCAAGGTGGCAAGTAGGAAGATCCCAAACTCACCTCCTCCCACAGACACACCGAGTCCACAGCTGCATATGTGACAATTTCCTCTTAACAAGACCTAAGGGCTGGCTGAGTGATAACTACACACTGGGTGGGCACATGAGAAGAAAACCATATCAGAACAGGTGGGAGAGTCAGGATACAATCTCACCATAACCTCCATCACCAGCACAGTGTCTCAATTAACACTGTTGGTTTTCTCATTTTGTCAGTAATTCATAGTGTGGTCTGCTTCTAACACACTCGTATTTAGAAAACCAAGGGATACTTTTTTCTTCCTTATCCTTCCAATTTCTTCATTTTCTGTATTTGAGGAAAATACTGGTTTGCTTCCCAATTCTTCAGCTATTGCCTACTGCAGTAAGCAAGCTTGAATTTCTCAAGTCATATTATTTATTTTTTCTTGCCAAGATAATGGAAGAATATAAGCTCTCCCAGGCACATCACACTGAGAAATACTGGGGGTGGGGAATGGACAAAACAGTCTTTGTGAAGGAATTAATGGCTGACATTTACAGCATACTTATTTTGTGTTTGGCCCATATATGTATTTTGGGTTTTAACACAAAATTTGCCTCCTAAATTATTCTACGTCCTTACTCTAGAAATGCATCAAACCCTTCCTAGTTGAATGCTAGTATTTATCTCAGAGAAGTTCATGGTCTCTGGTCCAAACCCACTGTGTTTACCACTGCAGGGTTTATAGGATGAAATTCTCTTCAGTGTCTTCTGTCTTGTTTTGTATCTTATGAAATAAACTCATTCTCTGATATTTAAGATGATATTCTTCATTCTATGTATACATTTCTCTCTGAATTTTGGACCTTTTGGTATTAAAAGTATCTTTATTAAACAAGCATATGTGAAAATTGTTAAACAGATATTGAAGGTAATTCTTTAAAGTTCCTTCTTAATTTCATGAAGCACTCTTTCACTTTTTATCTAGTAACTGTCATTGCCCAGATTTTTTAAATGTTTTTTTAAAAATTTATTTCTGAGAGAGAGCGAGAGCGAGAGCGAGAGAGAGCGTGCAAAAGAATGAAACTGAGCCACTTTCTAACAGCATACACAAAAATAAGCTCAAAACGGATTAAAGACGTAAATGTAAGACCTGAAACCATAAAAATCTTGAAAGGAACACAGGTAGTAATTTCTCTAATATTGGTTGTAGCAACATTTTTCTAGAGATGTCTCCTGAGGCAAGGAAACAAAAGCTAAAATAAACTATTGAGACTACATTCAAATAAAAAGCTTCTGCACAGCAAAGAAAATAATCAACAAAGCAAAAAGACAACCTACTTAATGGGAAAAGATATGTGCAAATGATATATCTGGTAAGGCATTAATATCCATAATATATAGGGAACTTATACAACTCAACACCAAAAAAGCCAAACATCCAATTAAAATATTGGTAGAGGACTTGAATAGACATTTTTCCAAAGAAGACATCAGATGGCCAATAGAAACATGAAAAGATGCTCAACTTAGCTAATCATCAGGGAAATGCAAATCAAAGCCACAATGAGTATCACCTCACACCAGTTAATATGGCTAGAATCAAAATGACAAGAAATAACAAGTGTTGGCAAGGATGTGAGAAAGAGGAATCCTTGTGCACTGTTGATGGGAATGTACAAAAATTAAAAATTAAAAATAGAAATACCATATGGTCCAAGAATGCAAGCACTATTTCAAAAGATATATGCACTACTATGTTTATTGCAGCATTATTTACAATAGCCAAGATATGGAAGCATGTCCATCAATAGATGAATAGATAGCACAAATGTGGCACATACAGACACACATGAATGTTACACAGCCATAAAAAAAGGATGAAATTGTACAATATGAGACAACATTGATGGACCTAGAGGGTATTATGCTAAGTGAAATAAGTCAGGCTGAAAAAGACACTATCATACAATTCCACTCATAAGCAGAATCTAAAACCCAGCAAAATAAGTAAGCAAAAAGCAGAGCTATAAACACAGAGAATAAACTGATGGTTGTCAGGGGGCGAGGGTGGGACAATGGACAGACTGGGTGAAGGGTAGAGGGAGGTACAGGCCTCCACTTACGGAATGAATAAATCATGGGAATAAAAGACACATATGAAATATAGTCAATGATATTGTCATAGCAATGTAATAATGGTTCAGATGGTGGCTACACTTGCGGTGAACATAGCATCACATATAAACTTGTCAGATTACTAAATCGTATACCTGAAGGTAATGTAACATTGTGTGTTAACCATATTCAAATTATTATTATTATTTTAATGTTTATTTTGGAGACAGAGAGAGAAAGAGAGAGAGAGGGTGGGGGGGGAGAACAAGCAGGTAAGGCAGAGAAAGAGAAGGAGACACAGGATCCAAAGCAGGCTCCAGATCTGAGCTGTCAGCACAGAGTGGGATTCGAGCTCATGAACTAAAAGATTATGACCCAAGATAAATTCAGATGCTTAACTGACTGAGCCACCCAGGTCCCCCAACCATATTCAAATTTAAAAAAACAAACTAAAAATAAAAGTGGTATTCAGGCAATAATACAACAAATTGGCTTACAAAAACACATGCCTGAGAATAAGTCTCTCTTGAGAAGAATGGAGCTGATAATAATCAAATAATAATGGAGGCAATCTGGTCACTGCTGCTTATTTTAGATGATTATGAAGATTCATCACTGAGAGCATTCTGTTTTTTGGTTGATAGAGAATCTTGATTTCTCGGTGCATACAAAAGAGGCCCAAGTTGTTTAAACATTTTCTCAGATAGAGCTTGAAGCTAAAAACTGATTTCTTTTTAATTTATTTTTCTTTTTACTAAGCACTTGGTTTCTTACCTTATTTTTTTTGTTGATTAATGAAACATTTCAAAACAGGGTATCTATCTCCTACAGCCAACAAACATGAGCATATTTTACATAATCATTTCTCAGCTGACTTACTTTTATGTAAACTTTTAATTGACATGATATACACTCTTGCCTAAAAGTAAATTAATGATATCATGATGTTTTAGCCCCAAATTTTTTAGCATCCGTCTCAAAAAATAATATTTTCCTGCATACCCACAATATCTGTCATACCTAACACAAAATAGTAATTTCTTAACATCATCTAATATTTAGCTCATATAAGAACTTTTGTTCAAGAAAACTTTAGTTTCAAGGAGCTGTTGAATGATCTTCAGATGGTCTTCTTTTGGGAATGTTAGGCTACTTTGTACTGTCCAGAAAGTGATGAAAAAAGATTCTTTATCAACTCTCCACTGCCATTTAATTTGGGGAAATACTGATGAATTCCTTTTATAAATATTTCCAATTTTACTTTATGACATTCAGAATATTTTCAATGAGTTTTTCAGATGAGCTGATAAACCTTTCACTTACAGGAAGGTTTTCAGTATTTGTTCATTGATGAAATGGAGAAACAAGATTAGAGAAGATTATAAAATAGGGCAGTGCTTTGTCTGATGCATAGAAATAGTAAGTAGCTATATGATGAGTGCTTGCCATAAGCCAGCCACTAGGCTATATCTGGTATCTTATTTTATATCTGTTATTTTATGCTCAATGCATAAAGTGCTATATTGTTTTCAGGATGGCTGCATACANCCCCAATTCACGATGGTCTCATGTGGGGGCTGGGATAGCCATGCCAGATTTTATAGAGGAGATATCCTAGGTGCAAGGCAAGACCCAAATCCATGTCTTTTTGTAACGAGAATTATATACCGAACTGCCTTCTGCTGCCTTCCACAAAACAAAACTGAAATCAAAATTGTTTATGAGGGCAATGAGAGGAAAGATCCTGAAAAAGCTTGGGGGAAGTAGAGCAGGCCATGCTCCTAAGTACAGCGGTGGCAAAATAAGCTCCTCTGTCATGGTGGGCAAAGGGCATTTTATGCACAGCATAGCCAGGATATTAAGCAATAAGAGGTGAACAGTTTTTTTTTTTTTTAATGTTCTATTTATTTCTAGGAGAGAGAGAGAGAGAGACAACGTGAGCAGGGGAGGGTCAGAGAGAGAGGGAGTCACAGACTGAAACAGGCTCCAGGCTCTGAGCTGGCAGTCAGCACAGAGCCCGACGCGGGGCTCGAACCCACAAACCGCGAGATCATGACCTAAGTGAAAGTCGGACGCTTAACCGACTAAGCCACCCAGGTGCCCCAAGAGGTGAACAGTTTAAGCAAAGAAGAGATCCATCTTTGTTTTTGTTCCACGACAAAGGACATGAAGGCTTGGGACAAATGGGATCACCTATGTGGATTTGGGAACAGCCTAGTGAATGAAGAAATGGCAGTCTCCTCGTGTTAAGCAGCTTCAGGAAGGGAGGAAGAGGATCTAAGGGAGAAGGGCGACAGACGTTCATACCATGAAGCACACTGCAAAGAGTAGTCAAGAAATGTTGGCAGTGCTCTCTGACCTTCTGGGATCATGACCAATGAAGTCAGGGCACTTCCAATGGAAGGCAGACGTTTCGCACTTTCTTGGCTAGGGCAGAACACATCACAATCTAATTTATTTTGGTCAAAACTCCAAAACACTAAAAGTGTTATATTCTGTTCTACTCCAACAGAATGGGATATTGTTTTGCTTACTTTTAAGTTTTTGCCCTTGTTCATTTAAAAAATGGCTGTTACTCTTTAACACAGCCCATGGGCCAGGCATTCTGTTGAGAACTTTACTTACATTATCTGAGTTTATTTGCTCTTCATGATAGTTACACAAGAGAGATAGCATCACCTCAATTTACAGAGGAAACTCAATTTTCCAAGGTCACATAGTTGGGAAGTAATAAGGGCTGGAGTACAACCTCAGATCAGCCTGACTCAAAAGTGTACCTACATGCCTGCCATGTTACGCTGCCTTCCTTTGGGACATCAAGGGGAAAACCGCTTTGTGGTTTTCATTGGCAGTGTGGTTGTGGGGGCTCTGAAGCTAAGGAAGGCTGCCAAATTGCCTACAATCATTTTCTGTTGATTAAGCAGCAGGTAGGAGGAGGAAAATCAGGAGTGACTGTCTCTTTTTAAAGGGAAAAATAAAGAGGAGGGTCATTGTGACTGGAGAATTCTACAAATGAGATGTGAGACTTGCAACTGAAATAACACTTCTATTAATAGAGTCCAGTAGGACAAAGACCCAAGAAAAGGCATCCTGACCTGCGTGAACAGATGTTTAGCAGGCAGGAGGTGTCTGGACGATCAACATTTTAATTTTAACCTAGAAGGAAAATCAGACAAGTCATGAAAGGCTCTACTTCCCTCCTTCATCCACTGTCTCTCTGTTTTTAAAAAATTCATCTTTATTGAAGTAGAATTGGCATATAAAATTGTAAGATATTTAAAGTGTGCATCATGGTGGTTTGATATATTGTGAATCTTCCACATCCTGTCAATTAACACATTCATCACCTCTCATATTTATTTTTTTTCTTGATGAGAACATTTAAGTTCTACTACCCTAGAAAATTTTAATTATATAATTCAGTGTTCTCAATTCCAGATAGAGATCATGTTTTACATGAGATCCTCAGACCTCATTCACCTTAGAGCTGAAAGTTTAAACCCTTTTACCAGATTCTTCCTATTTCTTGTACCCACCCACCTCCCACCCCTGGAAACCACTTTTCCACTGTTTGAGTTTGACTTTTCTAAAAAAAAAAAATATTCCACAAAGAAATGACATCATGCAGTATCTGTCTGTCTGGCTTTTTTCTAGCATAATGTCCTCAAGTTCCATCCATGTTGCTGCAAATGGGGGGAGCTCCTTCTTTCTCATGATTGGGTATTCACTCCTTTCCATTCTCAACTGTGGCATGAAATAAGCCTCAGGAGGAGTTTGGAGTCAACTTTTTTTGGGGGGGGGCGGGGACTCTTGGCACCCTGTTAAAGCATTAGAGTTATAGGAGTCAGAGTAGGCAGTTATAAGAAGCATTCTCTAAAAAAAGAGTAAGTCTCAGAATTCCAACCAAATCTCAGTACCCATTCTTTTGACCTTGGGAAACTGCTTGACTGGAAACCCGGTTATGTCAACTTGAAATGTAGTAACAATGGTACTTAATTCTTGGAGCTTTTGTGAGAATTAAAAGCAAATCAACATGAAGTACCTGCATAACATTTGGCAAATGTTGGCTCTAAGAAAGTTTCCTGGCTTCCACCCTGTGGTCACAAGCAATCCCTTCCCCCACCACTAGATGTCAGCATATCTAAGCGTCCAGGGATGCTTTTGGGGATTTTAAAGTGTTTATAACAGGATTATAAATTCTGGTCAAATTGTACAGGAAGAAGCGTTTTATTTGGCTGGCATGTTTTTGTTTATTGTAAATTGATTTAAATGTCTTTAAGTTTTGTCTAAAGGCTGTGCTTCACCCTCTACACCAGCTTCTCCTGCTTCCTTTTCTCAAATTATTCTCAGCCTAATCACGGTACTTTCCTGGACCTGGCAAACATCTGAGACAGAGACCCCTGGTCTACTAATGGGTTAAGTGAAGAGTAATGCTGACAGGGTGAAACGATATCTTGAGAGCTGAATCTGCGTAAACGCACACTGACAGAAGGAAGATAAACTGGGTGAAACGAATTTGGCCCATTTAATAGTTTTGCTGAGGCCTACACAGATCTATCTCTGCTATCTGCTATGTAAAATTGTTTCCTGTTCAATTCTGTCAAACTCCAAAAAAGTTACAAAATAAAGAAAAAAACACAAACTGCTGATTGGTTTCTAAAGCTTTCCAGATGAAAAGGCTTACAAAATGAAGCCTCATATGGGAGATATTAAAAAGCAGGGATTGTATAATGGGCTGGACCATAATGCTGTACGCCTAGAGCTTTAGTTCTGATTTTGACAGCTGCCAGGGAGAGATTCCACCTTTAGAGTCATAAAAATCTCAGCACTGGAAGGAAATAGATTCTATAAATGGGGAAACTGAGGGACTAAATAACTAAATGATTTGTCTCAGGTCCTACAGACTGTGGGGAATGGCAGTGCAGAAACAAAAGCCCAATTGCTAGTTGCTCTTTTCACACTATATGATGGAGACAGATAACATTTTTGGTTTGAATAACTCACATTCTTGGTCTATAAGACCTATAGTTACCGATAATTCTCACTTCATGTCTTTCTGAGACATGTTTTTGGACCTTGGAATTCTGGGGTGGTGTATGTGCCTGTGGCAGAGATGTGACATCACTTTTCCATAGGAAAGGTGAAATAGAAGCTTCACCTTGTCATATGAGCAATTCAGGGAAAAATAAAAATAATCTGCTACTGAAAGGGAAGAAAAAGGCATACAGAATTGATTTTTGACATTGATTCAACCTATTGGGCCTTTGCCCAGTTCCTCTCTTTTCTTTGTATAAATGGAGCCAAGAGTAATAAAGATAAATCAGGATCAACTGGTTCAAACGATATGACTCAATTCAGAGATTTCATCTCTCAGTAGAAAGCTTTAGAATAAACAAATCCATTCTCTAAGCTGCTCTTGTAGTGGTCTCCAATTTAGTGTTCTTCCAAAAGCAGCTACACCATAGCATGAACTATGGAAAGCTGGGGTTATCGTTAGAGGACTTATCACTCTCTGAAGTTTGTCCCTGGGTTCATTCCATCTTTAAACAAATAATTGCTGGTGTCAAGGGGGTGTTGATGGATGAAGATGGGTACGATGAGAACAGTGCTCTTAAGGAGCTTATGATTTACTAACTGGTGGGGGATAAAATAAACATAGGCATTACTTGCATACCAAGTAGACCATAATAATGGAAGAAACCAGTTACAAATAGTATTAGGGGAATTAGAAAAATCTTTGTAGAAGAGACTCCATTGGTGTTAGGTCTTGAAGGATGGACACAATTTCTTTGTTCTTTGACTACTACAAGTCTCTCCACTTAGAATGGTCACTTTACATTTTGGCTGATAAAAAGTAGTGAATGAATAATTCTTTTAACATGTACTACTTGAACGCCTGCAATGTTCTGTGATTAATTATTCATCCTTTACAGCTCAGTGAATGCTACCATCTTACCTGAGCTTTATGATGAGTAGATCAGCAAAGGTTCTTTTCTTATTTGCATTTCTGCTCTATTTAATTCATGTTGAATATTTTGCATGAACTGGAGACCTAGAATATATACATACATACATACATACATATATATGATCATGAGAAAAAAATATATATAGGATCACAAGAATATATATGTGTGTGTGTATATATATATACACAGAGAGAGAGAGAGAGAGAGAGAGACAGAGAGAGAGAGAAACTGTATATAATATAGGCTCCATTTATCTACTTGACTTGCAAGCTTCTTGAGGGCATGGTTTTGTATGTTATTTTAATTCAGCCCAGCACTTAGTACAAAGCAGGAGTTTAAGAAGAATTTATTGAATAAAATGAGGTCAGTGATTGTCCAATCTTCACCTTTAGTATGTATGGAAATAGTCTATGTCTGTATTGATCATTTCTGTCTTCTTCATGACAAGTACCACCACCATGGTAAAGACTATAAGCCATATTTCAGATAGTTGAAAAATGAAATGGTCACCTGGATAGATCTCGAAGTTCTCTATCCATTGTAATGTCTCCTGGGCACAGCCCAGTCTATTCTAATATCTAGTTTTTATGGAAATGGCTTTGAACTTTATATGAAACAATTCTGTAAAGACAATGAAATATAACCTTTGTAGAAAATTATATAAAGATATGTGACTTTGAACTCCTGAGGTTTAAATTTTTTGTTCCAGTATATGTGTGTTCACTTTTAACTCCTTTTAACATCAGAAAGCTTTGGAGATTAAAAACAGAGAGAGTTCGTGCACAGGACTGCTCAGGGGCTGAAATAATAGAGCACCTCATCATTTTCTACACTTACCCATCAGTTCAAGCCTCTTCTTTTGTCATATAAAAATTACTGAGGTTAATAGGCTGGCTTCAGCCTTGTTCCCTAACTTGCCAGAGGGGCTTAAAGTCAGAATCTGAAGGATGCAGAAGACATACATTACTGAGTCTGTCTAAATTGTCTCTACCTACACAAAGACCCGCCATAAAAATAAGACAGCTTCACAGGCTCCGCTTCGCTGGCCCAGGATCTGATGGGACACCAGTAAGCATTTTGAAAAATACAAGCTAACAAAGCTTACAACGTATGTGGTCATTTTTCATGCTCAAGAATCTTAAGAGGTAGGTACTTTTATCATCATACAAATGAGAAAACTGGAGCTCAGAAAGTTTCTGTGAGTTGCCCAAGGTCACTCACTTGGTGAGCAGCAGAGCAATGATCTTAACCTGGGCACTCTTACTATATACCCACAATAGTAATCCTTAAGCTCTTTTGCCCTTGTTGGAATTCTTCCTCCCTTTTAATGACACTTTGCGAATATGAGCACCCTCCTCTAAGAAAACAGGCTAGCCACAGAAATAGATTCCATGCTAGGTTCTAGATGTTACTATAAGTTGTTTCCTGAACCTACATGAAAGAGAGTCTGGTATAATTTAGCACTACATAAACATTCCCTGAATGAATGACACGTCCCTCAGTAGATCCCTTCGTTATTAAACTCTCCAGTGAAATTTTTATTAAGCCCTCAGTAGGATTCAGGATAGTATAGTCAATGAAGTCTAAGAGAATATTCCACCCTTCTACTTAAATGCTGCCTAGAAAAGGAAAGCAAATGTGGATATGTGCATTAGCAGAGTATTTTCTACATACTCTATTGCATTTGTGAAATTTGCTATTAATTTTTCTCAATCCACTGTCATTTTAAGAGCTACTAGCCTGTGATTATACAGCAATTTACATGCTATCTTTCCCTTTTGCATCAACAATGCCAATGCATAATTAAACCATGTGCTCTGGGGGAAAAGACACTTCTGAGTACAGAAGTGAAAGCAAGATAGTGTCTCAAAAAAGGAGCACAGAAACCAATTTAAATACTAAGTGAATGTAGGTATATTAATGTCAGTATATACTTTGGCAAGAAAACTAACTTAAACAATTTGTTTCCATAATGCTTTTTGATTTACGGATACTGTGTTGTTGTTGAAGTCTGAAGATACGGTTCTCAGCCCTAAGATCTTAACATATTACATAAGCTAATTAGAAAAAACTATTAATCATTTGATTATTTAGATGCAGCCGTTAAAAAAGTGACAATAATCTCTCATGAGGCCTCAGACAGATAACACATCAAATACCTTAATATAATTTTTAGGTTATAGGCATTCCCAACTTGTAGCAGGGACAGGATGAGTGGATGCAAATTAATCTAAATGGCCTGGAAGTTATTTTAACAGTAGGTTGATTTTTTTGTTTGTTTTTGCTTTTTTGCGTTTTCCCATTTCATAAATAAATGCATCTGATTGCATTTATTCAAGAAGGCAAGGAGAAAAAACCCATTTAACAAATATCAGACTAAATCTGACTAATAATTTGGCAGAGTACATCTCACAGGAGAAGGCAGTTATGAGCCATAAACACGAGGTGCAGAGAAACAAAACACATACTAAACACCATCTAGGACTCTGTTGGCTTGGCTCTACACTATAGATCACAGGCTGGAGGGAAATTTTCAGGAGTTTCCCCATCTTTCTTTCTCCACAGCTTCTGACGCTGAGAATTTAGGTCAATACTGCTTTCCTTTGTAAACCAATTTACCCTTAGAAATGAAGTGATTGTTCACCAGGAAAGGAGAATGGAAGTATTCTACGTAGGGTCTGCTACCCAGACCCTCTAAATTCCAAGACGCTTTAAATTAAGGAGGCCTTTAAATCCATCACATTATAGCCTGCTCCCAAATGGCAGAGATTGCATTCTGGGCAGAACCTTCTAATCTTCTGTCAAATCCAGGGGACATAAGCCACGGCAAGAGAAAATGAATCTAGAACAAAGGAAACTATTTTCAAGGGAACTCGTCACAGCTTGGGGCCCACTTCATAGATCTTAACAATTCAATTTCTCTTTAGAGTGAATTTGAGTGATTTCAAGTGCATTAGAATAGAAGTGAGATCTGAGCTCGAGGCAAGACACTTCTTTTAGGATGAGTCTTCTATTGTGTTACTGGGATTGTGTGTGTCGCTACATGCTAAGCTGCCAACGTTTGCAGCCTGTTCAGGATCCTTTCCACTGAAGGGGTTTTTCAGGATGAGTTTTCAGGATCCTAATTCTTCGTTTCAGGTAATACTTTTAAGGAGTTTTGTATTTTCCTCTTCAATGTATGCCTTTTATAATAAAAATACAGACAAATACACCCCTGACCATCTTTTCGTAAGTGTAGCTAAAAATAAAATAATCCTCAGGCGCCTGGATGGCTGAGTCGGTTAGGCTCAGGTCATGATCTCATGGTTCATGAGTTCAAGTCCTTGTCAGGCTCTGTGCTGACAGCTCAGAGCCTGGAGCTTGCATCAGATTCTGTGTCTCCCTCTCTCTCTGCCCCTCCCCTGCTCGCACTCTGTCTCTCTCTCTCAAAAATAAAATACACATAAAAAAATTAAAAAAGAATAAAATCATCCTTGAGAGGCTTAATACAGACCAAATCTCTGTAATTTCAGAGGTTGTGACATGGGCATCAGAGAACCCTCTAGAACTAGTCATCAAAGCTTGAATGACTGCACACATGTGGCTAATCCCAAGGCGTTTTTCTTTCTGTAGACTTGCAATACGATGTTGGACAATCAAACATCAGGCTTACCTAAAGGTGGGTGGATGGTCACTGGGGCACTGATGATCTGTTTTACGATGCACATCAGTTTTCAAAGTTGTCATTAAAATGTGGAATCTTATTTTTAATGCATGGCAGAGGCCTGCTTCTCAAGGAATCTGGTGGTATCTTAGCCCCATATATACCAGTTTTCCAAGTTGGGATTCTACCCGCATAAGGCATTAATAAAGCAGTGTTCCCCAAAAGGGTTATGAGGAGACATTCAAAACTTTCCAGGCCTAAAGCATTCTCCGCCCCTTGTGAGGACAAGGGCACAGGCCAGGCCTCGGCCTCCCATGAGCACAGGCCTGGCCTCGGCCTCCCACGAGCTTCTTCTCTCATGGAAATTACATGCATTCTCAGGCTCAAGTCTAGTCCTGTGGCAACTCCATTTGAGGGATGTCAGCATTGAAAAGTGGGGACTACAAGTAATTATCTATATGCCAAGGGCCCCATGTCATTCATTTGCGGCAACTAAAGGTGTCTGGTTTGAATTCTGCAAATTGGCTGTCAGTTTTGTTCAACAAATTCATTAATCTTTCCCATACTGAGTTTTCTTCTGCAGAGCCTTGACTTAGGTACCGGAAGGGAAATGAAGAGAGAGAAACATGAATTCTTTTCGTTAGCAGTCCCTATTCCTCCTGTTTTGGTAGCTGTGGTCATTTGGGTCCTATGGCAGGTGGAATGAAAGATTCGTAGGCAATGGCATTGGCCCAATTTTCTACTAAGTGGAGGGCCTAGGGAATGTTCATCTCTAAGGCGGCATGTCACAATATCCCAACCACCCACTTTCTCCAATTCCCCCACATTGTGACAATCACACAATTAAAAAAGAAGAGTGGTGGGTTCAGATTCTACCTTATCCAGAAATCTTGTCATGTCCTGAGATTTTTCTATGATTTGCAAAGCCACAGAGGTCCATCATATCGGCCTGACTAATTTTCAACAGAGGGGTGATATTAACAGTAGTTTTCAAGGCATTTATGTGGGGGAACAGAAGTAACAGTATAGAAATGCCTGACCATTTCCAGTCATTCTGCCTTATGGAACCCCGGCAGACAGCTGGGAAGAAGGGAGGTTTGAAAGTTCTTGGCTATCTGGACTATTTGGCTTTCTCATTAATATTAAACATCTCAAAGATTTTTTTAATGTTTATTTATTTTTGAGAGAGAGAGGCAGAGAGAGAAAGAGAGTGGAATCTGTGGGGCTTGAATTCACAACTTGTGAGATGACCCGAGCAGAAATTAAGAGTCGGACTCTTAACCAACTGAGCCACCCAGGTGCCTCCTCTGAGGAATTTTAATGTTGCTTCTTAATGATAATTTCTTATTCCACTGAAAAGATTTCAGTTTCGTGGGAGTGGCTGTAGAGTCACCAGCTGATTTCTCAGTTCCCATCTTCTGTTTGCCTTTGGGAGGCTTCTACATCCAGCTTTCATCACAGAGTATATATTATACATTCCTTAAGAAGAGCAGCAGAATATTCTGCTGCAGACTTAGATCTGTGTCTCATTTCCTTTCCAGCCAATTGAGGATTCTCTTTGGCACAGGACTTAAGAGCTCATGCTAATTTTTTTNGCACAGTACAGAAAGATGAGTTTTAGTGTCTTCCAGCGTTTTCCACTAATTAGCCTTTTTGATCTCAATAAATAGATGAGCTCTTTTTATATAGTGTTTAGGTTGATTATTTCATATTTCTTAAAAAAAAGACTGGTAAGGGATACTAGGATCTGAACAATGGTTTACACAGCTTAGGAAGATTTTTATATAATATTTAATAAGCCAAGGGATTTGTGTTTCAGAATTTTGTATCCATTACCTGGAAATTAGGGTGGGCTCTGTTCTTTTCTCAAGTTCCTGAGAGGGTTACTTGACTGGGGAAGAGTGTTGTGGGAAAATTTATCTCCTTGTTCACTTCATTTTCATTTTTCTTTCCATTTGATAATTCTTTTATGTATTACATTTTATTTTTTATGTAGATTCTCAGAGGACTAAAGGAGAAGAGATTTACATATGGTGTACTCAACAGTTCTTCTACACTACCAGGTGTATAAGAAAGACAAACATTGTATGTCCCACGTTCTGCCTCTCTCCCAGTAATACAGCAACTATATTATAGGGACATTAAGTTGATGCTAGAAGAACACATCATGGGGCGCCTCCGTGGCTCAGTCAGTTAAGCAGCTGACTCTTGATTTCAGCTCAGGTCATGATCCCGGTATCATGGGTTCCAGCCCCACGTTGGGCTCTGTGCTGATAGTGTGGAGCCTGCTTGGGATTTTCTCCACCCCACCCCTCCTACCACTCTCCCACTCATGCTCTCTCTCTCAAAGTAAATAAATAAACATTAAAAAAGAAGAGAGCATTATATGAAAACAATTATAAACAGTTGTGCATACTGGTTAGTCTTGTGATGTTATCTGTCATTTCTCATAGAATGCTCAATTCTTTAAAAAGTTTCATTATTTTACTTTCATTTCTGTTCCCTCTCTTTTTTGTTTGCTATTTCTTCTCTTTCTACCCTAGTTTAGGCAACTATTTTGCCCACCTGTGAGAGCTCTCTCAAGATCAAGATCAATATTCTTTCTTTTTTTTTAACGTTCATTTTTGAGGGAGGGAGGGAGGGAGAGAGAGAGAGGGAGGGAGGGAAGAAGGGAGGTAGGGAGGGAAAGAGAGGGAGGGAGGGAAGAAGGGAGGGAGGGAGGAAGGGAGAGAGAGAGAATGAATGTAAGCATGCACAAGTGGGGAAAGGCAGAGAAAGAGAAAACCCCAAGGAGGCTCCACACTGTCAGCACAAAGCCCAATGTGGGGCTTGAAACTTCTTAACATTTTATTTATAGATGGAAACTGGCTTTACTGTTAAGGCAGCAGCATCAATAGATAGCTGGCCCCACTCTGGAGAAGGGCCCCAGATCAACTATTCTAAAAACGAAGTTAGGACCTTGGTAGCGGTACCCTGATAGGAACCTGGTTATGGATGCTATGTCTCTACAGTTTTATGCCAGTCCTGCTCCCTTTGTTCCCCGAGCACTAGTCTTTTAGTGCCACACGTATTCTGAACACATTCCTGCTTCCAAGCGTTTACATATGCTGTTCCCTCTTTTCCATGCTTTCCCTTAAACTTAAATGTCACTGAAGAGAGGCCCTCACTAACCATCAACATATGTTGTCCTGTAATACTTTCTAATGAACTCTCTGCCCTTCACAGCGCTTGTTAAAAGTTGTCATTCTGTTTTTCATTCTCCTGCTTTTGTCCATCATACCAGAGCACAAAGTTCATGAGGCTGGGAATTTGCTTGAATTGTTCATTGCTGCACCTTTATGACTTAGCTCAGAGTCTGGTGCATAGTAGACATGCGACAAATAAAGATTAAGTAAATAGACAAATCTTCGTAGCAAGTTACTCTGTTTGTGTAACCTGGTATATAACTTTAACATAATTTACTGTGAATATCAGGGTACATTAGGAATTAGCTTGGGCTCCATGGTATATTTAATAAACTGTGCTTGGTAGAGTAGAAATGAGTTGTTCATTTGTCTCTGTGTTCATGTGAATTTAAATTATTTTATAAAAATACAAATTTTTTTCTTAAAATGGTAGTATGTATTTATGTACTATGTAGAAAATTTGGAAACATAAGTATGATGAAGTATAAAACTATTGACTATCAGTTATCATTAATAAGCTGTGTTATTTTCTGGCTTTTAGTAAAACACATGTATTTTAAGAAATATGCACACATTAGGATGATACAGTACATACTTTCTTGGGAAATTTTCTTTGTTTTGCACTTTATCATTAGTATTGCTCAAAAAATATTATAAGTGGCCACATAATAGTCAAACCTAAAGAAGTCCCACAACTTGTCCACTGGTTACCATCCTGGCCCTGGTGATGGGTTCAGAGTTGTACATCTGACCCAAACCAGGCCAGTTGAGTCCTCCCCTGGCACGTTTATGACTGTTGCCAGCAGGAAAAAGCTCCTCTCTTCTATGGACATAGAACAGCTAATATATGAGTTCAGGCGCTTTCACTTTGGGAAGACAGTAGTAAAAGAGAATGTAGTGAACACCGACAGAAGTGCAGAGGTAAGAGACAGATGAAGAGTATTCTGATGACATGCTAACTCTTGGATCCATTTGTCTCTATGGACAGGTCAACCCATCTTGTAGTTTGATTAAGTGAACTGAACTTAACTTGTTTGGAGTTGGGTTTCAGTGCCTTGTAACCAAAAAGATGTGGAAAAATACAGACACTAAGTCCTTTTATCAATAGGTTTATATCACATGATATCCATGAAAGTATTGGCTGATATGGAAGAGAGCCTGAAAAGTCTGTAGTTCATGGTCTCTCCTACATGATCTCATACTTGTCCCTGAACTCAGTTATAGGAGCAGAGTGCTATAATTCTGGATTTTTTGCCTTGGCCTTTTTAAGAATCTAAACTTTGGAGTGAGGGAATCAGCACATACATTGGGATCCATTAAGAAAGAGCTCACATAATATACTGTCATATATTCCAAAAAGGATGCTACTGAGGATAGCGTCTATTTCATTACCCTGTCTTTATATGTTGGGTGTAGACAGAAATTCCTGCCATGCCTTAGTATAGGCCAGCTTCAGGAGGGGACTGGGACAATCACACATTCCATGAATCCTGTGCATATTTTGATATACTCATAACTCAAGACTGAATGTGACAGAGGATAAGAGATATTTCTGTTTGCAACCTAAACTGGTACCACTAGGAATCAATAGCATGAACACAGTTTATAATTCACTTGGCACTAAAATTTTATTATGCATTTTTTTATGAATGAAGGGAAAAAACTGGGAAACCACATCATTTCAAATTTTGTGCAGAAAGTGGGAGTTTGGGGTGCCTGCGTGGCTCAGTGGGTTAAGCGTCTGACTCCTGATTTCAGCTTAGGTTATGATCTCACAGTTGTGATATGAAGCCCTGCAGTGGGCTCCATGCTGATAGTGAGGAGCCTGCTTGGGTTTCTCTCTCTCCTTCTCTGTCTCTGCCTCTTCCATGCTTGGGAGTTCTTGCTCTCTCTCAAAATAAATGAATACACATTTTTTTTTTAAAAGTGAGAGTTTATTACTCATTTTATATGCATTATTTCAAATTCTCCTAAAATGCAATTACACTCTACTGGGAATGGTTGAGCCTCTCTTGGAAAGTTGTTCAGTTTGTATCCTGTGAACATCATGCGCTATGCAATTGATCAGGTTTCCTTCCCAATTTTTGTTACTGGCTAAATATCACAAAGATCAATTTTTGCCTCATTTATAGAAAATGAGTAATTACAAAATTTAACCTCATTTGTGGTTTATAATTAACCTCATTCTTGGACTCAGATTATGCTCCTTCATGCCTTTGTGGTTACCCACTTCATAATCTATTTTATTTTCCTTTGGCTCATGAATTTTGTAAATCACTTTAAATTCTTATTGGAACATAATGAAATGTAACATTTTAAATTACTTTTTGGTATCCTTTAATGTGACCCTTTTTTGTATACTCCTGCCATTTATTTCCATGACCTTGTCCAATGAGTACCAAATCTTTTGTCCATTTCCTTTGGCAAGTGTGTATTCCTCAGTTGAATACACATACTATGATTTAACAACTGGTTTTGTAAGATACCCCACATGGCCTTTTGTTCTAATTCTTCTGGTAAATATCCTATAAAAATGTATTAAGAAATGCATCCATTTTTATTTTGTAAGTATAGTCTTTAACAACTCTTTATAATTCCCCTCTGAGCCTTTTTTAAGGGACTCAAACATCTCTCACTCCTGTATCATTTTTTATCTTGTGCCTTTTTTGTTTAGGCATAGTTTGTGTTGAGGGAAAGGCTCTGCTAAGGTCTCATGAAGATGATGTGACAAACGTCCTCAGCCCACAGGATGCCAGCCTTGCACTAGGATCACCATGAGAATAAGGACTGGCATTGAAAGTACTCAGTCTTTTCTTGTTTGGTAATTATAGCTTCTATTTCACCAAGTAGAATTGTTTTACAGCTCAAGAGCCACAACTAACTAGACAGCAGAAGCAGAAAAATTCTGTGCTTCTTTACCATTAGATTTTATTTTCATCACATGATTTTCCTCCTGTATTTTATTATCAACATCTCTTCTTCTGATATGGTCTATATGGTATAATTTATATATGCTTCAAAAATATATTGTCTTTTTACCTTCTCATTTTGATGTTTCCATTTGTCCAATGAAGTAGTGACCTGTAGGCTCACAACAACTTAATTTCTCTATCGTCTCCACAATCCCTATAAGGGAGGGGTCTTTGCAACAATTTTGTATTGTGTGCCTTTGCGCTTTTGCCCAACACCTGATCTTGATGTCCAGTAATATTTTCTCTCTGTGAGTCAGCCTGTGTGGAAGCCTTGAAATGAGCTGATGTGTACTCATAAAGCTGTGAGGCCGCCGTCTTCCACCGCTTTCTGTGCTGGGAACAGGAAGTGAGCACTCAGCGAGAAGCAGGGATGGAAAGCATGGCTGATTTTCCTGGTAACTGTTTACTGGGATGTAGCTATCCTTGGGCTCAATGTATTACTCAATATCCTCCTAATAAAAATTTTTCCCCTTTCTTGAGCCAGCTTGAATAGCTTTCTGTTACCACGGGACGAACTGTGGCTAAGTCATGTTATTAACAAGTGACAAGCCCCCAATATAGCTCCTTGGAAGCAAAAAATTCCCTTTTTCATGTTCCACTTTGCTTCTCTCACAAAAATTCCATTAGTATTTTCTTCTCAGAGCCCCTTAGGCAACATGTTGCGGCCCTGGAGTTCCTTTGCCACTTGTGCTACATGTTCCTGTTTTGAACTGTGCTTGTCCCAAGTTCAAGTGATTTTTCTTACTCTGTCAAGTATTCCTCTGGGCACTCCTCCCTCTTTGTCACTTGCTGGGCTTCTTGTCCTTTCTCGGGTTCAGGTATTCGCATTCTTTTAGACTCACGTTCTACCTACAGTGGGACCTGTTACTCGCCTTGTCTTTGATCTCTGCCTACGTTAATCCCTCTGTACCATTTCTCCCCAGTTCCATTCTTCCTTTCTGGGTTTTTGACAAAGCTGCTCCTTCTGAGGCAAGTGCAAGTATTTTTGTCTTCTTTTTTAAATTTTTTTAAATGTTTATTTATGTTTGAGAGATACACACACACACACACACACACACACACACAGTGAACGTAGGGGAGGGTCAAAGGGAGAGGGAGACACAGAATCTAAAGCAGGCTCCAGGCTCTGACCTGTTATGACAGCACAGAGTCCGGTGTGGGGCTTGAACCCACAGACTGCAAGGGCATGACCTGAGCCAAAGTCAGATTCTCAACAGACTGAGCCATCAAGGTACCCCTGTCTTTTCTCTCCTGCAAGAACAAGTTCCTCCCCACCATTTTCTTATGGTAGTTCTTGCTCATCCTGAGGTTCATTCTCTTTTCCTTTTATTGATTTCCCTCTTTGAATATCAAGTTCCTTTCTTATAGTTTCCTGAGCTGCTCCTGGAGCCTATCCTATGTGCTCTTTTGGCCCATGTGTCTTCTCTGCTTCCATGTGGGCTGAGAGAATGAGATCCCAGCTTATGCAGATGCTCTGGGTGGTCTCCCTTTACTTTTGGAAATTTGCCTCAGCAGACCTTTGTAGGTCCAGAGATTACAAAGGAGGGGACCATATTAGTCTGGGTTCTCCAGAGAAATGGAATGTATGTGTGTGTGTGTGTGTGTGTGTGTGTGCGCGCACGCGTGTGGTATTCCTTATTTTATTTTATTTATATTTTATTACACTATATATTTTTGTATTTGATATACATGTTAATATATAATAAAATAGGGAATTTAGTTCATGTGGTCATGGAGGCTGAGAAGCCTGAGAATCTGTGCTTGGCAAGCTGAAGACCCAGGAGAGACATAATTTTGGTATAAGATTCAAGTTCAAAAGGAAGTACAGATGGCTATTTCAGCTATAAGACAGTCAGACAGAATGAATCCTTCCTTACTCAACCTTTTTGTTCTTTTCAGGCCTTCAACAGATGGACCCATGGTCAATGACAACCAGCCACATTAGGGAGGGCAATCTGCTTTACGCAGTCTGCCAATTCAAATGCTAATCCCATCCAGAAACATCCTTGCAGACACAAACTTGGTAATGTTAACCAAATATCTGGGCACCTGGGATCCAGTTAAATTGACACACAAAGTTAACCATCATAAAAAGTTAAATAAAATTACCTCAGCTGCTCATCTATGTCTTGTAGGTATCTAAGTCCTGGTGAATCCCACAGGGCTCACCTCCCCCAGGTTCTCTTATAGATTTGAGTTCCTGTTCTCAGTGAAGCCTTTACTCGTTTATTTCTCTCACACATTTCTCTTATGGCTATTCCTTCTCTTTACTCTGCAATTTGATCTAGAAAAGAAATAAATTTGCATAAAAACTGCCCAAGTAAGGCATCTGAGGATAGCTAGACCTGCAGAGGGGTTGGGAAGCAGACAGATTGGACATGACATCTGTGTCATGAATCATAATCATACAGTATCGAGTTCTATTTTCAAAAAACATATCCAGTTACCCCCCCCTACAGGATTTCCTCACCAGGCACCTTTCTCTCACCTACTGGCTCAGTACCTCATGTCTTGAAGCCCCAAATTCTTTTTTGATTCCTATGGATAGTGGTGAAGCTAATTCTTTGTTGCAGTGCATCCTTCCAAAGCGCAAATGGATACAGATTCACTTTTCCTACCCTGAAAGGCTATGGAAATGCTAGTTTATTAGCTCTGCTTTGCTTATTCATGCAAGTAATCAGTCATTTATTAAACTTTAACAAGTACTTACTTAGCATCATTAAACAAGGAATGCAAAAGAAAGGCAAAAGTTGTGTCAGAATAGTGTTTGAAGAGATGCTATTAGCATGCAGTGCTATGATTTAGCATTTATTGTATTATGAAGGAAGATTTAGAATAAGATAGAAAGAAGTCATGTGTCTCGGGCTTTTGAAATTCCAATCAGTGTAATGGCTAAAAAAGAAAACTAACATATGAATACTAAAAGAAAAAACCACACATTTGTTGAGGTACTGCATTAAAAACACACAACAACAAACTTCCCTTTCCTTTTGAAATTTACAGACTAGAAGGGGAGATAAACAAGTAAAGAAGAAACTGCAACTCAGTATGATCCAATAGAGGCAAACATGAGATGGCATGGATTTAGCATGGATGGACAGCGGTCATCATAGGATATTTTCTAGAAATAACACCACTTAAGCTGAGTCTGAAAGGATGAGAGGAGTTAGGTTCATAATGAATCATTTGCTCATTTGCATTTTCTTGTGTTTTTGCAGGTGGAGGTACGGCACGATGGTGCAGGGATGTGGGGCATAATGATGTGGAAGATTCACAGGGATGTCACTTTGGTAGTTAGGATTCAACACACCATATACTAAACTCTTTGCTTTTCCTCTGACATTCCCTTGTCAGTAGATGACACCAACACTCACCTAATTGTTCAAGCCAAAACCCCTGGGTATCATAGTGGGGCATCTTCTCCCTCAACAACCATATACAGTCCATCAGTTACCAAGGCCAGCCATTCTGAAGAGCTTTCAGAACCTTAAATATGCTATCCCTCCTTTTACCTCTGAATGTTTGTGAATATTATTTGCTCTGTATAGAACAATGGTTCTTCTCCCACACTTCACTTACCTTTGATTGGCTAGCTCATACTCATTCTTAGTGAGTTTATACATCACTGTCAGCTTGCCTGACAACCTACATCCAGATCAGATGCTCTATCTGTGGACCCCCAGCATACCCCAGAAAAGAGTTTATGAAAATCTGTTATAATTGCCTATAGGTTTCTCTGTCTCTTTCACTAGTTTATGAGCTCCACAAAGAAAGAGATATTGTACCTTTCAACTATAACTACTCTTTTTTTTTTAATGTTTTATTTATTTCTAGGAGAGAGAGAGAGAGAGAGAGAGAGACAGTGTGAGCAGGGGAGGGTCAGAGAGAGAGGGAGTCACAGACTGAAACAGGCTCCAGGCTCCGAGCTGGCAGTTAGCACAGAGCCCGACGCAGGGCTCGAACCCACAAACTGTGAGATCATGACCTAAGCGAAAGTTGGACGCTTAACCGACTAAGCCACCCAGGCGCCCCCAACTATAACTACTCTTAAAGTGACTGGCACAGTGCTTAGCACAAGGTACGTATTCAATAGATGTTTGTAAAATGAATGAGTAAACGAATGACTGAATTTCACAGCTGGAAAGTTCTGAGCATGATACTAAGCCATGGTCTGTGTGGCAGAATGGAGGAGGAGCTGAAGTCACCAGAAATGAGGAGGCTAAAGGCTTGTCTATTTGTAGCTGTCCGGAGGGAACTGAAGTTGTTCAGGATGATAGTCCATCATGACATGGATAGTAAGGCCATCAGCCATAGCCAAGATCTTCAGTGAACACAGTGAGTAGGTGGGGCAGGCAACAGATCAGTGATGAGAAAGGGTAAATTGTGCAAGAGCCAGAATCTATGAGTGTCAAGAAGGAAGGAATTTTGTATAAACATGGAGGAATATTTTTTACACTGGAAGCATTCCTTCTGTCCATACAAAGTTCTCAGATGGTCTCTAAGCTTCATCTCTAGTATATAAACAATGCCCTTAATAATGGCTTTAATCTTGGACCCCTAAGTTGAAAGTGTCTGGTGAGCATTTCCCATTGTTGCCTTTCAGCTTTTCATTCCCAAGTTCAGACTCCAAGTCAGCCGCCCCTGTTATTGAGACTGCCAGTCCATCATAATGCCTTTGAAAACAGTCACAATGCCTCCTGCAGCAATTGTTTCCTCCCTGGAGAGAAAAATCCATGTTTTTAACCTTAGCTTTCAAAGGATGCTCTCTTATTGGCTCAATCTTTTTCTTTTAATGCTCTCTTCAAAATCCAATTTTTCTAATGCTCTGTGGCGCACAGTGAAATGACTTATTTCCAGGGATTTGAATTACTGCAAACAGGTCTCTTGGGTCTATCCCAGTGGAATCAATAATAGGCATTCCTACCGTGTAACATCTTGCCACACAGTCCTTTGTATTCCTTTCTATTTAGATCATCACAGTGAATCTTTATATAATGGTGCCCTTCTCCTACCCTTCACTGCCAGAAGGTTTTCTTTCTCTTCCTTCTTGATTCCTGCAGCTAGTAGAAAAGGCACTGTGAAGAAATCAGCAATTTTCATTTCTTTTCTTCTTGTACTTGTTTCTGCTTTTCGCCTTTTGCTTCTCCCATGCCAATTCTTTATGTGTGTCTTGCTGGCCATCTTTCTTGAGAGGCTGACACCAAGTCTCTTGAGACACCGTCTCGCTCTCTCAAAAAGACACTGACACACTCTAGAAGACTCTGAGGGTAGACCTTTGATCTCTGACCATACAGTTGGGGCCCCTCCAGTCTTGACTTTCCCCGCCAGGTTCTGCATGGCCCGAGCAGAGCCCATGCTCACTGTCATTGTGGCCCTCCTCTCCCCCTTCTTCCCGTAGGCCCACGGCAGTATCCCCGCCCCCACTCACTCTGCTGAAGGACATACGTTTCCATCCCCAAGACCACAACTTGATTTTGATCACTGAATTTGGTCAGAGATTGAGGGAAAGAAGGCTTTTGGAGATGACCTCTTATGAAGCCATTTTCACTGATCTGAGGCCAGCTAGCAGACAATAATGAATAAAAAGGTGCCACTTAAATTAGTGACATGTGAATATCATACAGTATTGATAGAGAAGAGGTCCCTATCATTTGAGAAAGTAATCTCTGACCTAGAAGGCAGCTTCAGCAGGAAGCATGAGAAAGGAAAAGGACACTAAATCAGCCTTGGTAACCCAGTGGTGATGGATGTCACAGATAGATCATGCTTATATCAGAACAGAATTTCTTCTCACACAATCAAACAGGAAGAGTGGCACTATAAATCCTGGCCTGTTGCGTGCTTTCTCCTCTGGTGTTACAGAAAGTCTCACATTGAAAAGAAAATACGGAAATCCAGGATGTTCTTTGTGCTGATATAGTTTTCCCCTCAGTATTAGGGATACCCTCACAGACTCCCCTTGACTCTCCAACTTCTGGCTTTATAGGTTTATTGGAGGAGACCACACCTTTCTCAACCATTTTTCCCTCTCAGAAACTCCTTTACAAGAAGCACCGATTTGGAGCTCCAGGCCTCTGCTTGTTGCCAGCTTTGAGGATTTTCTCAAATATGGGAAACAGGGCAGGAAGGGAAAAGGGAAAGGTCAGAAGGACAACCCTTCCAGTTCATGATGAATTCCTGTAGAGCATACAGCAAATCTGTGCCACCACCAACTCCAGGGTGAAGATGTGGGCTTTTAGAGGCTCTTTGTATTCTCACAGTGGGATGGGAACCAGGGCAGATATATCTGTGTTTTAATTGGGCTTTTAATAATCCATTAGGTAGGTAGAGGAATCATTGTTACACCATTTTAGAAATGAAGAAATGGAAGCAAAGAAAGCATGATAATGTGTTTGGATAGAGGCCATGAAACGCATCATAGGTGAAGGTGAGCCTGGGCTCCGGGTCTTCTGACAACTGGCCTGGTTTTTAGCCATTGGTGTAAGCTGCGTCTCCCAAGCTCTCATTCTTGGTCATCAGAAGTCATATTATTCTGAACAAAAAGAAGCCACTACATTAAAACAATTCTAAGCATGTAGTTCTTCTCTAGTCACTGAGCTGATGCATTTATCTAATCTGTACACACAGACCTCTGACTTCATTGTGTTTTGCTAGAATCACATTCCAGGGCTTTTGGTCGATATTATGCAACACCACTTGGCTGGTTTGTGCTCTGCCAATGTTTGGGAGCAAGCTTAATTATGCAAATGTACCTGATAATAGAGTATTCATTTTAGTCATGCTCAATTATTTATTTTGAATGCCTGGCCCCGGTGACTTGGACAGAGCTTAGTAACAGCTCATCTCATATCTAGCAAGGAGACACAGGAAAGGACACAATTCTGATGCAGGTCAACTGCCCTGATGGGCATCAAGCTGCTTCAGGGAAAGTCGCATTTGAGGCAAGGCCAGCTATTTCTAGGGAAAATTCCAGCTCTATTGCCTATCTGTTGTTCCCAGACTGAGAGGCCATTTCATAGGACTGTAGGAGCAGTGACTCTTAGAGGCAGACAGAACAGTACTTGAAATGATGGGTCAGAGGAGAATGGAAAAAACCTGTTTGGTTACTTCCACTGACTCCTTAACTGCCACATTTCCCCCTTTACGCACTCCTGCCTTTAGGGATAATAAAACGGGGCCTGGAGGGAAAGCAGTAGAGACAAGTGGAAATAGATACGCCAGAGTGTTTAGCTTTTCTCAGAAGAGAATAAGTGAAAATCATGCCATTGAGCAGAAATAGGATGGCAGCTATCTTTAACTCTTTTTGATTTTTCCACAAGTGCCATGATCACATTGACAGTGGGCATTTGCATGTTTTAGGTGGACATCACTCTGCCCCTCAGACTTGGTTAACCTGTTCTCACCTTACAGTTGTCAATGTAAGTGTGACTTCTCCCAAGATGTCTTCCCTGAACACCTCACCCCCATCCTCATGCCCGGAATAGGAAAGGCACTCCCACAGCATTCTCTCACAGAATCAGGCATATTCCTTACGGTGCCACTTATCTCACTTAATGGGATTACTTGTTTTGTTGTACAACTCCCTGTCTATGAAGGTAGAGACCGTGTCTTTGCTCTTTACCGATGCACAGCACAACTCAATGCTTGGGAGTTGATAGCCACTTGGCAAATGTTTGTTGAAAAAGGAATGAAATTTTGATGGGGGTCCAGGCTTTGCTTTCATCCTTAGTCTCCGGCTGAAGCATAAAAGGATTCACCTATCATTGTGACAATGTCTGTTTTTAACTGCAGAACACACAGCATCTTTTCTACTGCATGGTTGTTTCTAATTAATTGATGACTTTCGTGAACTTCTGATAGCTGAAGTACCTGTCCGTCCAACAAAATTTGTCTTAGTCTTACCCCTGGTAACTGATTCCATTTCTTCTCTCTCCTACTCCTTGCATAACCCCCAGAGGAGTGGGAATAGGACCCAGGCCTGGACAGTCATGGCCCTTCACCAGGATTGAAATTGGAAGAAAACATTTCTTTTCTGATAGGGTTATTGTATTGAGGGATTTGCATCCGTGACCCCTGACAGCCCCTTTGCCTACCATTTCATAGAGTCTAGGGATGAAACCAATCAGAAAGCCAACTAAAAAGTGAGGGTTTTAAGATCCCGATTCTTGCACTTCTTTTTTTGTCCTCATGCCTTTCCCAGAATATATTGTAGTTCGGAGGCCAATAAATATCTTTTTTTTTTTAAGTCAATGTGAGTTTGATTTCTATTTCTTACAACTGAATGGGGTCTGGCTAATGCAGTGATTAAAGTGCATTTATTTTTAGGAACACAGGGAAAGTCAGCTGAAGTCAGGGGAAGAGGTTGCCACATCCTTAGTTTCCAAGTTTAAATGGACTTTTGACTTTAAAAGTCAGAGTCCTGATAAATATAGAAATTGTTACCTGAGGCCAGATTTAAGGGTCATGACCACACTGTAATTGTACCAATAGGAAGTGGATAAATCACTGCAACACCTAAAAGGAGCATCAAGTCCTAATTCTGTCTCAGGCTCATCCAAGGACACCAATGGCTATGGTCAACTCTTCTGGCAAGTATCCAGGGGCAAGTAGAGAAACTCATCCAAGGATTTCCTATGTGGCCAGGGAGGTGAGGCCTTAATCTCCTGGTTCAGAAATATGCTATATGTGCTGTGGACCAGAGATAGCTGACGTTGCTTCCCCTTTCTATGTTTTCCAAGAAGGGAGTTTTTATTGCAGACATTATGCACTCCTTCATAATTTTATATTGGCTCTGTTGGGGTGGTTAAATTTACTATTTGGCAAGAATATGAGAAGACTTGGAATTCAATATAGCAGATGATATGATTTTAGGTTGTCCCTTTGGAAAGGGTGGCTGTGTTTTCTGTTGTACATGAAATACTGGCATTTTGATAGATGGGCATTTCTGAATTTAATGCCAGGGGAGAAGGAAACTTCAATGTGCTCGGAAATGAAAGGGTAGAGTTCGTTAATCTATAACAGCTACCATGTTGTTCCTCTAGCTTCTCCATCCTCTTATCTGGTGAAATGCTTCTTCCTCCCATTTCTCCCTTGTCTGCCTACCACTCTGAAGCACCCATACGGCGACCCTGTGCCTTGCATCTGGCCAAAGTTGTATTTTGGGGTCAAGAGATCATCTCTGGGGGGAAAAAAAAAGTCTCTTTTCTACTGGGAATGCCCAAATGGGGGGATATGAACCTGCAAAGACTAGAGAGAAAGAGATGTGGAGAAGGTTGTGTTCTCTGGGTCTGATTCCCCATCTCTGAGGCCCCAAGGCCCTGGACCCTGTCACTGCTCATTCAATCCTGAGACTACTCCAGTATCCTGTACTTCTCGGGTCAATAAAATCTCTGTTCTGCTTTATGTGGTTTGATACTGATTTTTGTCACTTGCAACTGAAAGAATTGTGAACTCACTGTCATCTCCTCAGAGAATGCTCCTTTAACCACTTAGCTAATTTAATGCCCTTTCTGCTACCTGCCATTTTCTATCTTGTTGCCCTATTTTATGTTTTATAGTACTGATGGTTCTCCAAAATTACCTCTTCAGTAAATGTCTAGTTATTTGTTTATTGCTCGTTCTTTTCTCCTTCCCCTCCTAATACTAAAATGTAAGTTCTATGTCAGAGATTTCATGGTTTATAAGTTTTTTAATGTTTATTTTACTTTTGAGACCGAGAGAGACAGAGCTTGAGTGGGGGAGGGGCAGAGAGAGAGGGAATCACAGAATCTGAAGCAGGTTCTGAGCGGACAGCACAGAGCCCGACACAGGGCTCGAACCCAGGGACCGTGAGATCATGACCTGAGCCGAGGTCGGCCACCCAACCGATTGAGCCACCCAGACACTCCAGAGATTTCATGATTTATTCATTAATTAATTTTCTTAAGGCCTACTACAGAACTCAGCATACAGTTGGTTCTTCTTAATAAATATTTGTTAATTGAATCACTCACTAATGTAGGTGTAAAGACTGAGAAGTACCAAGGAAAGGGTGTCCGCAGGTGAAGGCCTCCTTCTATTTGTCTATCCTGATTCTCCCGGATTTCCTATTACTTCACTAATTGATATATTAAATATGCTTCCATTTTCTCTCCTTTGGCTGTCCTTTATTTACGGTAACCTTACTACTCAAGCTCTACACTACTGTTCCTGTCACTTGCCTCTGGTCCTCTGCTGCTTTTCGGTCCCCAAACTCCAGCCTCAGTTCACATCCAGATTCTCTAAATGCTTACACATGACAATTCAATTACTGAAGGTGTTACTCTTCTTTTTGGCTTTCCACCCAAGGAAACTACCCTATCACAGTGCTTGAGTTCTTTATGACCTGCCTGAATAATTTTCTCAAGCTCTCTGGTGGCAGGGAGGGATTAAGCGATCTGTTTTCTTAAATGTGTATAGCACTTCATTCATTTGAAGGCATTTTTGAATGAGTCAGTCTCAGCTGGCCTACACAACATCCCTTATGAAGTAGACCAGGATTGGAATTGGTATAAAAAATTCAGAGGTTAGAAAACCAAGGTACAGAAAAGCTGGTGGTTTTTCTCAGGCTACAGAGGTGGTGAAGGTAAGCCATGGACTTAAATCCAGTCTTCTGCTTCTTTGTAACATCTGAAACTCTGTTGAGAAGACTGTCCACTGGGATGGAAAACTGGGATGGCGTTGGCAAACTGGTGAAGTAGATCTAGGCCACAGAGTTAATTGTGGCCATCTTCTACTACTGGATTAACAAAACAAACTAGAAAGTCAAATCTGTATCACTAGTCAAATTTTGATGTTAAAGAACTGGAAGGTGCCAATTGCCATTTCTTATGGCACACTACTTATCAAATCTCAGCCACAAAGGGGGAGAAAAATACCATTTCTGAACAATTTGCATTTTCCCTGTTTTAAGTGTAATCCAATACATCATAGGCCCGATGACATTTTAAAAGTTTCAAGTCTGTAATGGCTGTCATGACATGAATCATTCAAACAGCAGCCACTGTCCTAAGCAATGACTCAGAGTAAACAGCTTTAAGAGAAGAAAAACCCACATTTTCCCTCTATTTGGAGTCATTGTTCAAATGGAATAAACCTACCCAATCCATGAGTGCTTTCAGAGGCTGGATGCTTCTATTACGTCCACAGCAGAAGCACATTCTTGAGAAAAGGCCATGAAACAAGGGCTAGGGACTTCTTGGGGTCAGTCCTTTATTTACCACTAATGAAAAGTGTGACCCCAGGTGGGTCTTTTCAGTTTTCCTTGGTTTGGATTCTTCATTTGTAAAATGAGACAGTTAGACTATATAGGCTGAGAGGTCCTTCTGGTTCTAAGAATTATTGATTTGGGGTCATTTTACTCCAGGACAGGAGTCATGATTGATTGCAGATATTTTTTTGCCCCTTGAGAGAAGCTAGGACACCAAGTGAGAACAGGGCGTGTGGCTGGGGAGTTGTTCCTGCTTCGCTGCCACTGCGAGAAAGAGAGAAAGACACACAGGTATCACTTGGGTGGTAAACACTCTAATTTGCACTGGGATGTTTGTGTATCTTGTAGGGAGGGAGTCAGATATTAGTAGGTTCTTTCTCTCTCTTTTTTTAAACTAAAAAAACTTTTTTTAAAGTTTATTTAATTATCTTCTTGAGAAAGAGAGAGTACAAGCAGGGAAGGGGCAGAGAGAGACAGAGGGAGACACAGAATCCAAAACAAGCTCCAGGCTCCGAGCTGTCAGCCCAGAGTGGGACACAGGGCTCGAAATCACAAGCGGTGAGATCATGACCTGAGCCCAAGCTGGACGTTTAACCAACTGGGCTACTCAGGCACCCCACAAAGGATGTTTTCTAGTAAGACACTAGGTAATTAAGAACCTAGTGACTTGGGGCACCTGGGTGGCCCAGTCCATTTAACATCGGACTTTGGCTCAGGTCATGATCTCACGGCTTGTGAGTTTGAGCCCTGCGTTGGGGCTCTTTGCTGACAGCTTAGAGCCTGCTTTGGATTCTGTGTCTCCCTCCCTCCCTCCTTCTCTCTCTCTTTCTCTCTCTCTCTCTTCCCTGCTCATGTCCTGTCTCTCTCTCTCAAAAATACAAACAAACATTTAAAACAACAACAAAAAAAGAAACCTCTTTTGTTGTGGCAAAGGGAAACACAGTAGCTAGTAGTTCAATGCACTTTTGTGTACTTTGTTATCATTCCTGAACCCTGACCATTGCCTCTTGCCCCTAAGATGAGAAGGGGAAATTGGGAAATTAGAGAGGATAAAGCTGTTTTATCTGTGGCGGAATGGATGTGATGGAGCAGTCACTGGTCTGAAGGGTGGGGTTGGTGTCTCACTGCTACAGGATTGGATAATAGCAGAGAATATTCCTTTAGATCCAGGCATGCATTACCTGTCCTTTTAGGTATGACTGAAGGCCTGTTTTGCTTGGGCCAATATAGCTTCTCGATGGAGGTTTTCATTTATTGATAGACAATGTTTTCCTTAGATCAAATTTTTTTGGAGACAGGGGTTGGGAGGTTTGGGAGTTTCAACTATTTCAAATTTCCATTCTTGTCAACTAGTAACATTCAAGTGCTTTGAAGATTTAACTTATTCCATCAGGTGCATACTCATAACCTATTTCTCTTATGACCTAATTAAGGCCATTGAATCTGAAGAGTTGCACAATTCTTGCCAATACACCATCCGAGCCACTGATTCAAAATGACTGGTCTACAACTATGGTGCCCAGGAACCTCCTGAAGCCATCACCTGGGAGCTGTCACGGAGTTTCCTGCCAGGGACATGCTTGTCCCCAGAGGAGATTTGCCAGGACTTCCCAGGACAGGCAGTTACAGGGATCCTGGGGTGTTTTCAGTGGCCTGAAGATTAGATACAGCAAATGCTAATAGAATCACTGTATGAATGGCAGGGAGAGTTGGGAGGGGCCTGGTGGCTTCTAGCGCTGTATAGTTTTTAAGATTGTGGTAAAATATACATAACATAAAATTAACAATTTTAGTCATTTTTAAGCGTACAACTCAGTGGCTTTAAGTACGTTCAGAAAGTTATGTAACTACACCACTGTCCATCTCCAGAACTTTCCCTCATCCCCACATAGATACTCAGTACCTACTGAACCATAACTCTGGATTGCCTCCTCCTCCTAGCTCCTGGTACCCTCTGTTCTATTTTCTGTGTCTATGAATTTGCCTATTCTAACTACTGCATATAAATGGAATCATGCAATATTTCTCCTTTGGTGTCTGGCTTATTTCACTCAGCTTATTTTCAAGCTCTATCCATGTTGTATCGGGCACCAGAATTTCATTCCTTTTCCTGTCCGAATAATACTCCATTTTATGGATATACTACAGTGTGTTTATCCATTCAGCTGCTGATGGGCAGTTGGGTTGTTTCCTTTCGGCTGTTGTGAATAGTGCTACTATGAACATGGGAATACAAGTATCCTTCAAGCGTCTGCTTTCAATTCTTTTGGATGTACATCCAAAAATAGAGTTTCAGGATCATATGGTAATTCTATGTTTAACTTTCTGAGGGACCGAGAAACTGTTTTCTACACAGAATGCACTATTTTACATTCCTATCAGCAATGCACAAGGATTCCAATGTTTCCGTATCCTTGTCAACACTTGTTATTTTCTGTTTTGTTTTGCTTTTTGATAATAGCCATTCTAATGGTATGAAGTGGTAGTTCATTGCAGTAATGCTGTATTTTTGATAAAGCAAGGGAGGGAAGGCACAGAAAAAATAAGACTGCTTGAAAATTTAGCCATTGACTATTATGTCAGAAGATGTAAGGTGTGCCTTGCAGTTCTGAGGTCCATTTAGAGCAAGTTACTTAACCCCTGACTTTCTTTTTCCTCAGTATGTGTGATCATGAATCTGAAACCAAACAGAACATCTAGGAAATACTGCCGGCACCAGCCTTAGTTCAGAGCACCTGCTGAATTGTGGGCCATGTTTCTTGCTGATTTAATTGCCTTTAGCAAATTATAGGTATGGCACAATTTGGTTAGGCCTAAAGTTCAGCCAATTTGTTTCCTGAAACTATAAGTCTAGTTTCTCAAGCTAATAGTGTAGATAAGGAGGAAGTCAGGTTAACTATTACCATTCTATAAAGATATATTCATTTTATGCAGAAATCTATCAGGAATAATATAGAACTATCTGTCATTTTTATTGACCTTCCACCAATTTTAAGTTTTTGAACAAATAGCTGGTTAAATCAATTCAAAAAACCTTCTTCTTTCTCTCCCCCAACAATCAACTACTGCTGCTTGTATAGTCTGAAATATAATATTCTACAAGACTCAAAGTGAGTAAGGGTGCCCTTTATCAAACAGGCAAGCTTTTCTAGTGAGATAAAGCATGGCTATGTCCTGACTTCCTTTCATTTTAATTAGTTTCTTATCATCTGATAACACATTGGGATGAACATTTTTATATATATACATATGGCTGCTGTGTTTTCAATTTCGTGATATAGGAGAGATCTTAGCTGACAACTTGACATGCCATCTAATTATCACAAAAGAGGAAGATTACAGATTGGGTGTACCAAAATGAAAAACAGTTTGTAGAGAGCAATTTTTAATTAGCTCCTAAAATAAAAAATTTTTAATTTCAGTTAATAATTTCACATAGCAAGTCACCTCACTGTGTACTCCTGGCACATATTTTGCACTGAAGGAAATAGCAGGAAATGACATGCCTCAAAATGAGGCATTCCCCCATGAGTGATATTTTTAAAAGGCAGGATAGACCGCCTTTTAGCCTGTAACGTTAACATAGGGAGATGCAGCCATGAAGATGAATTAACACTTGCTTTGTCCCCACATAATGCCCGAATCCCCTCTGAGAACGGAGGTGAGGTGTATACCCATGTTGGGCTTCTGAAATTTCACCGAAGGATGTCAACTGATCCCCTCGCTCCGCTGCACGCTGAAAGACAGCATTTCAAATTTAAGGAACAAGAGGAAAGTGCCCCAAGCCAGGTGATTGTCAAAAATCACAAACCTGAATTCTCTTGTGCTCTATTCAAACGCTTAGTTGAGAGAAAATATTTACAGAGAGGAGCTCGTAGGATAGAGAATCTATTAAGTCCTCCAGGTGATTGCTTCCCAATTTCTCTTAACAAGGCAAGTGATAAAAATTAATATTTATTAAAGTCAAGAACGTAGATGCTTGACAACTGATGCAATACTGGCACCGGCCAGAGAATGGATGATGGCTGCAAACAACTATACTGTACTGGTTCTTTCTTAGAAAGTGAAGCTCCATTCCACATCACAAAGTCATGTGGAGCCCTCTGCCTACCGTCACATCCTGACAATCACTCTACTTTGAATGTCTATTGTCGAAAAGACAATGAGAAAATGAGCCTTCATAACTCCTAGGCTCAATATAAATGTATTTTATAATCACAACAGCATCTATCAATATTTGAACATTTTTCACATGTTGATGAGTGAGACACCTATTTATGGAATAAATGTATGGGCACTACCTCGGGAACCTTTGCAAAAACTTCACGTGTCCCCAGGGCTTTGCTGTGCATGAGTTAGGAGCCACAGAGCAACATAAGCTAATTAGGCTGTGTAATCACCAGATGGAGATCAAAAAATCCATTGGACAGGAGTAAGGCCCTGGATCATGATATCACACAGTGCTCAATCTCTTCAGTGAAACTGGGCTTTATTTATTAAGAGGTATTCTTTTTCTTCTTGGTGAAGAGTGTGACTTGATCTTGGGGAAGCAGAGGTATCCAACAGGGTAGACAGAATGTTAACTGTTGGAAAATTGGGAGCACACGTGCCACCTTCCTATGGCTGGAAAATAGTGCTTCGTGATAGGTATTTTATATCAGCCTTATTTCCTTACTAAGAGATCCCTTTTCTTCCTTTCCATTATCTACCTCTAATTTGTTATCTTGATGTGCCTTATAGATCTTTGAAAGATAATGTAAATGTTTTCTGGAATATAGCTGGATATCAATAAACAAAAGAAAATGGCTGTCAACAGGGTGGCAAGTCTGCATTAAGCAAGAAGACAGAGGTGTGTTTTGTTCGTTCCCTGTGTAAGATCTATGGCCATTTGAGGAGTGTCTGGGTGGCTCAGCAGTTAAGTGTCCAACTCTTGATTTTGGCTCAGATCATGATCTCCCAGTTGGTGAGTTCGAGCCCCACGTAAGGCTCTACCCTGGCAAGTGTGGAGCCTGCCTGGGATTCTCTCTCTCTCTCTGCACCTCTCCAGCTCTCATTCATGTTCTCTCTCTCTCAAAATAAATAAAGAAAAAAGATCTACAGCCATTTGAATATTGTGTTAAGATTTCTCTGCTAATACTACAAGCTCCTGCGTTACTTACAAGGTTGACTGGTATGATTTGGCTGGGAAATCATTGGAATGAGAGGAAATTCTGGGGTTTTAACAGTCAGCTTTGGTATTAAGTAACTGTATTATCTTTTTTTTTTTAATGTTTTATTTATCTCTAGGAGAGAGAGAGAGAGACAGCGTCAGCAGGGGAGGGTCAGAGAGAGAGGGAGTCACAGACTGGAACAGGCTCCAGGCTCTGAGCTGGCAGTCAGCACAGAGCCCGACGCGGGGCTCGAACCCATGAACTGCGAGATCATGACCTAAGCGAAAGTCAGACGCTTAACTGACTAAGCCACCCAGGCGCCCCTAAGTAACTGTATTATCTTGATCAAGGCTTTTGGGCATTGGTTCTCTTATTTTCAAAGTCAGGTGTTGATTCGCTCAGAAATCAGAACTCCGTACCCTCAGGGGTCCCAGGAATTCTGTGAAGACGTCAGTGTGTGAAGTGCTGGCTAGATGACAAAGGCAGGGGTGAGTACTTCGGGGAATGGAGAACCCCTGCCCCACCAGAGGCATGCCAATCTTCTAAATACTCTGTCAGCCGAGCCGGGGGCTCAAATTTGTCCACAGGCTGCCAGGCGGGTGTTTTCTTCCTTTTTCTTTTCTTAACCTGTGGTTCCAATGACCCTGCAAAGGGGCCCTGGTTGTGACAATCTGTGGTGATGACTGCATTGTTCAGCTCAGCCCACCTTGTTCAGACCGGGCAAGTGTGAAGTCTGAAATGACAGCGAGAGCGTGAGCTGAAGTTGAGGGGATTCCAAGTGGGGAGACAAGAAACCTTTTAAGAATTGGCTGACAGGCCCTGGCACTGGGGCAGGGCTGCAGCTGGTCGGAGAACGGCCAGCAGACCAAGCTGACCGGCTGCCGTGAGTGGCGGCGGCCTTCCTGAGTCCTGACTCTAGATGAACCGTGAATCTAAGAGGCAAAATCACACAGTGACAGGCCGTGATAAATAACTCTTCCTCGGCTTCCCTTTCTTCTCTCCCCTAGACCCTTAGGCATTTGGCCTCTTTGCTGCTCCTTTTAACAGCTTTCTCATTATATGCTGCCCATCACTCAAGTGCATTCAGATGTGAGATCCTCCCTGAAGCCTCACTCCATCTCCTCGGCTGGAATCCTCCTCTGTGTTCCAACAGGTTCTAGCAGTGTTTGGTTTGGATTTCAGAGTGCAGATCGCATTCTACCCAGCACTAGTTGTGTGATATACATGGCTGTTGTCCCCTGCTAGAACGCAAGTCACTTGAGAGGAGGAATCACGTCTTCCCTGCTTTTCTATATTCCTCTTCTTGGTGCCTAGAACAGCGGTTTGCCCAAAGTAGGTCTTCTGTAAATACCGTATGAAAGCCTAGAATTTAAGCCCTGTGGCCAGAAACAGACTCAAAGCCAGCTTCTGGATCCATTAGTTATGTGACTTTGGGTATACTATCAACCTCTCTAAACCTCACTGTTTATTATTTTTTTTAGAGTTAAAATCATGCACAGTTCTTAGCATAGTAATTCCTGGTGCATGGTAAGCACTTAATAAATGTTAAAAGCAACGTTGCCTTGTGTTGGATTGTAAGTCCCCTCCTTTCTTCACTACATGAAAAATGAGTTTATGTGCGTCAGCGAGACACAGGGCCTGACAGGCCCGACAGATGATGGCTTTAGGATGGCCCAGCAATGTATTGATAAGAACCGGAAAAGAAGGAGTCTGCATCTTAGATTTAGAGGGACCTGGAGAAAAGGTAGCCGATGCTGGAAAGCAGCAGTGCAGTCTGATTATGGAGAGACGGCCTGAGGTAAACAGAATAAATTTAATTAAGAGGAGCAGTGGTACTGGCTGTCCAGGATGGCATATTTGTTTTAATCAAAAGACCAAAAAAAAAAAAAAAAAAAAAAAAAAGCAGAGAGAGTCAGAAGTAAAGATTAGACAAAAACTGAGAAAAATTCCAAGACAGAATCTTCTTGTGGAATCTGTCCCAGGAGTCGGGGGTGTGGGACGGAGAGGGAGCAGGGACTCCCTGTGTATGGATACTTGAGGTTTGAACATACCACTTAGGGGACTGGGGCTGTGCTTGTGGGGGGGGTTTCCCCAGAAGGGGCCAGGCATCCTCAGAGCTCCCAGGAGAGGGGTCCTATCTTCTCTTGGAGTGAGAAGGCCCTAGACCAAAAGTTAAACATGCCAAGTGCAAGCTGGTGACCGAGCTACGGACTTGCAGCAATTCCCCTCTTTTCCTAGAGCTGGGAATGTCAAAATTCCTTATAATTTGACAAGTTGATCTGGATTTCTAAGCACTTGTGAGATGAATAACCAATGTTGCAATAATGGAAGGATTTGGGAGCAGGTAAGTGTCATCTGGAACCAAATAATGAGAAGGCTGCTTGCTGAGCATGGAATTAAGCTATCATATTTCATTAATTCTAAGACACATATATTATCACCTTGTAGTATCTCCAAAACTATGATATATATTAGACGATGCTGTTCAACAATCATGTTGGCCAGGCAGCAAGTGAGATGTAGCTTGGTAAAAAGTGCATACGCATAAAATCAAAAGCAACAGCATTAAAGCTCGCAAAAGGGAGAAAATCTGGAGACAAATGTGGACAACCCTTTTAGGAAATGTGAACTCACCCTGACCTTGATGGCACAAGGGATGGAAAAGAAGAACACCAGTGATATGACTCTTAGGCAAAAAGTGACTAGGAAGAATCAGGTTTGTAAATGCTTCTCCCAGAGACAGCCATTACACCTCGATGTGCGGCAGAAGCAAACACACATTCCCATTTCATTACAGGCAACGTTAAAAAGATGTGGATNGGTTTGAGCCCCGTGTTGGGCTGTGCTGACAGCTCAGAGTCTGGAACCTGCTTCAGATTCTTTGTCTCCTTCTCTATCTCTGCCCTTCCCTTGCTTGTGTTCTCTCTCTCCCTTTCTCCAAAATAGAGAAATAAGCTTATATATGGATGCTGAAAAAGAAGATGTGGATGCAAAGATGGAGACTGAATAAAATTAATACTGTTTTTGCTGTTTTATCATGGACTTTCTTAAATGAAATCTTTGTTGTTTTTTTTTTTTTTTTAAGTTGAGAGAGGTTGGCAAGGGGAGAATACAATGACCACTAGTCCAGTTTGGTGCCACTGCCTGGACTCCTGCTATGGCTCCAGCAGTTTTGCCCACCTTTGGTTTTGCACCATCAGTTCAAATGCCGGCACTACGAAAGGACAAATAATATCTTAGTATCACTGTAAAAATAGTTTTGACCTTGTGTACCTCCTGCAAAAGTCTGGAGGAGGCCCAGCCCATCCAGGTCTGCCTTCTGGGGCAAAACAGAGCATGGAGAAAGGAAGGGGGTAGATCTTGCAGGAAGATTTATGAAATATAGCCTAAGCCAGCACTTTGCTTTAGAATAAAAAAAAAACAAAAACCAAACAGATCTCAATGATAAGAGTGGCTTCTAAGAGCTTGGAGACTAGCAGAAGGGACAGGTCAGTGTACAGGTAATAGAAACTCAAAAGCTATAGCATAGGGTAATCATGGCTTAGTTTTTCATCTCTAGTTGTATCTACAATATAGTACATCTTTGAATTCATTGTTTGATTCTCAGATTCTATCATGTTTGACAAAGGGGGAGAGAATCAAATGACTCACATGTTGGAGTGACCAGATTCATCGCCTTCCCTGAGCCAGTGGCACTGTCACTAGGAACAGACAGGTCAGGGCCTTTAGGACAGACTGTCTGCTCCCCAGGTGGGATGCCGTGTGTATTTGTCTTAGAAACACTTGGTTTTCTAGCCTTCTATTATTAATGTGTCTTCCTTCTGAGAGACCTATTTTGTTCTTCATGTTATAAATGCACAAATGGGTGAATGAATAAATATTAATAATGGCCGAGAAGCCACTGTGCCTCCTTCCGGGGACTTGCCCATCTACTCTGCTAGGATGATTTTGTATGTTAACGTTCGTGGGGCAGTTTTATCTCATCTCCAATTCTGCCTCATCCTTGGAGAGGAAGGATCATCTTACTCCTACCCCCTCTCCTCCTATGTTCTATATTTACAGCCTTAATAAAGAAATGAGACAGACTGATACAGCCCAGTGTCTCCAGTCACTCTGCCCCAGGTGTGCCTCCCGAGAAAGGCTGATGTCAATTTACAAACTGCATCACTTGAGTTTACATTTGCAAGGGAAATGGTAGCCACGAAGCTATTCTTTATTTTGAGGAGATTAGAGCTTCAGCTGATAACTGGACTGTCTTATTTGTTTCTATAAATTTTTAACAGCCTGAAATGGCATTAAACTCTGCAGAGAGTACAAGAGAATGCCACTAATCCTGTTGATCTTACATTGCTTTGCAGAGGAAAGTAGAGCAATAAATCCTTGTAAGTGTAAATCAGGAGAGATGTTAGCTATTTCTCTGCAAGGACATGTCTTATTACTAACTTATTACTTGGCTGATAAGTTAGAACTCAGGTATTAAATTTGAAATGTCTTTTCTTCATCCCTCTGCTAGTTTGCTGATTCTCCTGCTCCATCTATCCCTCCTCCTCCAAGTAATTGTACTTTTCCTTTCTCTTTCGCCCTCCCTCCCTCCCTCCCTATCATCCATTTACTTATCTATTGACTTGCAAAATCTGCTTCTGACCACCCTGCCATTCTAGGATACATTCCTGAACAACACATCAAGTACTTTTTGAGGGAACCGAGTAAGACTTGATCTTTGGCTTCCAAGAGCTTGCAGTCCAGTGGAAAGACTAAGTCAAACACAGAGGCAACAGAAACTCAAGGCTGGGTTTGACAGCCGATGGTTAAGGGCGAGGGCTCAGTTAGTTTAGATTCTATGCATGTCTCCACCACTTCCCACCTACATCCCCAGGCAAATCCTTAGACCTCTCTGAATCTCAGCTTCCTCACCTGGAATACAAATCAATTACATACGGCTGTTGTGATGATTAAATGGAGTACAGAGTATTTAGCACAATGCTATTTATAACCATAATTGATATTATAATTTGTGCTAAAAGAGATGCAGAAAGAGTAACAAAATTGACCCTTAAATTAATTTACCCCACCACCTGCAAAATGTATCAGGTCTGTGTGTACATTAGGGCAGGCTGCTTTCAGAAATAAAGCTAACCCAGAGTCCCTCAGCTATCACTAACACTACACATATGATAAAGTTGTTTCTTTACATGGGTGATATGGCCGTGACTGAGAAAAGGTACTCCTGGAATTCTCTTTTCTATGGTAGAAACCTGTTGCAGTAAGCCACCTGCACAGTTTCAACTAATCTCTTACTCTAGTAAGCAATAATATCCAAATATGTTGCCTTCCTAGAGCTGTGATTTATCTAGATGGAAGCTGGTCGTGTCCAGCATAGGTCATCATATTTTTTATGCTTGGCCCCACACAGACCAAGCCCCCTGCCTTCCACCATTTGCAGGTTTGGCTATTTCCCTGTGCCTAGTATTTTTCCCATCTGCTGCCGTACAAGGACATGTCCCATAGCCCTCCACTCTTGTACCACCTTCCGCCCCATTCCAACACAGCCGTTGATGACTCATTTGGGTTTTGGGGAAAGCAAGTGTCACAGTCTCCAGAACATCGGGGGACCAGAGAAGACCAATCTACTTTGTGACTGAAGCAATCTGGACTGCCCGCTGGAAGTGAGGAACAATGGAGGAAAATGTAAGACGCCTCATGTCAGACCTCAGAGTGCCTTCTGGCCTCAATTCTGACTTACTCTGTTATACTGAATAAATTACTGAGACTTTTGGGGCCTCAGTTTACCCATTTAAATAGTGAATGTATGGTGCTAAGTAATCTGTCAAGTGTTTTTATTCACCAGTGTATCCATTTAATATTTATAAAGCACCCACTTGTATACTGACATACTTCTGTACTGACACACACACAGAGCCCATGGCTTGGAATGTGGTAAGAACCACAGTGAAAATACAAAAAGTGAGGGGCTTCAGCTCTTCTGTTCTGAGTTTTAAATAAAGCTACTGCTCAGTTCTAGCCATAAGACACCTGTGATTTGTGTTCAAGTTCACATATCATAGAGCGTTTCCTCTCTTGGAGTCTTATCTCCTCTGGAAAACAAGGCAAATGAATGTAGTGGCTATTTCTAAGGACTTTTTTTTTTTTTTTTGAGAGGGGAGGATTCAAGAGGATTTAAGGGTATAAATAATTCACTGGGCATATAATTTTATCTTACTTGTCTTCAAACTCAGTGAGAGCTGGGGAGTGAAAATACCCTTGTCCCCTTTTGATATAAAAGGAAATTAAGACTCAGAGACTGAAGCACTTCCTGGAGGAAAAAATCAGGGTGAATGTGCTCAGTGTAGTGCTATAAATGTGATGCACAGGGAAGCAACTGGTCTGTTAATCCTCCAAAGTCCAAACTCATCTTTGCCATCAATATTTCCTTCTCCTGATCTGTAACACCCGTAGTGGTGATGCCAATTTCCTGGTTAATGATCTTCATCTGAGCTGTGTGAGCACTCAGGCTGAGCTTGGCCAGAAAATGTTTCCTCCTGCCAATAGATGGCAGAGTAGGCAAATTTGTTTGAGAATGGAAATAAAATCAGAAAGGAGGGTGCTTGGGGTTGGGACCTCCCCTGTGGTCAACCTACACTGATTATGCACCTACAGTGCAAAGCCCAACGCAAGGCCAGAAAACCTCGGATAAGACGTGATCTCTGCATCTTCTGGAGTTCCCTCTCAGCAGAGCCAAAGACTGCCTGCCCATTTCGTATATGTGCTGCCGAAGCGAGCACAAGACTGCCCATTTCGAAAAGGGCAGGACACAAATGGTTAGTAGAGTAAAAGAAATATAGAAAGCAAAACACAACTTTGTTCAAGAAATTACATTTCTTATCCTGTCTTGATCTGATGCAGTCCTTAGTCGTAACTGTAGACAGCTCCTCTGATACTAAGGAAATCAGACTATGCTAATAATGAACTCTAGACAACGAAACAAAACATACAACAAAAAGCCCCAAAATCTATGGCTCACAGGGAGCTAACCCTAACCCCCAGCTTCCTCTGAAAGAAATATCCTCTTATGTTTCATTCAATTACTACTACCTGAAAAACTCCAATACCTTCTAGAACAAGTTACTTTATTCCAACTCGTTTAAATAACCAAAGGAAATCCATTGAAACCATAATTTTTAACTTACATAAAGAAGACACAACTTGTGAAAGACACTTGGAATCTAATTACATGCTGAATGATTAAGAGGCAAGGACTGGGAGTTGAAAATACTGGCAAACTCTTACTTATGCCCCAGAACCCAGCAAAACTGTTTGTCTCCTTGGTGAAGATTTTCCTGTCTTTTAAATATATTCCTCCTCTTCTTTGGGGCCCCACAGCACACAAGATCTTCTGCCATCATATATAGTTACCTAGCTTCTTTTAACTAATTTTTAAAAAGTCCATATCTTTTGCTCACCAAACTGAGGAGTCATGAGCATATGATTCGTCATTTTGATTCGAGAGTGTCAAATACAGTAATCATTTATTATTTGTTGAAAAAATAAATTTATAATAGACAAATGGGTGAAAGGGAAGTTCTGGTGTCTTTTCTAATTGGGTCACCATTTTTGGAGGAATGCAGAGGTGACCATGGAGAAATGGAGCCATGAGAGAGAGCTTGGTGATGTAGCTTTCGTGACACATCAACTATTGCATGCTTTAGAGCTGTACGTGAGTTCATATATGACTCTGTCACATGCTAGTAAGTACCTGAACATCTTTGAGCTTGTTTACTCATGTAAAATGGAAAAGAATAATGCTTCACAGAATGGTTAGCAGCTTCAATAGCTAATAAATAGCTTTAAGTTAAATATTTTAACATAATACACACATAAGGGAAGATGACTACCACAATTATCTCTGTGATGAGCCATTTTCTCTTTTAAATGATTTTGGGTTCTTTACAGCCTGCAGAAATAGCATTTTGATTAAAAGCAGTTTATTCTTTTGTAGCTTGTGGAAACAAATGTAACACAGTTTTTGCTGTTTTTGTCTTTTTTGTTGTTGTTGTTTTTGGTTACCTTGATTTTACTATCATGAAGATAAAGGCAATTTTGCAGGTAAAAAATGGTTGATTCATTGAAGGGAAAAACTTTATTTACATTTGTGATTTATTTTTATGATTTACTTTTATGAGCAATTTGGGGACAAAAAGAACTTTTACGTGGGTGTTACTTTTATACTAAGTCCAAAAAGTATATGTGTAAAGATTCTGAATTGTATTATCTATCTGATAACACTCACTTTTTTTTTCCTGGAAGACTTACAAGTTAAAATTTAATTTGGTGGACTATAATTTGAAGTATGACTTTAAGTTGAAATGGGGGTCTGCGAGATTTTGAAAATAGAGAGCCCTTCTGCAATGAGAAAATGCTTGAAATACATTTGCGATTGGGCAAGCTGCTTATAGAATGATTCAAGAACCATAGCTAGAGGGGCGCCTGGGTGGCTCAGTCAGTTAAGTGGCCAACTTCACCTCAGGTCATGATCTCACTCACAGTTTGTGAGTTTGAGCCCAGGGTAGGTCTCTGGGCTGACAGTCTAGGGCCTGCTTCAGATTTTATGTCTCCCTCTCTCTCTGTTCCTCTCCCGCTTGCACTCTCTCTCTCAAAAATAAATAAAGATATAAAAAAATGAAAAAACAAAAAGAACCATGGCTAGGAAATCAGAGGACAGTTAAACTAGCCATTATATCCATGATAGCTATTCATCTCTTCCATCCAGCTCTGTCCTGGGTCACGGAAACTGTATCCTTGGCTGATGGGCTAGAATGTATGTGATGAGAGAATGTTTCACCAAACAGTCAAGATGGCAGAAACTGTGCTAAGGTCAGACAGATTTTACCATAATTAAAAGACATTAAAACAATAGGAGTAAGTGATTTGATCTCCACCTGCTGAATTTACTTCAGTTCCTTAAAGTTACTGTTTTTTTTTTTTTTTTTTTTGAGGACATGCAGCTCGCAAAGCCTATGCTTTAAAAATGTGATTTTATCACCCCCACCCTCTGTCTTAAGCTGTTTCCAAGAGGATTTATCCTTATTTATGTCTGTGGAATGAGATTTTCTTTTCAAGTGTTGGGAGCTTTCCACGGTGTCCTGTGGATGCTTCAAAATGAAGCCTTCTCTTTTTGAATCCTTAGACAGAATTGCCTCCTGTAATTTCTTCTTTTTAGTGGTTAAAAAAAAAGGGGAAAAAGTGAAAGGAATCTAGCTGGAGACTGCAGCCCAGGTGTTCCAGAAGGCAACTGCTGTAATTGGTTGTTAGAAGCGGTACTGCCATCATTTCCCCACAGATTGAAAATCGACTTTTCCTCTCAACATTTTCCTCTGTGGCTGGGGAAATTAACAAATTAATTGATTTTAATGAAATGACCATTTAAACATGTTCGAGCACTGGCCTCAAAGAGAAACAAGAGTTGTTTTTGAAGCATCTCTCTCCTGAACCAAGTTCTTGCATAATCGAAATGGCTCGGTGTGTGAGTGGTAGTGTTTACGTACCAAATCATTCAAAATCTGTTCTCAGTATAAATGTTCTCATCGAGAAATCTCGCACATGGTTTAGCATAAATTGTAGCCTATTGTGATGACGATCGATAAGCGAAATGCTCTCAGTTGTGTTAAACTGCTGTTAACTGATTGCAGAAACCTGAAGAAAAAATTATATGATGCCGTAAGTAACTACTCAGGAAAAAGAAAAAGGTTTCTAGGGAAATGAACCTTGTTCCCAACCACTGTGATAAGCTTTGGAACATCCAAGAATCCTTCAGTGGTTATCGGAATATTGGGGCAATATGAGTGACAAGTTAGGATGAGCAAAGTACAAGTAATCTGACTACGGACATGAGCAGGCTTCATACTCTGTTAATACGAACATTCGGCAATACTTTGAGAATATTTGAAAATGTGCCTTTTGCTTGTCCCCACAATCTCATTTCTAAAAATGCACCCTAATGGAATTTAGGGTGTGTGCAAAGATTTATTAAAAGGATGTTCACTGTAGAAGTGGTAGGGAAAAATTGGGAGCAATCCAAATATTCTACAATAGGGTGTTGGTTACATAAATCATAGTATATAGGTATAATTCTCTCTTTTTTTGGCAATTAAACCATATAAAAAACCTAGAAAATATACCTTAAAAGCTTACTCATAATGATTCTCTAATAAGCCATAGAATCATAAGTATTCCTTTTGATCTTTCCGTTTCTTGGTGTTCTCTACTTTTTCTGCAATGAGCATGTGGTGCTCACGTAATAAAACTGCCCCTCCATCCTCCTTCCTCTTCCCCTTAGCTATGGCTCCGGCTTCTCAGTCCATCCCAGCAAAAGAGTAAGCCACAACAACCATCCTGGGCATGACTAGAATTTTTATTCTAGAACATGGAATTGGAATCTCCTTAAAAGCTAAAATTTTGCAGTTGTAACATCTTAACACTTCCTCATCTCACAGTATCTTCTCACATGTCTTTTAAATATACACTTCCTCAGAGTACTAAAGACTAGACGCTACTGTTTTAAGTTAGAATATTTTATTCTTAAAATGTCTTGTTTGAACATCTCCTATGATAACTGTTTACAAAACTGGGAGTATCTGGTGCTCAGAATCACTTCTTCAGAAAGCAGATTTGTTTTGGGATTGACTTCACGTTTGAATCAGTTTAGTAAGGATAGTGGGTAGTGGTCCTTAGAATCTGTTTTGGTAGATGGTGCAACTGAAAGCCCATTACTGTCAGAAAGAAAAATCAAGGGAACTCCAGTAAGGAAAAAGCTCCTCCATCTTCATTCCTATATGTACTTCTGACAGCCACAAAATGTCCTTACATTCTGTGAATGGGACAGGGTGTACTGTCTCCCTACCTCTATTATGCCTGGGGTCCAGTAGTCATGATCTGGATCAAAGACAACATAGCCATGTATCGGAGGCTATAATGGAAAGCAAACCATATCACCCATCCTTCAGACACACCATTTTAAAAATGTCCGAAGAGTGTTACTGTCAACCATTGACATCCAGGTTTCCAGCAGGAAACATCCTACTGCCACTGTGTCCTAACGCTATGAAGTTTCACCTCTTCAATGCTTAAATGTTTGTAACTATACCTGTATCCTCTTGAGAACTAGGTCCTTAGAAGGGAGTAAACCTGAAATGAAGGTGACCAAGTTCTGGAGAAATAATTTCCATGGAGACTGGGAAAAAGGACCTTGCTTTGTGTGAACTAAATTAATAATTCATTGGTTTGGCTTGCTTCACTCTGACTGTGGGGGTGATTCCTGCTGAGTCAATTCCAGATGCCCATTTTGCCTAGAATTATGTAGATTTTGCATTCAACAAGCAACTCTTTACGAATTTAGTACTCCAATAGAAACCCACTGAGCTTCAGAGACCCCCAAGGGAGAATGCCTCCAAAATTTCTACTGTACTACATTTCCTATGGCATTTCTTTATAAACATCCCAAATCCCCATCCTCCTAGCCAGGGCAAAGTTAGAGGTGTTTTTTCCTCCATGATAATATAGTACATTGTAGAATCTTTACCATAGCACTTATGGTATTATATGGTCACTCTTTTTTTTTTTTTTTTTTGGTAGTACATTTTGTGCTCCTTAAATAAGGCTGTGCTATCACTTACTCATCTTTCCACATCCAAAGCCTCTATCTGCCGCAAAACAGGCAATCAATGTGTTAAATACATGTGGAAGGAATGAGGCGTTAACTGTTAAGAATTTGACATTCTCCTTGTGAAGAAATGTCACAGGATGGACTGTCCATTTACTGTTAAGGATAAACTTAACATCTGTACTGGTAGGGATAAAAAGCAAGAAAGGAAAGCAATGATATTTTATAGTGCCTATTTAATGATCTATTAGGCTGGAAGAAAAGCTGGATTTTCCCCCCCTCTATTGTATAAGTCAATCTGATGAAACAGATACCTGATGGCTCTACCTGCTGGCTCTTTGCCGGGGCATTTTTATGATTATGCACCAACTGCTCAATCTCGTCAGATAATTTTTTTCCCCAATAAAATTGCAGCTAACTTCTGCACAAAGCTGATACCATTCTGCCACTCAGAATTCTTACACTGTATCAAAGTCACTGCACCAAATACCAGGCAGCACACGCAAGCTAGTCTGGAGTGAAGTGCAGTCAGTAGAGTGGCAGGTTTCATTTCAAAACCACAGTGTAATTGAATAAGCTTTTACTTTCTCAGGCACTAGATAAAACACTGAACGTTATCATTACTAAGAAAAGGGAGTCTTTCTGCATTTTTTTTTCTCTCCTCTACCCGTATCTCTTTATTTCCACACCATATAATGCTCTTGTATTCATACATAATTTAAAGGGAAAATAGCTCATAATGACAGAATCAAGAAATGCCTAAAAGTAACCTGAAATTTAGGTGGTAGCCACACTGGGTTAAAATCTTGTCTTTAGCCCTAGGACATATGAGGGTGAAAGCCAGACACTTGTCCATTCTTAAGAGGCCAGTTCAATAGCAGAAATGTGTGAAGTGTAAATTAAGTGTCAGACAATACAGTGGGTTCCTGGTGGGTGTTGGAGACAGAAAGAATGAGTTGAAGTGGCTTTGCTTGAGGGGCTCAGAGTCTGGAAGGGAAAACAGACAGTATGATAAAGAAACCTATAGTGGGTGCTTGGGACCCTAGAGGGGGAACACCTATTCTTCCATATAGTTTATTTTTGCCAGTTACATTTGCTTTGGGATTTTATCACTCATAACTAAAGGGTCCTAGCTATTATGGTCTCTTAGTCCTAGCATAATACTGTTCATCAGTCCTTATTCTCTGTGACCTATACAGTCTCTCTCCTGGCTCCTCTCATGGCTATGTCCCCGACTTTTGATTCCTGTGCTCCCCTAAGTGTCTTCTACACATTGGCAAACTCATGGAGGAATGTGCTATTACTAGTGTAGGTTTACCTTCTCTTGATTGATCAGCAGGTGTCTTCGAGCTGTACAGCATCTTTAAGAATTAGAGAAAAGAGGTTAACTTTCTGCTGCTGCGAATTCTCACATGGTTTGATCACTAGCTACTGCCGGAATACAACTGGCGTTCTGGGTTTTGAAACTGGCCATGTGGCTTAGCTGGTTACAGAATCCTGGGTTTTGCACTCAAAGTTTCTTCTCTGTCTCTTTCTGGGTGGAAACCACAGAAGCCCAGTCACAGAAGTCTGTTGGCAAGTTGCTGAACTTGCCAGACAGGGGCTCACGTCTGTTGCTTCTTTAAAGTCAGCCGATTTATTGTGATGTCAAGGACCTCAAGGGGACACCTGGCCCTCTCTGGTTGCCATTTTAAGAGGCAGATTGGGTCCAGTATAATGGAAATTTAACTGAGTGAGTGTTTTTATATTTATTGCATAAGCATTTTTCTTCAGCACCTGTGGGCATCAGGTACTGAGCTAGGAAGTGAAAAGACACAAATGCCCTCATGTAATTGATAGCCAGACAGGGGAGGCTGCCATGAAACCAAACAGGCACACTGCGCTGTCATGGAAGCTAAAGAGAGAGTTGGAGGGGGCAGAGTGGAGAGCTAGAGAGCTGAAGAAATCTCCACAGAAGGGGTCACATTTCAGCTGGGTCTTGAAAGACAGTGCTTCATCAAAGAGGGCCGAGCAGCCTGTTCAAAGGCACTGGAGTGAGAAACAATGCAGCATGATTGGGGAATGATTGTAGTGTAGCCGGGGAAGGAGGAAAGAGGGTTCAAGGGATGGACAAGTTCTGCCCCAGATGGAAGTAGACTGTTTCTCTCCTGCCTATGCATTCATTCCCTGTTAGCGTCTCCTCTCCTTAGCGGAGAATTTCTACTTCCTCTCTTCTTCCCAGAGGCTAGATTTTTAATAACTCACTGCTCTCAAAATGTAAATTTCAACATGTTTTGGGAAACAATGTTACATTTTTGACCCTGACCAGGGAGGCTAACTTTCATGAAGAGGTATTCAAATGATCTGAAAGAACTAATACAATTTTTTTTAAAGTGTGATGTAGCCAGCAATTTCTACTTAAGGAGAAGCTGCAACACTTGGGGCATCAGATTCGTAGTTTTACCATCAAACAAAATGGAAAACAGAGCCCTGCAGCCTGTACAAGTGCTCTAGTCACGAACATCACACCCACAAAATGGTTGCAGCAGCATATAAGCATCAAGGAGAGCCTTTCTGTTGTTGTTGTTGTTGTTTTTTAAAGTTTATTTATTTTGAGAGAGAAAGAGCGAGAGGGAGAGAGAGGGGGAGAGAGGGAGAGAATGAACAGGGGAGAAGCAGAGACAAAGGGGGACAGAGTCTCCAAAGCAGCTTCTGTGCTGATAGCACAGAGCCCCATGTGAGGCTCAAACCCACAAAACATGAGATCATGACTTTAGCTGAAGTCAGATGCTTACCCTACTGAACCACCCAACACCCCAAAGCTTTGTGTTCTTGAAACTAAATACCTGATGCATAGGAAGGTGATTTTTACTATAAGCATACACACTTTTAGAATTTCAATTTTTCAAGGTTGAAGGTAAACCAGTGGGAGAGAGATGGATTAACCTGCGATTCTCAGATGTACACCAGACCACACACAGACCTTTTTAAAAATAAAGGGCTGGGGGTTGATCTGGAAATAGCTTTTTTTTTTTTTAATTCCACAGAAAATTTGGTCCACAGTTATATTTATAAATTCCAGGAATCAATGGCCACTTATGGATATGTCCAGTCATAAGACTGTTAGGCAATTTTGTGGGTGAGTAACTAAATGATGTAAATAATCCCCCCACCTATTCAAGATTGAATTGTGTGTGAAAAGAATTTGTTGGCATAGAATGCCCAAGTGTTTTAATTGTGAAAGATCGTTTGAAAACCATACTTCAAACTCTAACCATTCTGGCAGTCTAATATAACAATACATAGACAGTATATACAAAATATATGGTTCAATGTAACAAACATGACTCCATAGCTCAACTGCTATTTTTGTTGATAATATTTCTGTCACTTTGGGCCACTAATTCATAAGTGTTTTCCAGCCACAGGCAAACTCATAGAGGAATATGCCATTACTAACATAGGATTACTTTCTGCTGTTGTAAATTCTCACAGGGTTCGTTGTTTTAAAAAGTACTGAGTGGTAGAACATTTAATAAAAAATTTAGGAGGTTTATAGCAGAAAATCAAGTTAAACATGAGCTTTCAAATAGCATAAAATAACACGTGGTCTCCTTAGTGACACTTCAAGTGTGTGTCTACTGAAAGGAAGACCAAACTGGTGACGTCTGGGTCAGTGCCCCACCCCACAGAGAATGGAGATAAACAAAGACAAAAAGCATTCTGCCTGAACCAGGCAGAGCAGGGAGACAATTCTTCCAAGGCGGGGATGGGGGGGGTGGTGGTGGTGGTGGTGGTGGTGGTGTTGCTACCAGAAAATAAAAGATGCCCAGAAAATAACAACAATATAAGTCCACTACAACTATAAATCAGATACACTGTTATTTGTTTTCTCAAAAACTACCATTAAAGCAAGGGTATGCAAAATATGGCTGTTTCATTCAGCTTCATTTTTTTGAGACACTTTTTAGAGTGGAACACCAACGTATGCATATATTAGCCACTTCAAAAATACAGGAAGAAAAGGAAAGAAGGCATGTAGGCAGGTAGGTTCCAGCATGAAAAAACTGTGTTGATACGCTTCAAAGAGGAATATCGTTTCCAATGTATGCAACATTAGATGAGAAAGTTATTGTAAAACAGTATGGTTTTTGTCAGTGAAGTGCTAAGATTTGCATGTGAGATGAAAACGAGCGGTTGTTTTGGTTGCTTTCCCAATCAGATCTACTGTTCATTTGTGTCAATTTCAAAGTTGTTTCTATCAAAGTGAGTAGAATCAGACACAAGTAACAAATGCAATGAGAAGTTACAAGTTGTTACATGCTACAGGCTAAGCATTTTCTATTGGCACCATTTTTGCAAGGCCAGCAGTTTGTCCAAGAGTAACAATTTAGAAGCTTAACTGATGACCAAGCCACCAAATAGATCCTAACTCCATTTCACTCTTCTGCTCAATTTACCGTTGCTTTGATTCTTTGATTTTTCTTTCGCATGTTCTCTTCCCATTGTGCACAGTAAAACCTATACAAAACTCCATTCTCCACTCTTCTCACCCCACATAACCTATTTTCTCTAAATACTTTAGTACAATAATCACCTTTTCCTGTTTCTTGTCTTTTCCTTTTTCTCCTTGTCCCTCCCCTCCCCCCACACACAATTATTTCCCGATTTCTTGTCCAGATGGATGTAGAGTTGTAGAAGTGTACTGAGGAAAGGTTTGGGGAAAATGAAAAAAATATATACAAATATCATGAGGAATGGAAAATAAAAGAGAATAAAATAAAAAATGAGAAAAGAAAGCCTAAAGACAGTACACTGCTTTGGTATAAAAATAGAGACTATGTGCGGGACTTGCACACTGAGACTAAATGGAAGAGGTCATGGCCACTAGCTATCTGCAAGGCTTTTAAGCTGTCCTTCTGGACTCCTTTCTGAAGGCAAATGGATGTGTGGAGGGGAATTCCTCAAAGTGTTTAAAGGGATAGACACTGTCCTACTTCCTCTCTACAGCTTGGAAAGTAACCTTAATACAAAGTCTCCGCAGGAGAGATACGGGAAGAAAAGGAAAAGAGAAAAATGGGCTTTGATGCTAGAGCTTGGAAATGTGGAAAAAGGGAAAGATACAGCAAATAGTGAAAATAGTATCATTGCTTAGATGTAACTTGTGGCTCTCTGTGGACAAAATTTTCACTAAACGCATAAAAGTGGTCATGGTTTTAAAGGACCTTTGCCAAAAGGGTAAAGGTTTAATAGCTGTACTTGGGTTTATTATGTATTTTGTGAGATTCATTTTTAGTAACAGAGGCAAATAAGAGTTGGTAACTAAATGTAGGCTTCTTAATCAAAGATGATGGTTTTGACGCATAGACACCCTAAATTCACAGGGATTTGGCAACCCTGACCCATCTACAGGCCTTTGTGGGAAAAAGTGAGTTTGCGAGCCAGCAGAAACAAGGTTTGTTTTAATTTTGGCTGTAACATACACTAGCCCTGTGACTAGCACAAATGGTGGGTCTTAGTTGCAACCTCACAACTATGAATTGGGGAGGAGATAATGAGCAGAAGCGAATGGGCTTATCTATGAGATAGATTTCAATAAATAATAAAGCTGTACAATGTGAGGGATTCTTAAATGCCCAACACACATGTTAACACTAGACGGACTTTTTTTCAAAATTCCTTTCTTGTTGATTTCCCTGGTGATTCCACTGTCAGGAAAGATGGCCTGCATGACTTTTGATTTAGACTGCATTGAGATTCTTCTTCCTAGGTTACTAAATGGGGAATTTTTTGTCAAGCTGCCATATATATTCGAGAATAATCTCTATTTTCTGCTGCAGAGTTCTTGGTCTCCAATCAAGTTTGGTGATGGTGTTAATCAAAGGCATTAGAGCCTCTTGAAGAGGGGTATACAAAAATAAGCCTCTTTCAAAGTGAAAACCTTAGATTTTTGTGTGAAAATCACCCAAAGTGATTGTGGATTTGTCAAGTTTTGCTTGCATTTCTCTCAGTTTTGGTTTATGTATTTTGGAGCTATCTTATTAAGGATATAAACATTCATAACTGTTTGATGGATCACACCTAATGATTAATAAAACATACTCTTCTTTCTCTTTTTAAAGGCTTTCTTTTCGTTCTGTTTTTACCTCACAGTTACTTTTCTCAGAAATTAAAACTGCTGTGCTTGCTTTCCTTTCGGTTGTGTTGACTTATGATATTGTTTTCCCTTCCTTTACATTTTCAAGCCATCTGTGTCACTGTCCTAGGTCTCTTGTGGACAGCATAAAGGTAAACAGTGTTTCATCAGATTCTTCGAGAGCTTTGTCTTTCAACAGAAGATTTTTGTTCAATCACATTTATTATAATTTCTAACATATTTAGACTTAATTTCGTTACATATTTCTAATTGTTTTTGTTATCTACTTACTAGGGCTTCTTGTTCTTCTTTTTCACTTCTCTGTATTCTATTTTTTTCTCTGAGCAATTTTTCCCTGTAGTAGTTTGGAAATCATATTTCTTATTCTTCCATTGATTCTCATTACATTTCTTTAATATCCCACTGATTTTATTTCTGTTTAAAAAATAAAAAAATAAACTTTGTGGGCCATCTGAGCCCCTCAGTTGGTTGAGCGTCCGACTTTGGCTCAGGTCATGATCTTGTAGTTCATGATTTTGAGACCCATGTCAGGCTCTGTGCTGACCGCTCAGAGCCTGGAGCCTGCTTCAGATTTTGTGTCTCCCTCTCTCTGTGCCCCTCCCTGCTCAAGCTCTATCTCTCTCTCAAAAACAAACAAACACCAAAAAGATTGTTTTAAAAACTTTGTATTCAACTTCATATCCATGCAGAGAAGTGTTCAAATAAATTTTCACAAATTGAATGCCTGTGTGTAACCAGAACCCAGATCAAAACATGAAAAATTAACATCCACCCGAAGCCTCTCCCCTGAGATCCTTCCCACCTACTACCTCTCTGCCAAGGGGAGCTTCTGGTCATACTTCTAACGCCCTAGCTGAATTGTGCTGATTTGTGAGTGTGACATAAATGCAGTCATACTCTTTAGCATTTGGCTTCTTTTGCTCACCATACTGCTTGCGCCATTTATCCAGGTTACTTCATGCAGCAGTAGTTTGTTCATCCTGGTTTCTGTACAGCAGGAAGCACATAGTATTTCACTGTATAACTCTCTGCACTTCAGCTATCCAGTTTACTGTTGACTGTTCATGATCCTTTTGAGTTGTTTTTTGCCATTATAAATAACGATGCTATGAATCTGCTTGGACCCGTCTTACAGTGAACACACGACGCATAAAACTGGGTATGTACACCTCGCAGCGGCAGTGCAAGCGTCCCAGAGCCTGTGTATAGCCAGCTTCAGGAGGCTTTTAGTAGGTCGAGTAGAGACGTTTTACTGCCAGTTTTCCAGAATGGGTGTACCATCTTGGACTCCGAACACTAGCTAGTTCCACAACCTTGTCCACACTTTATTTCCATCTTTTTCCGTTTAAGTCAATGTAGTGAGGGTGTAATAATCTCACATTACAGTGTTAATTTGTATTGCCTTAATTAATGACTATGCACTTGAGTATGTTTTTGTGTTCACTGGCCGTTTAGATCTCCTCTTGTGTGACATCTTTGTTATTTTTTTCTACTGTGTTATGTGCCTTTTTACTTACTGTTTTGTAGTTCTTTGTTTCTTAGATATGAAAAAGATAAAGATATTTATATGTGTGGATATAGGGAAGGCAAATATATCCTTCCAGTTTTGTGTCTTTTGATGAACAGTAGTACTTTATTTTTTTTAATATTTATTGAGAGAGAGAGAGTGGGGGAGGGTCAGAGAGAGAGGGAAAGAGAGAATCCCAAGCAGGCTCTGCACTGTCAGGTCAGAACCCGACATAGGGCTTGATCTCATGAGCTGTGAGATCATGACCTGAGCCAAAGTCAAGAGTCAGTCGCTTAACGACTGAGCTACCCAGGTGTCGTCCCAGAAGTACTCGACTTTAATGTAGCACAATTCATAACTTGTCCTTTACAGTTAGCTCTTTTCGTGTTCAATTTATGAACTCTTTACCTACCAAAGACCTGACAAAGATACTTTATTCTATTATTTTTAATATGCATATATAATCAGATTTTTCTGGAAATATTAATAGTTAGAACAAGAATACCTTTACTTCCTTTCTCTTTCTCTTCCTAGACTCCTTCCATGTTGAGATGTCCTGTCAACTTAGATTTAGATTGTTACTGTCTCTTTTTCTATTTTATGGCAGTTACTATTCTATTTCATTTTTATTTTCTTTTAAATTATATTATTCTATTTTATTCCATTATTTTTCTATTTTGTTTTTTGATTTCCTGTTTTTATTTGTTTTCCTTTTTCTATTTTATTTTCTATTTCTACAGAAAGTATTAGAGTTCATCTTGATGTATTTTTATATATGTATTTTTCTGCATCTGTCTATTTATAGCTGTATTACACTGATGTAACTATATCCCTAACATATCTCTGGTACTCCAGAAGGCTCCTATGTAGCCCATTCCACTAAGACCTACAGTGGTTGATTATACATCAGTGGTCAGCTGACACAGCTCCCTCGTACATACTAATTTACCCCAAGAATGGGCACAGTTTTCTCCCTTCCCATTTCAAAGCACAGTGTATTAGCCAGGGTAGGCTGCATTATGCTGAGTAAACAATCTGAAAATCTGAGCAGTTTAAACTAAAATCACTTATTTTCTGCTTATGTTACATTTTCTGTTCATCTTAGTCACTTGGAACCCAGGCTGATGGAGACTTTTTTTCAGAGGGAGTTTCCACGTGTTTGGGTTTTATTAGGGAGCACCCCACTTCCAATACCAATTTCTGGATTCGTCAGGTTAGGCTAGGTTAAGCTACAGCTTAATGTTCTCACCTAGATTTCTGCCTCCCCAGGGCTGCCTGGTATTTTGGATACTGGGTGGTTCTAGTTCTGCATCAAAACTTAGTGTCTCTGCCGTAAGTTTCCCTTGTGTTGAAAATGGATACATTGTCAGTATAGGTTCATCAGCTGTACCAACATAGCACCTGATGGGGGATGTTGTTAACCGGAGAGTCTGTGCATGTGTGAGTCCCAAGGGTTTATGGGAAGTCTCTGCCCCTTCCTCTCTATTTTGCTGCAAATCTACGGCTGTCTAAAAAAATAAATCTTCAAATAATAAAGAAAATGGATATACTGTTGTTACTCACCTCATGAGGGTGGCTGTAAGAACAAGGTGATTATAGACATATGTAAAGAGACTGGTGTTTTTAAAACACGTCTGCAAAATCTCTAATTCCCCTGCCATCGTGACAAAAAATGTATGTTCCTTCCCCTAGAACTTGGACAGAGTTTTGCGGTTACCCTGATGAACAGACTGTGGCAAAGTGACAATTGAAGGCTTCTGACTCTAGCAGTGAAAAGCCTGTGCAGCTTCCTTCTCTTGGGGTGCTGACTCTCAAGAGCCTTCAGCTGCCAAGCAAGAGGTCTAGCTGATGCAAAATCTCCATTTGGAGAGACCTGAGAAAGAGAGGAAGAGAGACAGAGAAAGAGACAGGGAGAGACTGAGATCTGAGCTCCAACTGGTCCAGTCACCAACTTTTGAATCTTCTAGCCCAGGTCCCACAAAAGTGAAGAAGCCCTCACAATGACTGAAGCCCTAATCTTTGTCTGCCTGTACCTGTATGTGGAGCCCAAGTACGAACCACCTGAGCCCAGTCAACCCTCAGAATCTTGTGAACTATTCCTATTAAATCATTGCTTCACACCATCATTTTTGTTACACCAGATAACTGGAGCAGAGCTTACCCCTTGAGGTATTATTCTAAGTATTTCTCTGTGTAGTTAACTCATTTGCTCCATAGCTCGATGCTTCCCACTTTACACACTGGACAGTTTATGTACAGAGAAGTTAAATGCATCACGTGGCTTTTTTTTTCAAATAGCCCCAAATCTAGTAGTATAAAACAATGATTCTGCTGACCTGGGCCTGGCTCACCTGATCTTCACTGGCCTCATTCACGCATTTGAAATTTGCTGTTGGCTCACTGATGGCTGGGGAGTCTGTGATGGCTTCCCTCATATTTATGGCATTTACTCACTGTCATCGGGGGACACCAGGGTGACCGAGCCATGTGATCTCTCACATGATCTCTCATGTGATCTAGCAGGCTAGCCTGGGCTTGGTCACACAGTGGTGGTGGTGTTCCATGAGAATGAGTGGATCATTCAAGAGCCCTTGAGGCCTAACCTTGGGATCAGTGCAATGTCATTTCTGCTATAATTGATTCATTAGATCAGGTCACAAGGCTAGCCCAGTCTAGGTGTGAGGAAGATAAAATCTTCCTCTTGCTGGCGAATCGTATTGCAAACAGTGGGGTACAAGAGGGGAGATTCTTGGGCCATTCTGCCACAACATGTCCTATTACGTAACTTGACTACTGTTACACAGGTCCTAAGTGACAGAGCCAGGGTCTGAACCCAGGCAGTAGGGCTCTGGAGGGCATACTGCTTGCTACTACACTACACTGAGAATGGTAGCTAGTGTTCGTTCTTGGCGAAAACCACCTTAAAAGGCAGGCTGGTTGGCTCCTCTATCAAATCAGAAACCCAGGGTTTTCTCCACATGTTAGAGCAGATGGTTTCAATCTGTGCTTGACCACTTACCAGCTATTTGTTCTGGGGTAAATTACCCAAACTCCTTGCATCTCAATTTCCTCATAGGAAAAGTGATTGTTTTTGTAAGATTAAATACGATAATAAGGTACAGTCAGTTCTGCTGTAACACAACGTATGCATTTCTAAAAATCACTGTGCCGTGCAAAATAGCACAACAAAAACCACAGGGCTCGTGGAAAAAGTGAGGTTGGAGGCATAACACTAAACCATCCGTGACATACATTAAAACAAAGAATAAAACTGTAAAGAAGATGGCAATGGAATTTTACAGGACAAAGGGTTAATCTGTGAATACTACAATAAATATGGCCTCGTATTAGAAAAAAGACCTGACATCTGTTTGTGAAACTGGGTATCGGAAGGGTTGCAGCTTGCATGTTACTGTGGATGGGGGATGGGAGGTGGTTCTGAAGTTGGAGGACATATGGTGACACTGGACATGGATGAGCTGCCTCATGACAGGGGGGAACTGAGGCAGCTGGTGACATACGTGCATGCACATGCGGTGTGCGTTCCTAAGTGGTTTGTTTCAGCTGAGCGAGATGTTTTGACCCAGTGCTTCTTCAAGACAGGATTGTACAGAAGCAAGTGAAATTCATGTTGCTTGCATGAATAGACCAATCGCTTGTGTTTTCAAAACCTGCATTTGAACAGAACTGACTGTAGATTTATTAGCATACATCTCAGCTTTCTTCTATCTCAGTCATCCCTATGAGCAATGAAGACTCACTGAATGAAAACACAAAAAAAGACATAACCTGTTCACTGGCATGGATGTGTGTGAAGAGGGAATGTGTGGGTGTCCAGCAAGGAATCTGGAAAAACTAAGTCCAGTGAGCAAGAATTGTCAATGTGTTCCAGAGAGTCCTAGTGTCCTGTCTTCCTGGCAGGTAAATCTCAATTTGGAGATGGACGTGTCAGGCCTAATGACATCTGTTCTTAAGGACGCACAACTTTCTCCTCCTGTTCCCAGGCCATGCTCCACCAGCAAACTTGAGGTTATGATTTACCTCCTTGCGCCATTAGGAGGCTGCATTCTCCTGCTGACATAAACGTTCTGAACCACTTGGCACTTACATTCCTTCGTGTAAATGGCTAAATTGGCACACTGTTTTGTACATCAGTCTCTTGTAAATTCCTGGGATTGATCAACTACGAGTACACTGACACATTCCACTTTCCGGATCTGCAAAGCTGCGGAGCAGATGCTGGAATGCCGTGACACTGAGAAGTGACTGTGCCCCGCCAAGCCTGACAGCTGCCTCCCCAGACGCCACACTTGCCCATTCTCTGGCTGCAGGAGTGCCGGCATGTAACTGCACCAAGTCTGGACACACGTGCATGGGAGCAGATATAAAGCAGGCTTCCCAAGTTCTCTTAGAGCAGGACCAATTTCTTTGTTCGCTCGCAGTTAGCTTCAATAGCTGGGCTCTGAACCTCAAGGCACAATAGCTTCACTTACAAGACTTGGATTTTGGATAGCTGACTTTGAATGAATTTGCACCTGCGAATACTGACTCTTCTCCTTCTTCAGGGGGTAAATTACCTTAGAAAGCAAAGAAGTATGACATTCAGCTGTCTACTCTAGTCCCTATTCATTTGGAACCGAACCTGAACTAACGAAAGCACACGTGATTAGTGTCATCAAAGAGAAGTTGGAGAGAAAGAGACTCGCATTTTGTCTCACTGTAGTACTGTCAGACATCGAGCTCCGTGATTGGGTCTGAAATGCACCACTTTTGAAGATGCCAGGTTTGTAGTCTTTTCTCTTACCGATTCAGAGAATTTGTAGGCTTTACCTGTGGATGAACGCATACTACTACAAATAAACCAGAGATGTTTGCAGACATTTGCTGTAGTTTGAAGGCAGAAATAATTGGCCACTTAGGTAGATTGGAACCATGACCATTATCTGAAATCTTCTAAAGCTTGTAAAGTTCAGTATTATCAATACCTGTCATCTCATAAGAATACCCTAGTATTTAATTCAATCGTAGTTTGCATATTTATAGGATGAAATATTATTTCTCTATGGTTGCCTGCACTGTCACTGTCTTTAAGTATTCCTACTCAACAGCTCAATTATTTGTTCAGCAAACATTTATTAAATACAGTAACTGAATTCCAGGCACCATATTATCTACTAAGGATGCAACAATTGTATGATCCTTGCCCTGTAAGAGCTTGAAGTCTGGTTGTGGCAAAATACAAATAAATGAATATTATACAATTCATTAATTCATTTCTTCAACAAATCTTTACTGAGCACCTATGTGCTAAGAGTTACTCTACCCACTGGGAATGCAACAATGAATCTGGGAAACAAAGTCCTTGCTTTGTAAGCTTGCATTGTAGGAAACAATTAATAAGTAAATAAATAGACAATTTCAGATGGCCATAAGTGCTATGAACAAAATAAAACAGGGTGAATGAATACAGAATGAGTAGGGAGGGTAGTATTTTAGTCGGGATTATTAGGAACAGATTCTCTGGGAGTGTGACATCTGTGTTGAGATCTGAATATGAGGAAATGGCCGGCTGTGAGGATCTGGAAGAGGAATTTTCCATGAAGCGGAGCAATAATTTTAAAAGCCCTGAGATAGGGGCGCCTGGGTGGCTCAGTCGTTTAAGCATCTGACTTTGGCTCAGATCATGATCTCACGGTTCATGGGTTTGAGCCCCATGTCAGGCTCTGTGCTGACAGCTAGCTCATAGGCTGAAGGCTGCTTCGGATTCTGTGTCTCCCTCTCTCTCTGACCCTCCCCTGTCACGCTGTCTCTCTCTCTCTCTCTCAGAAATAAATAAAACATTAAAAAAAATTCTTTTTAAAGAAGCCCTGAGAGAACAAGCTTGGCATATTTGGGGACACCAAAAGCAAGCCTTTGTGGCTCAGTAAGACTGTGTAGAACATGGGGTCAAAGATGTAGGCAGGGACCTCAAAGACCATTATGAAGCATTGAAATTTTATCCTAAATTAGTGGGAGTTCCTGGTGGTTGGGGTTGTTGAACACTGAAATAACTGGACTCATGTTTTTAAAAGATTATTCTGGCAGTTTGCCCAGGGGCTACATGGAAATGGGTCAACAAAATGGCATCTGCTATAATCCAGTGGGGAGATGGTTATGGCAAACAGAATTTCTGCAGTGATTAGGTTACAATGTGATTGGTGTTATAAAAGCTGTATATAAAAAGAGCCATGAGAGCACAGATCCAAGTGGCATTAATTCTGCTTTGAAAACTTGGGAGTTCATGGCGAGGGGCATGTGGGACACCACAGGTGAGACTAGAGTAGTGATTGGCAAATTTCTGTAAGGAATCAGAGGGGATATATTTTAGGCTTTAAGAGATATATGGTCACCTGTTGCAACTAGACAACTCTGTTGTTCTGGCTCAAAAGCAGCCATAGGCAATGCACAAACGAGTGGGTGTGGCTGTGTTCCAATAAAACTTTATTTACAAAAACAGGGAGCCAGTGGATCTGGCCTGCCATAGGTAACTTGGTTACCCCTGGTCTAGAGGTTATTGTCCTTAGCACTGCTGAGTTTCTTCTTTTCCTACCTTGTGCCTCTCAAGTCATTTCTCATCATTCTCACTCTTTTAGTTTTGATTATGTTAACTTTGATTACTCAGATATTTTGTCTACATTATTTAAATAATTTATGGTTCATCAACTATTCTATCACCCTTCCTCCCTCACATCTGCTCAAATGCTGGGTCCGATGACCTGTTGCAGACATAGTCTGAAACTTGTCCAAGAATCACAGCAATTTCTTGGTGAAAAGCCCATAGCGGTCTTCATCTCTTACTGCTCTATCTTCCAAGGTGGTTTTCTGGTACTGAGATCGATTGGTTACAATGATATTGGAGTCCCGTTTTATTAATCATTGTCTTCAGCTCCTGTATGAAATCAAACAGCAAGTTCCAATGCCTCTTCCTCAAAAAGTTTTCTATCCACTGTTTACCCTGTCCATCAGTGAGGACTCACCCAGAAAAGAAAAAAAGCACTGAATTTAAAAGTTGACAGAGTAAATAGGTACCACTTGTGGTGAGGCTAAGAGGCACATGGAGAGCAGTAAGCTCTCTCAGAGATTAGCGATGGTGAGAAGGCACTCACCAACTCCAGACTGGGGCAGGGTAGAGATGAAGGAAGTACCTGGGGTTACTGTAGCTCAGAGGCTAGAGTCAACAGTTGGTAAACAGAACCCACAGGCCTATTTGAGAGAGAGATGACCACTGTGGAGACAATGCCCAGGACAGTGCAGTAGAGGAGAAAAATAACTAGAGTTCTTTCTTCTCCTAATCCACAATCACCTGCCTGTCCTTCCACTGATCAAAGGGACACAGAAGCCAGCTGACACTAGGGCCTGTGAAACATTGGGACAGATTAGAGCAGAGGAAGGGCAAGGAGCAGATCTGGGGTAAATGGACCCCACACATACTCATCCTCTTGTTCTTTCGCCAGCAGTGTGGTTCAGGTATACTCACTGTCCTGTACTTGTTTGACCCTGGTAACACCTCACCAAAGTCACCTGTTTCCCACAATAACTCATTCTTCAAGCTGTACTCTTTCACATGATCCAGGATCACTCAAACCCATAACCAACTTTCATGGCGAAACTCAAGCCACACCTCTTTCTTGAAATGTTTTTGGTCACTGTAAAATTCCGCCAGTAGACTCTATTTCTTTTGAAACCCTGCACCAACTATTGTTTCCAAGAAGCCCTAGATACTTGATCATACATTTCCTTATATTTGATCTAAACATGTCTCCCAAGTAGACTATATGTCTTCTCAAGCCCAAGGACCAGACTTTTTATTTCTCTGTATTCGCTATGGGCCTACCCCATGGGTGGGTACAAATAGGTGCCAAATAGATACTCACTGACTGATTACATTTAAAAACTGCAGACTCTAAAGGTAAGAAGAAAACCTCATTTGCCTACTTTGCAATCCCTTGAAGAGTCACAGAGACTCCTGAAAAGTCAGAAAGAGAATGTGGCTTGAATAGACAAAGGTTTGCAGAGAGATCAGGGTGTGGAGGAGACTCTAAATCCTTTTCAAGAAGGCACGCTGAGTGGAAAATGCGCGCACACACACACACACACACACACACACACACACTCACTCACACATAGCCAAAAGCAACTGTCAAGTGGGCAGAGAGTAGCAGGTCCTTGGATCAGAAGGTTCTCTGGCTACAGATACAGAGTGCAACATGCATATCACACACAGACCAACAAAAGTATGCGGTAAGTGATCTTACACATGTATTTTTTCAAAGTGCTCATAGGGATAGCTACTGGAGAAGTCTCCTGCACTCTCTGTGACGGACTTACTACCAAGACATAGTGTTTTTCAGAAAGAAGCCTGCTTCACAGTCAGTCTCCCTAGGTCCAGACTGCCCATCTGTGATATGAGCTGTTTGGAGGAAAAGAGTTTGGAATTTGCCCAACCAGACATCAGGCACAGACTGCCTCAGAGCCAGAGGTGACCCAGACTTACTTGCCATTCACAGCCCACTGCACAGCCTCAGCTGAGCTCCCCCTGGATGGCCTGGGATATCCTTGGTGGGTGATTCAGCGTCTCCACAAATCAGCAGCTTCAGCATCCACACTCTGTAACTTTGTATAACATTTTCTTGACACATCGGGGACAAGTAACAAGGTGACGTAACATGCGCTGTGCAGGCATTTTCATTGCCCCGAGGTTCCACAACTCATATGGGTGCCCCTTGTAAAGACACCAGAAGAAAGTTTTTGATGGTTTATTCCAGTGCCTGACATCCTACAAAATCAGCATCCAGCCGTCCAATCCTGGGGTGATGGCATAGAAGATGTAACAGTGTCACTAAGATCCCAATGGCTCTTCTGGGGCAACTCCCTCTGAAAGAGGCAGGTATCTTACAAGAAACAGTTGTATTTCTCCTTCCAAGACACAGGGAATTAAGCATCTGGTGATCTGGAGGAGGTCACTGGTGACTCCAGGGGACACTGGGAACATGACAGAAATGGGTGCAGTAGTTTGGTTTCTATGCTGACGTATCACTGCCTCCTTCAACCTGCTGACCTAGGGACCTCTCAAGGGAAAATGCCTGTATCTAGGCCCACAACCTCTGGAAACTGGGAAACATTTGGACTATGTATGTAAGTACTTTGGAGGATTCTCAGAAATGCTTAGGGAGGGTCAACCTTCCTCCCTGAGTGAGAGTATTTTTAGCTAAAGAACAATGAGGAACCTTCTGAACAGGAGTGTCATGGAATGAATGTTACTGCAGTTACACTATCAGTTGGCTGGTGATGTCTAGAACACCTGGGTTCCATGAAGTGTTTCCTAGCAGTGAGAAGGACTCGAGACTGGGTGGTCTCCAGTGAAAGTAAGTTCCTATCTTTTAATGTTATTTATTTATTTTGAGAAAGAGTGAGAGAGAGCCCATGTGCATGCATGAGTGAGGGAAGGGCAGAAAAGAGGGAGAGAGAAAAATCTCAAGCAGGCTCCATGATGGTTGAAGTGGGTCTTGGTCCCAAGAACCGTGAGATCATGACCTGAGCCGTAACCAAGAGTTGGATGCTTAACCTTCTGAGCCACCCAGGTGCCCCAAAAGTGAGGTCATGAGCAACTCAAGCTTGGGCACATCTAGTAAGTAGGGATTATTGAGGAGATCTGGGTTTCCTTTCTAGGGGGATCTTAGGATCCTGAATTCCCTTCTAATTCTCAAAATCAAAGGTAAGATCATTTCTGTAGAACATTCTTATTGGGCAGCTTGAAAAGTTCTCTTGTCTGTCCCTTGGATGTTACTGTGTTATTATGAGGCTGCATATCTTTCTCACTTCAGCCATAAGTCCTTATTTTCATAGTCAAGAATGTGGGGGAACATAGGGACAGAGTGGCAACGGAAGAGAAACACGAGAGGCAATTTTGGAAAAACAAATCTTCTGCAGGCTTATAGATCTTATAAGAATTTAGTTCACAGTTGCTTTTAGGATCCTGGGTGGTTGCCGAAAATCTGTGCAGTAGTATGCAAGGAGCTTCGAGTGCAAAGTTATGCGCTCCATCATTCCCACTTGCCCGTATGGCAACAGCAGAGTTATACAACTGACAGGTTTTCTCAGTGGGGGGAGCACATTGATCACTGGGGGATTTATTGAGGAAAACTGTCGGCAGTCAATGACGCTTCCACATTGGCAAGCTGACCTCATCGCTAACTGGGTTCAAATAACCTGACAGCACAGAATGTCAACAGATCATGATCTGATGGTTCACTGTAGACAAAGAAGAAACCAAATCACCCTTCAAATAAAGTTGAAATACATGAAGAGGAGCAGTTTTCTCTTTAGAAAAGGTCCACTATCATATTTGAATCATAATTTGGTAGACTGTTAGAGCAGAAAGATTAGTGATAATCTAGTAAAATTAAGTTACTAGAAAATGAAATGAAAGAATTGGGACCACTTAGTGGATGTGGTAGCTTGAAGCTCTCTGGCTTTGTACTGCCCACTGCCCATATGGCCATGCGATGGGACTGATATCCTACTTGGTATCAGGGGAAAATGACATTTTACAAAAGCAAACACATCAACCAAACCAACAACTAATTCTAGATTAATGTGCCATTAATGAGCTTCATTTTATTTAAACTTGTTCTTAGAAGTTAATGGGTCAAGACAGAAGTCCATTGCTAGAGCTATCATTCCCTTTAGTTAGTTCTTTTAATGTTTGTTTATTTGAGAGACAGACAGACAGACAGACAGTGCACATGCACACACAAGGGGGAAGGGCGGAGACAGAGAGGAAGAGACAGAATCCCAAGCAGGCTCCATGCTGTCAGAATGGAGCCCGAAAGGAGGCTCGATCTCATGGTAGTGAGATCACAACATGAAGTGAAATCAAGAGTTGTATGCTTAATTGACTGAGCCACCTAGGCACCCCATGAAATTATATATACAATTTTAATCTGAAAGATCTGAAAGATATATACAAACTTATTCTGAAAGAGTGTTGAGAGAACAATCTTGACAATTCAATGTATCTCATTCTCTGCTAAGATTAAATTGTTTCCTCTTGTTCAATCTCTTTTGGATTCAAGGTTCATTTCCCTACCAGGCTGTGTTTGCCTTTCAAAGGTTCATCTCAAATCCTCTCCTTCTCCAAGATGCAATGGGGAAGAATGGCAAATCTTGCACATCCTCTGGAGTTCACAGGTAGCTACTGGCAGTATGGGTTCTTGGTCTGTTCTGTAGTTCCTACTGACTTCTGATGGAAAAGTACTTGTCTACTATGTGACCCACTCTTACCTGATGTATATGGCTGGCAAAACTTGTGTCCTATTCTCTTGACACAGGCATTGTGCCCCGGGAGCTAAGCCATCTTCCTGCAGACATCAGGCTTGGCCCATCTGCCCCTAAGTCTTAGTCTGCCCCATTGCAATGACCCCTCATGGGGCACATTTATTGGACCAGAACCATCAGCGACCTGTCTCCTGTGAGGCCACAGGTACTCCTGGTGCCCTTTCTATAGCCTTCTCTCTACCAAAATACTCCCCCCCCCCCACCATACACACACACACACACACACCACCACCACCACCACCACCATCACCATTTAACTGTGTGCTGCTTCCTCTGAGCCTGTTCTTGCTCAGGAAGAGGGGCACAGCCACTTCTTGGCTCAGCTTCTCCCTCTACTCTCTATATATCGAGGCCTGTTATATCATTTTCTCTCTCAAAGGGTTATGGGAAAGGGAAGGATTTGCATAAGGCCCCCCAAGCTCTAGAACCATAAAAGTTTCCCCTGTTTTCTGTGAGGTGGGAGTTTCCTCACACTGCTTCACTACTAGTTTACACTGCAGCTTCTAGCAAAGCTTTCCTCCTGTGATATGTGAAGATGAATTAGATGAACTTTGAAAATCCTTTTTCTCTCTGGAAAAGATTTTGTTTTCAAAACTAATGTTGCCCATTCCAAGCTTCACAGGTGAGCAAACTTCACCTGTGAGGCAAGAACTGAGTGTGCTTTCTTGAGGCAGGACGCTGCACTACCACCCTTGTCTTCAGCTGGTGAGAAGAAAAAAGCAGCTCAGTGGGGTCCTCGATCTCCATTCGGTCTCCAAGTGACCTCCTCCAGGGTAGCTCGCTGTTCCCTCCCCAATGGGACGACTCTGGGGCTTTAGCTCACTTATCCCTCCAAGTCTACCCTTTTGTCTTATAATACCTTCCCCACCACCTCTCGTTTTCTCTTCTGCTTCCAGACAATCGATCAGTCTAGGACTACAGATTATTTCTAGGCAACACCCTGAGACTCTGGATTTCCAACTTATTCCCTTCTCTATGGCATCTGCCCACTTTTTAGAAAAGGAGTAAGAGAGAACTGCCGTTCCTATGACCGGAAACTTTGGGGATGGGGTAAGGAGTTCAGTGAAGGCTGTGCCTACGCCTTCCTCAGTAGCTCCTCTATATGAGTGCAAATAGAGCACTGAGCCCTGCTGCAGACTCCACGTCACAGCTTCCTGTTTGACAGAAGAGGGAAAGAAGAGGAGACTTCCCATTTTGGAAATCTGTTGCAAAAGTCTATTATCAAAGGGAGAAAATAAATACTTAAAAAAAAAAAAGGAGAGATCACTAAGATTTATGACCTATGTTTTTCAACAATGTATTAAGTATTCCTCAAACCTTTCCTACTTACAGCATAGGATGATGGAGGTTGTGTGTGTGTGTGTGTGTGTGTGTGTGTGTGTGTATGTGTGTGTGCGCATGTGAGTGATGATTAAAAAAGGAGGTATAAACTTCCAGTTACAAAATAAACAAGTCACAGGTATGTGTGTGGGTGGTACGTGAGGTGTTTGGAATAAAGAACAAACACCATGGGATTAGTGTAAGGGAGAGTTAGTCTCAGTAAATTTTAACCTATTGGTTACTATATTAAACACTGCCATTACCATGACCTCCTCCTCCTCACCTCTCAAGTTTAAGATGGTTATCCATGTGAAAGCTCCTAGTATAGCTAAGGTCTTCTTATCTTATATCTGAAAAAGTTAAAATGAGGCATATTCGAGATTTGATTCTGGGTGACCTCTTCATTTTCCACAGTGATCTTGAAAAGTCCATCCAATAAAGGTGGCTGAGAAAAAAACAACTACATCAACGTGTGTATTTGTTGAGTCTAAAACACTTATTACACTGCTAAGAGCTTCACACGTTTCTCATTTAAAGTTTATAAAAACCCTCAAAGAACCCAAATAAAATTTGGGACCAAATAATTGCTCATAGTCATACATCTGGGAATGAATACAGGTGCAATATGAACCCTCGTCTGTCTGAATTCTGAAGACTATGTACCTTTTATAAAATAATGTCATCCTCAGTGCACCAAACAAAACCACAGGGAAGGAGAGACAATGACCAGATTTCACTCTCCACTGACATCATGGTCATTAGTCCCCAATTCCAATAAACCTGTCAACAGTAATTGCGCTCTTAATTGGCCATAGATTCCTGGATTGTTCCCTGACGATTCAAAACTTTGGTTTTTCTCCAAGCCACTCCCTTCTCTCTTGTTCACACTGTCCATCCTGGCTCTGGACAATGTCACTGGTGCCTTGTGTCATCCCTCAATTCTGCTGCCTTTTTATAAGATGAGAGAGAGACTAGGATGGTCATGGCCATGGAGACAAGGTCTGGATGGGCAGACTTCAGGTCAAATAGGGCTACCCTGGTTCCATGAGGAGACTTGGAAATTTGCTTTGGCAGTAGAGAAAAATGGCCAAATCAGATGCCCCATCAACTGTATGTTGTGTGAAAAATTGAGATTAAACCAGAACAATAATGGTCAATTCTCAAATGTTTGTTTTCTACCATTTGTTTTGGACCCCATCACTGAAGGCAAGACACTTACCCATTGTAATTTGGTCTTGTGATAATTCTTTTCTAAATATAAAGTTTTTATCTTTTCAAAAAGGAACATTATTCCTTGCTGTTTATACCACAATTTAAATACAATTTTACGCTCATAAACCTTTCCTTTTATATGTTCTCTGTCAACAGCTGAAGGTAAATAAAAATATTTGAATAATGCATGCTAATAAAATTCATAAAGGGAAGAGTGTTTATAATAGAATTGAAAAATCAATTCCATCAAACCCCTACATAGGCTAAAAACCCATTTTCAGGACACATTATTATTTCAAGGACTGTGACATTTCAAACATGCTAGGATGTCTTAAGCCCTTCCCAATTATATGACCTAAGAATATTAAATAATTATTTCTTTTGATTTTGTCCCTAGCTATTCCAGCAATAAAGGGAAGACAATTATGCAAATAAGCCTGGGCAACTTGCTAAGAGATCACAGACCACTGAGTGTTGCTCAGATGCCTATATTTCATGTGAGGTGCATTTCCTCAAAGAGTGGAAAATGGATCTCTAATTGTCCCCAAAGAAAGTTCACAGAGTATATTTCAGCTTTCAGGGCTCTAATCTCAGAACACAAGGCAAGGCCAGAAATAAAGGAAGGTTTGTTTTGCTATTCCCCACAACAAAGGGTCTCAGGATATCAAGGATTGTATTATACCAATTTTTTTTAATGTTTTATTTCTAGGAGAGAGAGAGACAGCATGAGCAGGGGAGGGTCAGAGAGAGAGGGAGTCACAGACTCTGAAACAGGCTCCAGGCTCTGAGCTGGCAGTCAGCACAGAGCCCGACGCGGGGCTCGAACCCACGAACCACGAGATCATGACCTAAGCGAAAGTCGGACGCTTAACCGACTAAGCCACCCAGGCGCCCCTATACCAATATTTTTTTTTTGAAGGACCAATTTATAAAAGTAATGAACTAGAGAAAATTAAAGATAATAGCTTTTCTTGGTCCTGAATTTCCCAGATAATTGTTTAAATTTTCACTGCACTTCTCATAAGGAGATGCGGCCATCACTTTGCTGAAACAAATGCAACTTCGGGATTTCTTTGGTTCATTTGTTGTATTAAAGTTCTACATGAGTGATGAGAGCCATTCATATAATCCAGCTCCATGTAGAGGTCAAAGCCACTGGCCTGTGACTATAGAATCTTGTCTTCTATTCAAGTCTGTTTCACACAATGGGAAAACAAGGGAATAAGAGCTGTGTAACTCAGGAAAAAGATACAAATTGCGTGCAGTAAATATGAATCTAGCATACCAGCTGGAGAGGAGCAGGGGAAAACTAAAAATAATACTGTCAATTTTAAGAGAGTGGAAGCCAAGGCATGCCAGGAAATATTCACATTCAACTAACATTTATTAAGTGCCTACTGGACACTAGGGCCCATGCCAAATATTTCACATATATCACCTCCTTTCATCTTCACGAGAGCCCTACAAATTGAGGAGAGAGATGGAATTTTTTTTTTTAAACAGAGGAGGAAAATGATGTTCCTAGTAGTTAAATGATAGGTTTCTAGGCCTCAAAGCTGGTGAGTCTAGCTAGATTTCAGATCAGGCTTTCTGACTCTGCTTTGAGGTAGTTTCTCCCAGAGTGCAAGTGATTTAGAAGAAAATGTCCCCACAGCTAAGGAAGCAGGTTGGGGATGGGAAAGGCACCAGGCAAGGGGGCCATTTTAGGTGAAGCCTCGGATTTAGATTTTGTTTTCAGGCAAAGGAGCTGAGATTTTGTGACTCCTCATCAGTTAGTCTGTAGTGGGCCCAAGCACTTTCCTCTCTCCAGAGCAACCCTCTTGGGTAGGAGTATTTAGCAGCAAAGCAAGCAGAAGACAGGTACAGAGCAGGTGCAAGACCATCATCAGAGCCTGTTACAGACTCTAAGACATGTGTCTCCTTTTTTTTTTTTTTTGGTTGTTTTTGTTTTATTTTCAATATAACTTTAGAATAAATCCCCCCAGTCCTGAAAATAAAAATACAACATAATGAAAGCACCCAAATGGCAGAAAAATATAGGGGAGAGACAGATATTTCAGAGGGCATCTTTGAAGATTGCACAGCTAAGTGATTTCATTAGTTTCAACAGAAAAAACCATCTATGTGAGGCCTATGGCTTCATAGAGTTTGTAAGACACAGAGTATCTTCCCTTCCAATTTCCTGGGGCTGAAGGGAAAAGAAGATTATTGTTGTTTAGTTTGCTTCCTCTACTGATTTTGCATTTTCAAAAGCCTATTCTTGGATGAACTAACATTATGTTGGTGTAGTAAGTCAAGCAGGACCAAGTCTCTTATTTCTTAATAAAATATGAATTATTAGTACTCCCACCTTGCTGAAAGTTGTATAAAGCTCCTCCCATCCTTTTCTTCCTGCAACTTCTTTTCATGTATCGATTTCCACTGGGTGTAAAATTCTTCTGGTCAAATAGTTGAAATAGGACATTTCTTTAAATGGGCTGTGTCAACGCGTCTTCAGTGTTGACCGTCATGTTATCAGTTACTCACGGGAGCATACCTACTCTAAGACCCTTCTTATAATCCAGGAGACTCCATCACGTCTACCTCTTTTCTCCTGTTGGAGGCTATGAACTTGTGTATCACCCTCAGGCAGGGAACAGTTCTGCCTATGGTGAGCACTGGATTGACCTTAATTGGGAATCAGACTTTTGACTGCAGTCAGTTGTGGATCCTCCTCTGGGAACAATAACAGAGGTGTCTGCGAATGACTAAACCCTCTCTATGGTGTGAGCTACGTGCTGTGTTCCATACAGTTAACCTAGCAAATTACATCTAATGCAGAATGTGGTTTTAATGCTAACTTTCCATGGTAGAAATATTCTGACCTTGTCTCCTATGTGTCCTCATCTTTCCGTGTCACCATCGTTTCAAGACATTCATGTTCATCAGTCACTGATTTTCGTCCCAGTTCATGCCATTCCCCGTGCTTCTGTGTCAAAATGGGTACTTCATGTTGATTAAGCTTCATTCGACAGAGAATTTCTCTCTTGCTGTAGTCCCTCAAAATGCATGTTTTCCATAAAGGGCTTCAACTGGCTCTCAATTAATACCATTCTTTGGCATCAGAATAAGAGGAGAGCTGGTCCTCTGGCAGCGCATGCTCTATAACAAGTCAGCTGTAACCACCAGTGACACCAGAAGAGGCTTTCCTCTCTGGCACTGTATATCCTCTGACTTATGCTCTCTGAGTGATGTTATCAGTGTTTGAGTGTATGTGCTGGGGGTCTAAAGTTGTTGCATTTTGGTAAAAGAACAAATTCTAGGTTTAGTTGCATCCAAACTATCTCCCTCCCAGTGTAGAAAGTGCTTGTGCATCAGGAAGAGCCCTTGTTGGGTCCTTTTAGGGCACCCTACATGGGCTTCACAGAGGCTCTCTACATGCAGGCAAGGTTTGAAGAGCAAATTTAGGCTTATCTACCTACTTTATCCGTCACCATGGACATGCAGGCTGGAGACTGTAATCCAATGCTCAGAATCTCTGCCCATATAAAGAAGAGAAATAGGGAGATTGATGGATTCCTTTTAATAATCATACAATTTAGTGAAATATAACCTGTCACTTAACACTAATCAAATATGAGAGTTTTAAAGTTTCTGTGACTTCAGAAAAGGCACTTATGCCTAATTTATAATCAGTTCCAGAAAAGTGACATCCCATAGATCAAATACAAGATAGTCAAACTAGGATTCATTAACATCACATTTAACTATATTTTTAAAATCATATGAAGCAATAAATTGAGATGGATTAGTAACTTGAGAGAAGCTGAGAAATGGTGGGCATCTGAAAAGACATTTATCATCACAAATACAACTTTCTATCAAATAATAGTGATTGCTTCCATTATAGAAGGAGCCAGAATCTGACAAAGGGGAGATATACTTCTTAAAAGATGCAACAATTCTGTATATATCTTTCTAGTTTCAACCAGACAGAGAACTGAGCTCTTATTTTCATTACTCTCCTCCTGTAAATATAACTTCTCCTTTCTTGAAATATGGGCCAATTTCATAGGCATATTCTCAAGGGTTTTTTTTTTTTTATTGTTGATGGTGTTCGTAGGGGCTAAAATCCACAAGGCTTTGAAAGAAGATTCAGTTATGATGTATTAAATGAACTATCGAGGTAGAGTTCTTTATCACAGAGATAATTTGTGATTCAGAGATAATTTCATAGAAAGGAATTATGGTGATAAGAAAACATACCACTGTGTTATTTTTAAGATAACATCTAAAGTGATTTAACTTAGATTTTGGAGGTGGCCCATGGAAAAGACAGACCCCAAACTAGTTTCTCCTGAAAAATAATATTCAGTGGATGCTAACTAAAAGGAATAGAGAAGTCTACCAGTCACTGTCATCCATCTTTAATGTAGACATTCAGACATGAACCGGTACCAGACAAAGCCAGATCTTTCTGTGGCCTTTTCACAGCTCCTGTCTCTTCCTCATTGTTCAACCTTTAGATGAGTTTTTGGTTATTACCGTGCTTTTTATTTTTTCAGGACTAACTAGGATTTCTGAACTTTGACTTCTCTTTTTCCAAAATACAATTTCCTCATATATAAGACTAGTTTCACGTTCTGTAAGATGAAGCTTAACAAGGGCACATATTCAGGCATTTTACATGATGAAAGGAATGAGAACACAGCAAGTTTCCTAAAGAAAGTGGAAATAATTCTCCTTGGAGAAAGAAGAGTATGAAAAATCATACTATGAGAGAGCACTGAGTCTTGGTCAGGGAAAAATGTATAAAATCCTTCCTGCTGGCATAGATCTTTGAGACATGACTTTACGAATGAAGTGAATTCTCATAAACAGTTGAAAATACAGTTATCAGCAGCCTGAGTTAGAAAACCTTCCAAATGATCGAAGTCCACCTATCTGTCAATAGTCTATTTGTGTATGTATTCATCAATCATCATCAATTCATCAATATACATCAATTCATCAATATATTTTTGCCCTTATTCTGTAAGGAAAAACCTAAGATTTTGGAATGGGCACAAGGGATTACTAGATACCCATTCAGTGGAATGCTGGAGTCTCAGGATTGTCGAATTTTACAGGGATGTGCACCACTGTCTTCCACCAGTCTATTCTACAATTCTGCAGAGAAAGACATTAACTTGTAGAAAATGAATGCTAATGCAAATATTTCCTCTTCTTAGCTGTGCAAATGATTCCTGATAGTAGATGAATTTTGTGCAGTACAGAATATAAATCCCTGAAATCTNTAGAAAATGAATGCTAATGCAAATATTTCCTCTTCTTAGCTGTGCAAATGATTCCTGATAGTGGAAATGCAGATGAATTTTGTGCAGTACAGAATATAAATCCCTGAAATCCTCATTTGAACCAATTTGAATACCTTAGTTATCCCCTTATTAATGTGTCAAAGTTATTTTTGACACGTTTATTTTTACCTACATGAGAGTTATAATTTTATGTTTGTTGGAACACTATCCTTTAGCAGTACCCAGTAAGGAACTTGTTCTCCTTTTGAGAGTTAGGAGGATTCTGGGGTAGGGGCAATGATTCCAGAATCGCCTGGGGCCACTTGTGGAGCCCTGCTTGCAGAGCAGCCGAAATCGTTGGGATATGGTTAGGAATCGGGCAGGGCTCAAAGTATTGTGAAGTTGAGAGTGAAGAGCCAGTTTTGTAACACTGGCTTCCTTGTGATTAGATTCAGGCAATGACTTCTTTGGCAGAAACTTCTACATAAGTAATGCTGTATCTTCCTCGATGCATCGGATCTGGCATTTTATGAGGTTGTTTGGTGACATTATTGGTAATGTTAGATTTATCATCTGATTTAAAATGAAATCTATGCAGGATTTGACGGAGAGAATTGAGAATGGTATAAAATATTTCCTGCACTTTATCTAAATAATAACCTACTATAATTAGTAGAAATATGTGAAGAGACACTTTTACACCAGGAAAGTACCTTTCTGCTTCTTTAATGAACATTTTTGCCAACAGAGCTAAGATCCATAATGAATCTTTTTTTTCAAGTATTTATTTACTTGAGAGAGGGAGAGAGAGAGAGAGGGAAGGAGAGAGGAAGGAAAAATGAATGAGCAGGGGAGAGAGTGAGATGGAATCTGAAGCAGGCTCCAAGCTGTCAGCAGAGAGCCTGACACAGGGCTTGGACCCATGATTCCAAGATCATGACCTGAGCTGAAGTCAGACACTTAACTGACTGAGCCACCCAGGCGCCACAGATCCATAATGAATCGTGCTTAAATCCATTAATACTACGGTGATTGAAAATAGTAAGGTTTCTATTTCATATTTTCACATAAAATATTAAGAATTCTGCTGTAAAAGAGAGCTTCCTCTTTCTCTCTCTCCTCATTTTATCTTCCTCTGACCACAAAGTATACACACAAACATACTGAAAAACTGGGTTTTATTACTATGAGAAAATGTATGCTATCCCCAAGCAAACCTCTAATTAGAGAACATGGTTTAGACTCAAGGCCAGCCTAGAAACTTCTGCCACTCATTTTAAATCTAGAGCACCACAACCCACTTGGGTGAAGGAAAAGATCCTCACTCATTCCTACTATCTAGTGGCAAAAGCTCATGAAGAAATGAGTCATTTAATGTCCTCTTGGGGGACTCCACTAACAGGGGAATTAGGTCCATCACAGACATACCACATTTTGAAGAGCACTGCTACAGAGTAAGTCTTCCTTTTTGTTTTTTTTAATGTGTATTTATTTTTGAGAGAGAGATGGAGAGACAAAGCACGAGCAGGGGAGAGGCAGAGAGAGAGGGAGACACAAATCTGAAGCAGGCTCCAGACGCTGAGCTCTCAGCACAGAGCCCGAACTGGGGCTCAAACTCATAGAGTTCAAGATCATGACCTGAGCCGAAGTTGGACACTTAACCGACTGAGCCATCCAAGAGCCCCACAGTAAGTCTTTCTTATAAAGCACAGCGTATTATTCTAGGTTACCAACTATATACAAGTGAACTCTCATTAAAATGACTCTCTGCAACAGTAGTAACCTGACAGTCAGGGTCAGAAATGACAGTTAAAATCTGAAAACAGAAGACAAGTTGATCATAAAGTTATAAATTGAGGGCTGGAAAATCAAAACACTTTTCCTATTTTGTGATATTTGGGGTTTACTAGGGGACAGAAGGGAAAAGGAAGAGGAGTACCCATTGCTAGCGACTCACTGTCTTCAGTATTGGGTTGAACCATGACCCCTTAAAGATAGGTTGAAGCCCTATCTCCTAGTACCAGAGAGTATGACCTTATATGTAAATACTGACTCACTGCAGATATAATTTGTTAAGATGAAGTCACACTGCAATAGTGTGGGCCCTTAATCCAAGAAGACGAATGTCCTCATAAGAGAAGAGAATACCGTATGAAGACAGAGACACAGAGACGGAAGATGGCCATATGAGGAGGGAGGCAGAGACTGGAGTGATGCATTTATCAGCCAAGAAATTCAAGGCATTGCCAGAAAATACCAAAAGCCAAAAGAGGCAAGGAAGGATTCTCCCTTGCAGGTTTCAGAGAAAATAGGCTCCTACTGATACTTTTGTTTTAGATTTCTAGACTCCTGAACTGTGAGACAATACATTTCTGTTCTTCTAAGCTGTTCAGTCTGTGATACTTTGTTATGGCAGCTCAGGAAACGAATACAGATTTCCTACTAACACGTATCTAAAAATATAAGAGTAACTGTGAAATTGGGTAATGGGTAGAGGCTGAAAGAATTTGAGTTGCTTGATTGTAAAAGTCTAGATTGCCTAGAAGAAATTGATGGTAGAAATATGGACACAGAAATACGGATCACTTCTTTTTCTTAAAGAACACAGAGATCATCACTAATAAGATTGTTGGAAATATGAACATGAAACGTGCTTTTGGTGAGGACTCAGCTGCAAATGAGGAGCGTGTTATTGCTTACTGGCTGAAAAGACAACCTTGTTATAAGGTGGCAGAGACCTTGTCAGAATTACAAGAACTTGTATCTGGGGTGCAAAATAAAACTTGCCAAAGAAGAACATGGGTATTTCACCAAGAAGGATTCCAAGAAAAGGGTGGAATGCAGCTTGGGTTCTCCTTGCTGTTTATAATAAAATGTGAGAGGGAAGAGGCCAACTGAGGAAGGAAGTGCTAAGCAAAAAGGAACCAGCACTTGAGGATTTGGAAAATTCTTGGCATCTCAGATGTCTCTTGGCAACACAGATGTCTCTGTGTTCTGAGACAGAGCCAAGGGTGAAACTGGACAGATTTTCACCCAAGTGGGAAGGGTGGAACGTATGGATCCAATCGACCATCCCAGCAGGGGTCAGTAAAGGCCACCACCTCCTTGTTTCAGAAGGGAGCTGCAACCCACGGCTTAAGGGACAGGATCACTGCCCAGGGCCACAAGGGCAGGGCATGGGGCCACAGATAAATATTCTCAAGACTTGAAATATGATGGAATTTTCCCTGCTTTAGACTTGAAGTTGCTTTAGACCAGCAACCCTCCTTTTTCCTTCCAATTTCTCACTGTTAGAATGGGAATGTCCATCCCACACCTGTCCCAGGACTGTATCTTGGAAGCAGACCACTTCTTAGCTGGGTTTCACAGACAGGAATTTTACCCCAGGGTGAGTCAACTTGAGGCTTACCTGTAACTGATTTAGTTGATGAGATTTGGGATTTTTGAGATGACAGATATTGAGATGAATTGTTGGGCTTAGAGCTGAGGCTAAAATAGTTAAGATTTGGGGGGGATATCGGGGTGTGGTGAATGCATTTTATACACAGGAAGAGCAAGAATTTTAGAGTGGGTGGAGGGAAGATTGTCATGGGTTGAACTGTGTCCCTAATATCTCAGAATGTGACCTTATTTGGAAATAGAGTCATGGCAGATGTAATTAGCTAAGGTTAGGTCATGCTGGGGTAGGCTGAGCCCTTAATCCCATCTGACAAGCATCCTCAAAGGAGAAGATAATGCAAATGCAAAGACAGAGACACACAGGGAGAAGATGGCTGTGCAAGGTGAAGGCAGAGTGGCGGTGTCTCTACAAACCAAGGAATGCTAAGGATTGGCAGCAAGCACCAGAAACTAGGAAGAGGCAGGGGAGGGGGCAAGATGGCAGAGAAGTAGGGAGCTCCAAACAGTGCCCTCGCCCCCGTATCTCGCATGGAAAAGATCTGAAGCCATAGAAGACCTTACAGAATCCAGGACACTGGGAGGAAAAAGGAAGCAGAGTCCACTGAGAAAACCTTCTAACGTGAGTGCGAACTGGAGAAGATAGAATCGGGCTGGGATCAGAGACGCAGAGGGACGGGGGCGATCCCCCTCTGCGGGGAGTGAGAGGGGAAAGAGAGAGGCCGAAACTGCTCAAGACATGGTCCCTATCGCTGGGGAAAAGAAAAACCTACACTTGGGGCACAGAGGGACCCAGTCTCCGGCTCTCCAGCTGACCCAAACAATCCCTAGGAAAACAACTGCGTGCGCGCCAAATCCCTATGCACGCCAACTCGACCTGGAGAGGCCACACGCCGACTGTGCCTTTGTGCTTCTGGCTCGGCTAGATCCCTAGAGGGGAGGCAAAGGGCTTAAAACTGGGAGATTTGCCTGCAAGTTCGTGTTTCGGGTGACGGGACACAGAGGGACCACCACAAGCATGAATCCCACAAAGGACACCATGACTCTAAACCCACATATTTCAATAATAACAATGAATGTAAATGAGCTGAATGCTCCAATCAAAAGACATAGGGTAGCAGAAGAGGTAAAAAAAACAAACAACAACAAAAAAAACCCATCTATTTACTGTCTACAAGAAACTCATTTTAGACTGGAAGATACCTTCAGATTAAAAGTAAGGGGATGGAGAAATATATATCATGCTACTGGAAATCAAAAGCAGCTGGAGTAGCTATACTTATATCAGACAAACTGGCTNATTAAACCAGCAGAGGTAGGATTATAGAAAGTGCTGAGAAGAGACAATATTCTTCTTTGTTTCTCTCACAATTAAAAGTTTTTGTAGGCATAGCTTTCAGAATGAAACTATTAACAATATACTAGAGGCTAAAAAGAGAATAAAAAATATAACAGAGAGAAGAAAAAAAAAAAGAAACTAGGAAGAGGCAAGGACAGTTTCAGAGACAGGGTCTGGCCCCATATACAACTTGACTTGAGCTGTCTAGCCTCCAGAGATGGGAGGCAACAGGGATCTGTTTTAAGCTCCCTGGTTTGTGATACTTTGTAACGGCAGCCTCTAGGAAACTAACAGTGTGTAAGTTCCAGTAAGTAGCTGCCTGAAATCTTTGTGAAATGATAAAGATCGACGGACCAACAATCGGTTTGCTATCAACTCTCAACCATTTTGAGTGCCAAACACCAAAACTTCTTATTTCTTACTTCGCTAATGTGACAGACTCCTTTTCCTGTGGTGTTTTATTAGAATTTTACCCTTTGTTTGCCTTTGAGATTCTATTGACAAAAGTCACTTGGATGGTTATCAGAACCATCTGGATAAGAAACTATGGGGAAAGGGTCTTATCACCCTCTTCATCTTTATATCCACCATAACATATGCCTCCCAATGTCAGCATACACAAACATTTTTGAATGCATCCCACAGGAAGAAATACACCTGCTGCTATAACCCTGGGTTCACATACCTATTCATTCCCATCAGCTGGAAAAAAGTTACTTTTCTTTATTGCCTTTAATACTTGCCAGACAGATATTTTCTATTTCTTAAATGGTGGTATCTACCTATTTTTGTCTTGTTGGGCTGCCATAATAAGGTACCACGGACTGGGTGGCTAAAACAATAGGAATTTATCTCTCACATTTCTGAGGGCTGAGGAGCACTAGATCAAAGTGGTGTCAGATTCTGTTCCCAGTGAGGAACCTCTTCTTGGCTTGCAGATGGTTGCCTCCTCGCTGCGTTCTCACACAGTAGACAGAGAGAGAGAGAGAGAGAGAGAGAGAGAGAGAGAGAGAGAGAAAGAGAGAGCAAGGAAGTAAGCTCTCTGGTGTCTCTTCTATATGGGCACAAATACCTCATGGCCTCATTAAAGCCTAATTACATCCCAAAGGTCCCATCTTCAAATACCATCATGTTGAGCATTAGGGCTTCAACACATGTTGAATGTTGGGGTGGAGGGAGACATAATTCAGCCCACAGCACCACCCTATAAATTGATCTCATCCCCATTATTGGGTAACAACCCACAATTTGAAAAATGCTGCTCTATGGCTGATATTCTGCCCAGTCTCTGAACTCCAGCTTCCAGAGAGGGTTTTACTAAGTTACATGTCATATCCTCCCCTATCTTCCTAACCACAACCAACATAAACAGCACAGCCCAAGGAATGGCAAACATTCCTTGAAATGAAAAAATAATCAAATATGAACTCTCAAATTTACAAAGTATTATCACGTAAAAACAAAGGTCTAGCTGTTTTCCCACAGAGTTGCAGCTATACTAAATCAGTGTTTCTTGGTATTCATAGGAACGGGGTGCTTTTTATTCATGGAGCTATTATACAGGGAGGCCCTTTGCATTTGGGACTCTCTCGGCTTATTCATTACCACTCTGCTTCCTGGTCATATCCAACAATTACTCATGTCCCTAAAACAGGTTGAGTGATTTTCTTTCTTTCCTCAAATAATTCATTGTTTGAGTGAATTGACCAAGTAACAGCTTGTGTTCTGGAGATAATGCAAGTAAATGCGGAGCTGACAGCTAATCTAGACGAGACCATTTGTTTTGGGTGAATCTTAATATGGTCCTAAGAAAAACAACCATCAGAAACTATCCCTTGACACAGAAGCTAATAATTTTGAGAAATAGAAAGCAGCTGTTATTCAGACTTCACTTCTTTTTAACTTGTCTTGTGAAGCTACTTGGAAAAGATGAGAATAGATACTTCCATGGTGCAGAGAAGAAATACTGGGCTTCATTTAAGTGAATAAAATATTTTCATTGTCGGGACTTTTGCAAAAGGGTACATTCTGTTATCTAATGAAGAGCAACAGAAAGAATTGCTTGGGGTCAACCACTCAAACCTGAAATCGACATTTTCGTCAGATATATTTTAGAATGCCATTGAGTCACACTACCAGCTCTCTAGGGTTGGGCCATCCAGTATATTTCACAATGCAATTATTCTGGAGTATTTATGGGAAAATTGTGTTTCTCTAAATAAGATGATTTCATCTGTTCAACATTAAGCTTTTTCTCTGATGAGTGGAAGGGTGTCAGGTGACTCCCATACTAACATTGTTTAGGCTATAATTATCACTGTGATCATCCTCTGTGGTTGGGAACTGTGAGCCTTGTAAAATGGGGCAGAGCATCTGCACTCTTAGAATCAGTTGGCCAGTCTTGATACAGAGTTTGGCTGTGGGTCATGGACAAACCCCTCATGGTCTACCCTAGTGCCAGGTGAAGTGCTATAGGACTGAGCAGACCTTGGGAAAATAAAAACCCAGCTCTGGCCAAGCTTAGGAAGCAGTGTGCACATTTGAATGTTTCCTTGCAGAATCTTGAATAGGAAATGCATTTTCTTTCATAGAGATAATAGGAATCATTTAGACCATGGTGAGGGAGGCAGTTGTCCCTAACTGTGATAGATCCTATGACACACAGCTCAAATGCTGACAGTACCCTGTGTGTGAATCCTCATGCTGATGACATCGAAATACTTGGATCTCAGAAATAATCTACTATAGGACCAATACTGCTATTTGGAATTTTTTTATTCACCGCCAAGAAGGCTCTGAAGAATAACTTTATGCATGAATAACACTCAAGGAGCAAAAAACGACTTCTTTCCTTGAATATATTTATGTATATTTAATATACATATGTATTATCAGTGTACTCTTGTAATCCTAAAAAGTATGATATACCACCACACAATGTATGCTGTCATTATTTCTTTAAAAAAATCTTTTTTTTTAAGATTGAAAATACAATAGCAATTTGTTTATTGGGGGTTTGTTTTTAAAAAAATTTTTTTTGAGAAAGAGATAGAGAGTGCAAGCAGGGGATGGGGAGAGGCAGAGACAGAGGGAGACACAGAATCCAAGGCAGGCTCCAGGCTCTGAGCTGTCAGCACAGAGCCCGACATTGGGCTCAAACCCATGAACCACAAGATCATGACGCTCAAACCGACTAAACCATCCAGGCACCCCACTACGGTAGCAATTTGAATTTGAAAATCAGGCATCCTAAAATAGCTAACAAGTGCAGACCCACAAGCTAGCCACCTTTTTATCTTTTCCTTGATTGGTGGATTGAGCAGAAATGATGAAGATCAATTCAAGGATCCATGAATTTCATCTTCATCAGTCTCTGAATGTTGCATGAGCCCTGTAATTCCATCTACAAGATGATGCTGTCAGGGAGCGAACAAAGAAAGCAACTGATACTTTATTCTCATCCTTGCAATGAATTTTGCTGATTACCTTTTTCAACGTACAATTGACTGAATAGTGACCACTCCAGCATAGGCATAAACATATACATGTGGAAGAAGAAAAAAAAAGAGTGGCATGAAAATAGCTTTCAACTTTCAAAATCTTTTTCTCAATCTGCAATGAGGCCAGATCTGGGCAATACATATCAAGCATAAAACAGAGTAGACTCTTCCAGCTTTGTTACTTAGGATTCATGATTGTGAGGTGAACTGAAGCAAATGTTGTTAACATCTGTTTTTCTTTTTTTTTTAATTTTTAAAATGTTTTTAAATTTTTTAGAGAGAGAGAGGCAAGTGTGAGTGGGGGAGGGGCAGAGAGAGAGGAAGACACAGAATCCAAAGCAAGCTCCCGGTTCCGAGATACCAGTTCAAAGCCCAAGGCAGGGCTCAAACTCATGAATCGTGGGATCACGACCTGAGCTGACGTCGGACACCCAACTGATCAAGCCATCCAGGTGCCCCTGGTAACATTTATTTTTCTACCTATGGATGCAACTAAGGGAAACTATGTAGTAACATATCCTTTAGTTGTCCATATCTTTACTACTTAAAATATACACGTTATAGTTTGAAAAGCACTGATTTACACTGGTCACGTTTGTAAAACTTCATTCACATTTCAATCCATCTCAGATATTAACCATGTTTACTTTGATGCCATGACTACTAAGTACTTACCACACTTTCTGTGTATGTTTTAGGTAGATATCTGTGAAATTAGTCCATGAGTCTATTCTATCAGTGATTGGGAATAAATGTTTAGTTAGTTTAATTAACAGAATTTAAGAATTTTCTTCCCCTCCTCCTATTACACATATTTCCCATTAAGCAAAGTGTTATTAGAATGTAAGTAGTTTTTCTTTTCCTCAGCAAAATCATTTACAAGTGACTGCCCACAACAATTTCACTTCATGAATCTCCATTAATTGTACAGGTTAGTACTCAGCTCACACATATACACTGTCCTCTCAGTCACAATTAAGGAACGAACATTAACAGTTAATTGACCACTCTGGTTGACGGATAATTACATTATACATTTCTAGAAATTAAGCACAATCAGGTGCACTATATAAAACATGATTTAATCTTTTCTTTCCCATGCACAAGGAATTTCAGAATCTTTACCTGGCTCACATTTCATGTACCAAATCATTTGGTGGAGCGCCAAGGCCTGTCAAAATTTATCTTAGGGTATCTGTGGAATCAGTCTACTCCTCTCCGTCCCTAGTGGCATTTCTGTACTTCAGGACACTGTCATCTCTGACTAGATTAATGCCTATCCTTCTCCCTGGTCACCTGGCTGGCCCCTCTTTTCATCGTTCTTCCTTCTGAAATCTGAGAGATTATTAAAAGGAGAAGTTTATAGGGACACCTGGGTGGCTCAGCTGGTTAAGCATCTGACTCTTGATTTCGGCTCAGGTCATGATCTCAGTTAGCAAGTCAAGCCTCTGCACTGGGTTCCTCACTGCCAGTGCAGAGTCTGCTTGAGATTCTCTCTCTCTCCCTCTCTCTATGCCCCTTCCCTGGTCACACACACACACACACACACACACACACACACTCTCTCTCTCTCTCTCTCTCTCTCAAAATTAAACTTAAAAAAAAGACAAGTTTATAATTTTGCCACTCTAATAAAAAATACACTAATGGCTTTACTTACTTTTCAGTGTCATGTATCATCAGTCTGCTCTAAATCTCAACCCCACTGTCTACATATGTATTTCTACCCCTTAGGTCTATTCTCCAATTAGAAAAATGACTTTCAGTGGCACCTGGATGGCTCAGGCGGTTAAATATCTGACATCAGCTCAGGTCATGATGTCATGGCCCATGAGTTCGAGTCCTACGTTGGGCTCTGTGCTGACAACTCAAAGCCTGGAACCTGCTTCAGATTTTGTCTCCCTCTCTGTCTCTCCCCCACTGGTACTCTGTTTCTCTCTCAAAAATAAACATTAAAAAAAATGACTTTCAGGATCAGAAGTCTCTGTACTTCCTGGCCTCCAGGGCCCTACAACTGCTGCCCCATTGTCTTCCTGTTCTCCATTTCCTTTCCATCACAACTCAACAATTCATTGTTTCCTACAGGCCTCAGTTCCACCATGGTTTTAGTTTAAGTCCTGCCTGCTTCTCTTACACCTTTCTGAGCCTCAGCCAGTGAATACATCTCCTTAGTGATCCTACAGCAGCCTCAACATCCTTCATCCCAGCACTTACATTTTGGATTCAAATTCCCAGTTTACTTATCTATATCCTTGGTCTGTGAGGACCTTCATACGGGTAAGTCTTTCCCACTGTTACAGCCCCAACGCCTAGCACAGCAACACACACAGAAGTCACTGTATGCCTTTTATGAAACAAATGTAGTACTGTCCTGGACATCAAAAAGCATAAAATCTACCAGTTTAAGTATCAGTTTTCTATACTTAATAAGGACAAACTGTGTACATGGAATCTCTAGTTACGGGCTCTAGAAGATGCTATCTAAAATTAATAATCATGGTTAACAAACATGTTGGTCACTTCTTTTCTTTAAAAAAAAGTCCAGGTTGGACAAATGGAGAGCTGGTTAGGTCAAAATAACCTGGCTGCTCTTCATAAAAATGAAGAAAAGATTCTACTTGTTTGTACGCACTGATGATTATAAGAGAAGATGGACTGTGAAATCTATCTTCATGACAAAGATTTATAAAGTGAGAACGGCAAAAAAAAAAAAATGAACAATGAAGGTGGATGACATTTAAATAGATGCTCACATCTTGAGAAACTGCAAACCAAATATAGTAGCCCAGGATAAAATTCTGAGAATTTAATCAAGCAATTACATACAGGAAAAGGATTTAATTTGGAGGCAATCAACAGAATTTTGGGTTTGTTAAGGAATAATCAAACTCAGCTGATGTCGTCATCACCCAAGAAAGAATCTGAATAAAGAATTGGCCCTTTGAATCCTTAAGGATGTGGCTCAAGGCTCAAATGCTGGTTGAGATGACCCAGAGAAAGTGGTTTGCTGTGGCAGAGGGGGGAGACTTGAGGCAGGGAGTGTCTGCGTAGTGGGCACCTCTGCTATGATGACTAATGACCCCCAAATATCAGTAATTTCCAATCATGAAAGCTTATTTCTTATGCACATTAAATATTAACTGTGAACTACAACTCTGCTTTAGCAGGTCTTTCCTTCAAGATCCAGGCTGAAGGAGAAGCCTCCATTTGGGACGTGGCATTCTTGTGGGAAAGGAAACACATGAGGTAGTGTTTAAACACACAACCACTTTCACGATTCTTCTCACATATGGCCTAAGTCCCAGCTTCACAGCTGCTTATATTCCATTGGCCAAAGCAAATCACATGACTAAGCCTGACCTCAGACTGAGGAAGAATCTGCTACCAACTGAGAAGCCCTGCAAGCTATGTGCAGACTAGTGTAGTGATATATACTCTCTTTATATGGAGAGGGATGAGGGTTTGGGAAGAATAATACCATGGACCTCAGTCCTCGAACTGGGAGATAGAGGGGACAGTGTCAAAATAAGGGACTTGGCAGAAACCTGTTGGTTTGCAAATGGAAGGCCCTGTGGAATAACATTCCTAAAACCTGTGTCTAGCCCATGATATGTAGAGGCTGTACGGCTGGAGGTTAAGGACACATGCACAGAGACATCAGGTGGTCCTGAATGGGGATCTGGGCTCTACTTTTCATTAGCCTTGTGAGCCACTTTATGTCTCTGAGTCTCAGTTTCGGTGTCAGAGTCTGTTTTCTGCTCATGAGATAAGAAAAAGTCCACATGCTTCGCCCTATTTACTTACCCTACTTGCAGTTGGAGTGAGGCCATGAGAGGTTCTGACCAATTGGAAACGAACACTTCCATGGCCCCTAAAATGTGCCCTGAGATGCTCAGTGCATTTTCTTCACCTCTGCAGGCCTGGAGTTGCTAGGGGGAAGGCAGCATGGATCCCGGAATCACCCTCTATAGAAAAGCAACACAAGGGAGCCTCCTGTCCTGTACCAGTTTGTGCTGGGGTGACAACTTTGGGTTGTATTAAGGCAATGACATCTGAGGATTTGTTTCTGCAGAAGTGCCCAATGTTTATGTATATACAAGGATAAAGAATATCTCCAGGGTTTTTGCAAAGATTGAGATAATTGATGCAAAGCACAGGGCAATGTCTGACACAATACTCAATATGTGGCAATTGTTATAATTTAAGGTCATATTCATATAAAGAATAAGGTCTTTAGAACCAATAGATTTAGTTCATATCCCTGCTCTTCTACTAACCCACCATGCACGTTAAGAACATTATTTAACTGGTTCATGCCTCAATTTCCTTATTTATAAAATAGCAATAAAAATAGCATCCAACTCACAATGTTGTCAATTTATAATAAGATAATCCATGAAGCAGTGGTAGCGGTGGTAGTGCTGGGTGATAATCTTCTGCCTGATCCACCATTACAGGAGCAGGGGTGGTTGTCAGTAAAAAGAACTTGTATAGAGACTATGATTCTGATCTGATGACCTAAACTGACCAGTCACAACATCACTATGAATTGAGCTGTGTCCATCCACAAAGCCAGTGCTTAGATAATGGCAGGCTGTTTCTCTGTCAGTAGGTGCTTTTTGTGCTGAAGACATGAAAAGCTTAGGGGCTGGACATACACAGTTTTATACTGTTTTGACTTTATGTTGTTCATTCCGTTTTTAGTAATTTTACTGCAAGTAGGGAATGTAGCATTAAAAATTAATTTTCTTTTCCAGTTATAATAGTAATGTTTATTGTAGGAAGTCAGAAGTACAGATATTTGGAAGGAAAAACATGCGTAGTTCGAATCCAACAAACACCTAGTCATTTTTTCTGTATTTACAGTTAGCGTTTTTTTCTATAAGCATTGTTTATTTAACATAGTTGGATTTTCTAATGTTATATTAAAATCGCTTCATAAATACTGTTTTCAAGAATTTAATTAGGTGAATATACCATGGTTGATTTAAGCATTTATTTATCTTGGATCATTAATTTATGTTTAGCTTTTTGTCATTATAAATAATGCCCTTATTAATTTCTCTGTTACATATTTCTCTATGGTTTATTTAATTAGGGCAGATACACAGAATTGGAATCACTAGGTCAGTGAGGAGAAATTTCTATAAGAAATAATATATTTCCAAATTGTTGCCCCTCAGAAATACGTGGAAATGATGTTATCACAAGACTTATTATGGGATTTATTTTTAAAATATTTGCTATTTGAAAACATTTATTAATATAGGATATATATTATATAGGTATAAATATATGTAATTATTTTATTTTGAATTTTTAAAAATATTTTAAAGCCAACAAATGATAAATGAAATTTATTGTATTTCAGGAAAAGCATGAACAGTCCTCCATATATTGCTAATAATGTATTTGCTTGTTGCTCATATGTAAAGTAAATCACTTTTTCAGCTCAAATATACAACGATATTTTGGTATTAGTGAATTTATTTAACAATGTCTGCCTAATTTGTGTAGAGCACTATTGAATTTGATCCATGAAAAACAAAATATAG
>NW_027527853.1:7879750-8015532 GCF_008692635.1 Crocuta crocuta | reverse complement strand
AAATGATTGTCTTATATATTAGACATAAATTATAAATATATTTATATATTTAGAAAGAGTGAGTGAGAGAGCATGCACCCAGGGGAGAAGCAAAGAGAGAACGAGAGAGAGAATCTTAAACAGGCTCCATGCCCAGCAGGGAGCCCAGTGCGGGGCTTAATCCCAAAACCATGAGGTCATGACCTGAGCCGAAATCAAGAGTCAGATGCTTAAATAAGTGACTGAGCTACCCAGGCGCCCTTGCATGAGTATATTTAACATTAAAGATATTAGACATAGAGTCTTAATAGATTTTATCTTTTTGTTTTACATTTTTAAAAAATGTTTATTTTTGAGAGTGTGAGAAAGAGAGAAAGCATGAGTGGGGGAGGGCAGAGAGAGAGAGAGAGAGAGGGAGGTACAGAATCTGAAGTAGGTTCCAGGCTCTGAGCTGTCCACACAGAGCCTGATGCAGGGCTTGAATTCATGACCTGTGAGATCATGACCTGAGCCGAAGTCAGATGCTTAACCAACTGAGCCACTCAGGTGCCCTGATTTCATCTTTTATAATTGGGAACTAGTAGTTGGCTTTGCTCTTAACTACTTTCAACTGACCAGATGGTTTCTTACCCTCTCTTAAATACTCTCATAGCTGAATTTTCCATTTGCCATAATAAAAAAATCTCCCGTCCATGGCTGCTCATGCTCAGTAGTAGCCAATTTCCCATGAAGATAGACCTCAGGCAGACTTTTCAACTTTTAGCAAATACACTTTATACCTGCTTAATGTTTTTCACAAATGGCAGAGTTGCAGAATTTTATGTAATTAAGTCCTTCTATGCAAACGTTTCTTCCAACACAACTTTAAAACTGTCAGAGAGGTACTGAACTGTGGCTGAGCTGTGTACACTGGAGTGTGAGAAAGAACTGAATTCATAAAAATTTCCATTTCGAGCCACAATTCACCTTATTGATTGTACTTCAGATATTTTATAATACCTCCTCACACATTACAGTCCTAGAGCACTGAAAATGTTTCCTTAGAACTCCCCCTGTGGAGGTGCTCTTTTCTGTGACTACCTGTCCTGCTATGAAGCAGAGGAGAATCTGGCAGACTCTGTGGGCCAAGTTGTCAGCTGAGCTCCTACAACTTTCTGCTGAGCCTACTTTTCTGCCTGCTATTGATCTAGCAGAGTTTCCAAATGCCACAGTGCTAGGCTGATGTCCCTAAGGTCAATGTGACTTTCATACATTGTGGATTCTGTTTGGACTATTGTCTTCTCTCATTCCTCACCTATTCTTATGTTTAGGATAGCAGTGCTCCAAGATGTCAGCTTCCAGGATTGATTTTTTTAAGTTTATTTTGAGAGGGAAAGAGAGAGTGCAAGTAAGGGAGGGGCAGACAGAGGGAGAGAGAGAATCCCAAGCAGGCTCCACATTACCAGTGCAGAACCTGATGTGGGGCTCGAACTCATGAAACCATGAGATCATGACCTGAGCCAAAACCAAGAGTTGAGTGCTTAATCGACTGAGCCACTGAGGTGCCCCTAGCTTCTGGGATTTAAATGCACCAGGACACAAACTACATAACACTGCCATTCAAAAGTACCACAACTATGTTTTCTAGGTTTAAAAGGCATTCATTCACTCACTCACTCACTCACTCATTCAACAAATATTTATTGACTGACTAGGGGAGCCAGTCTGTCCACATTTGAATTTCAGCTCACTGGCTTAGTAGCGTGTTTTCGTTGCTTTTCTCACTTTTTCTCTTCATAGTTGTATTATTTCAACTATGATGACCATGAAGGAGGCACTCTTCTGGGTACAAAGCCTACTTTAGTAAATAAAATAAGCCCAATCTTTCCATGAGTTTAAAGTCAATCAGAGGGGAGCACTTCTGGGTTTTAGAGAGGATGATGGAAGCTGCCTAAATTTGAATCTCTCTAGCTTCCTAAAATGCATACAGAATAGCAAGGAGAGAAAACAAAATTTTCCATACATCACAGCTATAGCTTTAATAGGCAACAGAATATTCAGAGCTTCAATTTACATTCAAGTGGAAGAACATGTCTGAAAACAGCAAAGTCCTCTCAGGAGGCCAAAAGAATCTAGATCCAGATGGGAATTCTTGCAGAATCAAAGAGAGGGCAACGGACTCTTCATGTCAGAGACATAGACGATGTCCATTGAGGTTCATCCCCAGAAGGCCCGGGTCCCACCCTGAGTGGAGGAGTATGAAGCGCAGCTTCAGAAATCTGGTGGACGAGAGCCCTGGTTACAGAGTGAGTAGAGCCAGACGTGGTCATGGTTTAAAGTCACCACTTCTGGGGAAAAGGAGGCACCAGAGAATGAGGAGGGGTCTCTTGGTGGCTGGAAGGTAAATGGAAAGAAGGGAGAAGCAGGAGCTAAGAGCCACTTGCAGGATGTGTAACAGAGAGATGTGTATTCTGTGGAAAGAACTGGGGGAAGCAGCAGTGGGCAGAGAGAGAGGTCAAGCTGCAAAGCCAGCCCTACAGAATGTCCAGAGCTGAAGGGCTCGCCAGGGTTTTCCTCTATTGAAAAGAAGTGGCTGGACATTTATAATCCTGTGGGATGAGAAAATAGCCTTCTGAGTTGCTGCTATGTCATTTCATGACGCTCCTGCCCTTGCCCCAAATCTGGACGTTTAGATAAGGACCCCAAGTTAGGGTTCCTGCCTAATGGCCTTGATTTTCCTAGGGCACTTTTCTAAAAAAATATTTTTAAATGTTTATTTTTGAGAGAGAGCAAGCAAGTGAGCAGGGGACGGACAAGGAGAGAAGGAGGGAGGCAGAAATTCCTAAGCAGCCTCCACACTGCCAGCCAAGAGCCTGATGTGGGGCTCAAACCCACAAACTGTGACATCATGACCTGAGCAAAATAAGGACAGTTAATCAACTGAGCCACCCAGGTGCTCTGGGGCACCCTTTAAAGAGCCTACTCAGGGGGCGCCTGGGTGGCTCAGCAGGTTAAGCATCCGGCTTCAGCTCAGGTCACGATCTCACGGTTCGTGGGTTCGAGCCCCGCATCGGGCTCTGTGCTGACAGCTAGCTCAGAGCCTGGAGCCTGTTTGATTCTGTATCCCCCTCTCTCTCTGACCCTCCCCTGCTCACACTGTCTGTCTCTCTCCTCTCTCTCTCTCTGAAATAAATGAAACATTAAAAAAAAAAAAAAGAGCCTACTCAGAGGGACTGCCCATGTGCACTCACTCCCATCTGGGGACTTGTAAGTAATAAACCTCGCAACTTTACTTGGTTTGTATTGGTTACTGAAACCAAACCTTCAGTCAAACAACCCTGGGGTTTCCACTACCTCCAAAGCAGGAGTTGGTAGGGGACTAAGTAAGGTGGAAGGGCAGGTGCGGCAGGCAGGGGTGTGTGGGGCGGTGCTACCTGCCAGCCCCTATGGAGTGGCTTTGTGCTGCCACATGCCATAGGTCATACTCTGCATAATCTTTTTTTTAGCTGTACCTATTTAAATTCAAGTTAGTTAACATACAGTGTACTATCAGTTTCCGGAGTAGAACCCAGTGATTCAGCACTTACATATAACACCCTGTGCTCATTCCAAGTGCCCTCCTTAATGCCCATCCCGCATTTAGCCCATTCCCCCCCAGCAACCCTCGGTATCTCCTTTGTATTTGACACAATAGTCCCAGGCTTTCCAATGCACCCTGCCCCCATCAGTCACTGCAGTAGATTCACCCCCACAAAGAGGCCACCCTTGAGCGGGGCAGCTCAGTTTAGTAGCACAAGTCCTGAAAGGCTGACACTGAAGGCTGTCTGCCTACAGGCTTCTCAGCAACCGGGCAGGAGTCCTCCCTTTAGGGAGGATCTGAGTGGTACATTTCCACGTCCCAGAAGTGGCTCCTGCATCAGAGTACCTGTGTTCAGAACCGTGCCATTTACTAGATGCTTAACTTCAAGAAAATTATTTGTACCACTCCACCAGGAACCTTGGTTTCACCATCTACAAAGTGAGTTATCACCCTTTTTCCCTCCTAAGATCATCATGACTAAAGAGGATACATATAAAATGTATAAACTAAAAAAAATGGCTAATTACAATGATTAGTACTATTTTTCTTAATTATTTGTATCCTCCTGTCTGTAGCCCATGAAGGAAGAGGGTGTCAGCAGTCTTTGGAACAGGTACAGTTTCCCATCAGGATCAAATTCCTTCTAGGTCTTGCTTGGGGACCTTGTGGTCAGTCATTTACTCAGAATTCATATCTGTCTTTTCTGCTCTAGGAGTCTTTATTGCATCAAAGAACTTTTATAACTGCAGGCCCTGCAATTTTGCAAGCTGCCTCTGGCAGAACTTCTTTATAGCTTATTCAGAAAGGAGACAGATTTTTTTCTCTGTTGAACATTTAAAACCTATTAGGTTTAAATAATTTTTCAGCAAAGCTAATAGTAATTTGCTAACATATGCTCTGAGCGCCAAATGAGTCCCCTCGCTGGGTCACTGTCCTGAAATCTTTATAAGTTGAGACACTAATAAATCAAATTAAAAAAAAAAATTAGGGACACTGTTTCCAAGAATGAAATGTCCACGTGAAACTTTTGAGGCAGTTCTCCAACTCCCTCCCTCTGAAGGCTAACATATAGGGCAGATTTGCAATGGTTGGTGGTAACGTAATAGAAAGTTTTGGGTGGACGCGGGGCTGCTCTGGGTTCTGAGAGTAGGCTGGTGGACTCCAGGGAGAGAAGCTGAGAAGCCACGGAGACCGCATTTTAGGAGAAATGCCAAAGGCACACCTTATCTACTTCTTGACCTACTTTTGGTAATGTCTGAAACAAGTTTGAAGAAATTTAACAACAACAACAACAACGATTTCAAATAGTATAAATGGATACACAATGAAAAGTTTGTTCCTCTCCTAATTCACTCCTTTCTCTTATTCTTTTCCCCAGAGGTCAACAGGGATACCAGCTCCTTGATTATTCTCACAGAGCTCTTCTCTGCAGATGAGCAGAAATGTGTACATGAATATGTGATTCTTACTTAGTGCTTAACTAATGTTAACTAAATTAGTACTTTCAGATGACTATGAGGTAGATTCTATTACTATCAGCCCCATTTATAGACGAAGATGAAGGCAAGGAGAGATTTAGAATATTGCCCAAGGATACAGTTAATGCATGGTAGTGCCAAGAAATGGATATGCATATATGTATATATATGTGTGCAAAGACCACAATATATAATTTATTAGTGATCTATCATTTGAAGGGTATTTAGATTATAGGTTTTTATATTTCAAACACTTCATTGCATTGAACACAAGGCAGTCTGTGTGGGTTGTGCACTGCACAAAGCAAGGAGGTGCCATTTACATAGCTTAATTATAATTCACATAGATCATAATGGCATCTTGGAATTGCTCAACATGTCAGCAGTGTTCATATTGTTCATGTTGACCTAACTGACACTGAAGGTCTCATCCTCTGATCAGCTCATATTTCTACTGGGTTACTTATAATGCATAATGAAATAAGGAGCCCTGTATGCAACAGGGCTATAATGTTCAAACTCGAGACTTGAGATATCGCCTAGTCAAGATCTTGCGCTCAGCTTCCCACCCCCAGGAGGAAAGGGAACTCTGTCCTCTTATGCCCTGGAAAAGGGCTTCAGGCAAACATGGCGATCTGCAAGTAATGACACCGAGATGACACTGGGCAGCTTTCTCTGGCATGATATAGATCCACCTCCCAACAAAACAAACATATTTTCCCCCAGAATGCTCCTGGAATATAAATCATCTAGATAGTTTAATTTTTTCCTTTGATGGCATGATAGAACACTGAGCATTAGATCCTTGAAGAGATGCTATTTTTCAGAAGTTGCCTTTAAAACATCCCTCACCCTGTCATAACAGACGCAAGTTTCATAGCCCTGCAGCTGCTATTCTAAATTGTCAAGTCAACATTAAGTGCTGTCCACCATAAATGACTGAAACAAACTTTTCTTTAAAAAAAGGATATTTGAAATTATTTCAGTGTATTCGTTGAACGAATTTGAATTCATCACACAACTGTTTATAATTTGTATTTGTCAGCCATGTATTTTTAAAGAAATGATATTTTCTTTTAGCTGTTCAGAACACACCTGTCCATTCACATTTGTATGTGAAGGGGTTTATATTGCTCCCCTGGAATAGAGACAATCAAGACAATGATAGAAAAGAGACGGCCTCTATCTGCATAACTTCATCCCTGCTCTTCAACATAATCAATTTCTGCTTGCAGTTTGGTTTTTTCAGCCTCTACAGTGGTCAATTATTAAGTAAGAATTGATCACCAAGTGGCCTGATGCTGTTACCTTAGCAACCCTACACACCGTCTAGTTATTTTAATAATTTAAATGACTAGATCAGAATAGCCGCGACCTACATGAAACTAGCTAATCCTACTGTGTACTAAGGCAAAGTCTTAGTACACAGTAGGATTAGCTAGTTGTTCAATTAATATACAAAAAGTATTTCTCTGAACAAAACAAGACACTTGCAGATTCAGTAACTAACTTTGTAGCTATTTTATTTTTCTCATGAAATGAGAAAAATGCTAGCCTTAAAGTCACTGAAAGGGGTGTCATACCATATCTAATCCATTCATTCAACAAATAATATTAAGAACAAACCAAGTTTTTACAGGTTGGATGTTGAGGATACAGCGATGAGTAAGTCATAGTCCCTGCCAGCAAGGAAATCATAGGCTCCCAACAGATATACTGGTAAGGACATAATTTCAATAGAGCATGGTAAGTACAAACGAGACATGATGAGAGGAGGGGGAAAAAGGGAGTTTCTCTGTTCACCTGGAGAAGTCATAGAATACACATACAGTCAGGGAACATACATACATGAAGTCTGAGCAAGTACTTGAAAGACCAAGAGTAATTCTCAATATAGTCAGTTTTATAGTCAGGGGAGAGCGAGTAAAGCACAAAAAATAGCACAGCAGGTCTGTTTTTTCATATCTTTTGCTTGAAAGTGACAAAAATCAGAAAAACTAATTTGAGAAGAATATCGGATTTTTATTGGAAATTGTAGTAGGTAGGCAAGAGTAATGATCACCCAAAGATGCCTGCATCTGAATTCCTGAAGCCTATGAGTCTGTTGTTACATGACAAAGGGCAATTAAGGTTGCAGATGGAATTAAAGTTGCTAATAAACCAAACAATTAATACAAGGAGATTATCTTGGATCACCCAGGTAGGCCCAATATAATCACAAGGGTCTTCACAGGAAGAAAAGAGAGGCAGAAGCAGAAGAACCAGAGTCAGAAAGCCTTAACCAGCCTTTGCTGGCTTCAAAGATGCAGGGGGATCACCAAACAAAGAATGTGGGTAATCACCAGAAGCAGGAAAAGACAAGAAAACAAATTTCCCCCGGAGTCTCCAGAAACAACTGCAACACGCTGACACCTTGATTTTGGACCAGCGATGCTCATTTTGAACTTCTGACCCTTAGAGATGAAAGACAACAGATTCTTGTGTTAGGCCACTAAGTTTGCAGTAATTTGTTAACAGTGTCTGTCAATAGGAAATTAATAAAGAAATTAACTTGAAATTTTATTTACTTGAAATTTAGTTAGAGAAAGAGCTCGGAAATCAAGCCTCAAGAAGAGAAGGTATAACTGCAGCAGATTTTCCATCATCTACCTCTGTAGGTCTGTCTGTCTCTCTCCATCTACTGGCTTCATTCTCTGAAAACAGCTTTCCCGGTGGGGCAGGAGATGTGGCTGCTAGTTGATCCTGGCTCCTGTAACTATGGCATTTCAAACTGAGAGAAAAATATTTCTCCAACTTGGCTCTAGTTTCAAAACATACCATGAGAAAATTAATTGGTTGTTTTGAGTCAAATGTCAAAACTATGAACAAAGTTCTGGGTACCAAATTAATTAGCCCAGCCTGGGTCATGTGCCCATCAATTTGGCAATTTGGGAGAGATTTGTTACCAAAAGAAAGGGGACAATAGTTTAGGGCAAATTGGAAAAGCAGCTGTCTACTATGGCATGTTGAATGATCTGCAAGTGGTTTACTACAGAGGGAGGTTAAAGTCAGTGAGGAGTTCAGCCCAAATTCATGTGAATAGTCAGACCACCAGGCTCTACGTTTTCCCAGAACTCCAGCTTTCCCAAACATATGGTTATAGCTTTCTGTCAAGAGGTGGAGGTCATGACTGAATTCAGTCTACATTGGTCCACCATTTTCCTTCCAGTGTAGGAAATTCAGGAAATAGTTAGCCATGAGGAAGGTCAGTTGAGGAGAGACCAAGTCCTAAAAACTGGATTCTTACCAAGAAGTGCTAGTACTTGTATCAAACTCAGCTGTAGGCAAATGAAAGTCCATTCAAGAATCTTTAGCCTACTGAAAAATGCTTTGGATTTTGGTCACAAGAACTGGATACAAGCCTGAGCTCCACTCTTTCTTCATTTTATTACCTTAGGCTAGTTCACTTAGCATTGTAAGTCTCATTTTCATCATCTCCAATCTATATATTGATCATAAGAGCTACTTCCTATAAAAGCTGTCATCTATTGAGAGCTTATATGCAACAGACAATTTATGAGGTTCCAGGACCCTTTAGTCATGAAGAAGAAGTCACTGGCCTTGGCAGAAAGATGCAAATTAAGAAGCAGGAGCCTTTAGGTAGCAATACAGACATAAAATCCAAACAGGACCTGCAGTGAAGTTAACTCGATGCAGAGGCATTTAAATTACGATCTTTGCTGCAAATGTGATGGGTTACTGAGCCTGGGGGAGCTGGGGTATACAGTCTATAGATGAAGGTCAATTATGAGAGAGAGAAGAAGTCAGAGGCAGAGACAACAGAGAGATAGATGGAGACAGCAGCAGCAGAGAAACAGACACACACACACAGATTATACTTCCAGTTCCGCCTCAGTTATTCCCTATCAGATTTTCCAAGTATGCAAACCACTCTTAAATCTGGCATTCATTAGGCAATTCCTTAGTAAAAATGTCTCAAACGAATCTAGGAAAGGAACATACAATCAACAGTCCCAAAGAGCAACTGTTCTCCAATCTTAGAATCAAATCATTGCTGATTCTGATCCTTTTGGCCAGCGAGACCCACTTTTACTTAGCAGAGGGTCTCATCCAATAACACACCATATTACTGTCAGGAGTCATTCTAGCCCATCTATATACACTAGTTTCCTGGGGCTGCTGTAATCAAGTACCATGAATTGATGATTTAGAAAAAAAGGACTTTTCTTGTCTCACATTTCTGGAGACTAGAAGTCCCAAAGCACAATGTCAGCAGGGCCATGCTCCCTTTGAAACATGGAAGGGAATCCATCCTTGATGAAGTTTCTTGCGCTTTGCTGGAAATCTTTGGTGTTCTTTGGCTTGCAGCTCATTGTCACAGGTGTCCTCTCTGCGTGTCTCTGTCTTCGTAGGACCATCTTGTTATAAGGCCATTCGTCTTATTGGATTAGAGCCCATACTCTTCCAATACGACCTCATTTTGACTTAGCTAATCACATCTGCAGTGACCCTCTTTCGAAATAAGCTCACAGTCTGAGATCCTGGAATGTAGGACTTCAACATTTCTTTCTGGATGGAAAAACTTAACCTACAACACCAGCCTCTAATTTTTGGCAACTCCTGTTCAGATTCTAGATCTATCTGGTTCTATCCATCTGGTTCCTGACTCCTGGTTTTCTTGCTTATATATAACCAAGCTCTTCTACTTTCAGTTAAGTATTGGCATATCGTTGATACAGATGTGAGAAAGAGAAAAGCAGCCCCTGACTTCTGGGAGCAAACTGGGTATTATCATCTAGGCCTTGGTGTTGTTATGCACTGTCCTGCACTAACAGCTAGGCCTTGGTATTCTCTTGTTGAACATAAATTCACAAAACATCGATATCAGACAGAGCTGCTATGAACATGATGAATCAAAACAAGAACACAACCACTCTATAATCATGTCTGAACACAGAACAAAATACAGACATTGCCAAACCACAGAGGTTACCAAACACACTTCTGTCTTGGCTAATACTAGTGGCTGCCACTTCTTTACCAATTGCAGTTTTGTCTTCGTATAATCGTCCTCTGTCCTTCTAGATAAAATTAAAATAATTAAAATTGCCCCAATCGCTTGAGAGCATGTAATACAAAACAAGACCCCATTTCATAAAATCCTCCCAAATGATGTAACACAATGTCAAATCTCATAGTAAATCCTTTCTAACACCCTCTTCCTGGGCCGCCTCCTGGTTCAGTAATGTACATTCCCCATCACTGCAACAAGCAATAAACCTGACTTGCCCAACTATAAATGTGCTCCTAATGGTATTTTCCTGGAAGGCATTGACAAGCATTTTAATAATGCACATTAGCTGAAATGTGATAATTGAATTAGGAAACATGTCTTGCATGTGGAATGTATCGATCTATTGAGTGATTACTGTAGGGATTATTCTACTTCATACAGAAAAATACAGGTGCAAAGAATGGTATATTTAGAAAAGTGTTAATCAGAATGCAAACGTGGTGTTTAAATGCAGTCATCTCTCTCTTACAAATCAAATTAAGCTCAATCTTTGATACTGAAGTTTGACATCAGATTCAGGATTTCTTTTATTTGGGGGGGGGTGTCACCTTCCTTTGAATGCTCAAAAAAACCTAGAAAACATATTAAATCCATGAGGACTAAGACATACTCAACTTCCACACCCAACTGTGGGATGGCAGGGGAAGCCCTGAGATCTCATCAGTTGGCCCTGCCATCACTTCTGGCGGCTCTGTGGAGTTGCCACTGGAAATTCACCTTACTGTGTAAGGCCGAGGGGTCGGCAATCTGCGATGATGCAAATTATTTTGGTTCTGCAGGTCACATCTGTTAATTCTTGACTCATTCAGTCTTAGAGCCATTCCGCCCACCTAGGAGCTCACACTCTCCACGAGTGCTGTTAGAGGTGGGTCGGGTGCCTTTCCCTTGGGGGCTGAAACCACTCTTCCTTCTCCTGCTAGGGAAACCTTCTCTCCAGGATGGGCAGCTAATCTTATGGAGACCCCCAGACACAAAGGTCTCTTTACAATCATTCCCCATAATAGGGAATGTCGTTAACTCCAGAGAGTTTTTAAATTCTCATTTGCTTTTGGAAGGCAAGGAACCTTTATGTCTCAATGAGAGGAATCATTCACCAGGATGATATGGGGGCTTTTAAAACCCTCTCTCAATGGAAGAGAAAAGAAAACATTTTTAAGACCTGAGTTAAATGCTTGGTGGGGACACGCTGCTGCATGCATGTGACATGGTACATAGAACTGCTTGATTTTGCATGGCTGCCCACTAGGAATTGTCTAATTTACAAGGGATGTTAGGTTCTGGACTACAGTTTATTTTGATAATTTATCAGTACATTCTGCCAATCTTATATACCATCCCAGACTTCTTAATGTTAATTAGATTTGTTCTAATTTGTCAAAGTTCATCAACACATTATCTTCAGCCTTCTATTCTTTTAAAAATTTTTTTAGATCTTTATTTTTGAGAGAGAGACAAAGAGAGACAGAGTGCGAGCAGGGGAGCAGCAAAGAGGGAGGGAGACACAGAATCTGAAGCAGCCTCCAGGCTCTGAGCTGTCAGCCGGCAGCCCAACATGGGGCTCGAACCCATGAACCACGATACCATCATCACCTGAGCCAAAGTCAGACACTTAACCTACTGAGCCACCCAGGTGCCCCCTTCCTTCTATTCTTAAAAACATCATGTTTAAACTCCTTCTAGGGAAGATCACATTATCATTGGGAATTGAAATTTCCTTAGCTTCTAGCTCTTCTTTCCCAGGGAAACAATTATTTTGATAATGTAATTTTTAATAATGTGATGCTATCTAGAAGACTCTATCAACAACTATTATACTATAGCACACAATACTGATGCTCACTTTAAATCCCGGTCAGGGTTCTCACAATGACTACCTCCTTCCCCTCTTTTCCTTTTTGCTAACCTGGTGGAGTACCTCATTCTCAGATGTAGACTTCAACAGTAAATCATCAGCCTCCACACAGTCCTTTGAGGGGAATATATTTAAGAGGCTACTCTTACTTACCTAAGTAAGGGTCGTTATCACCAGTCACAAAATAACTGAGGTCTATTCTACAAGGCTGTGTGCTGTCAGGGTAAGCGGGAGAATATTCTGCCATTATCAAGTAAGACATTCTTTGCTTCGAAGTGCTTCTTAAAAATCCTAGCAGAGAGCAAACCCGATAGGATGTGACAGAATAGGTTAGTTTTTGCTGGAAGCAGAGAGTTGTTGAGAACCCAATGTAATCAATCCCCCGGAGCCTCAATTTGTAAGGATATAGAAGGTAGAACAGGGACAATGGGGATATAGGTGAAGGGTAAAGAAGTCAGAATTTGACTCATGTCCTAGTTTTGCTTTGGCTTCTCCGCAAACCTTGAGTTTGGCTACAACGGCACTCAGGATCCTTTATTATAATGAGTTAAATTAATTACAAAAGGCAATTGGGTCAGGTTTTTTTCCTTAATGATATACACTCTCTTTTCAACTCATGACACATTCTTCTTGTTTCAGAACACTTTGAGCTGATTTGTGTAGCACATACGTGTCGTCTACAAAGCCTGGAGACATGTTATGTCTCTGCCATCAATGGTGACATCATTGGAATATGATTTAAGTCCTGGTGAAATCTGATAGTGACGATGACAAAAAAAAAAAATCCACATTTCTTGGATGCTTTCAACTTATTCTCTGTTCCTGAACAGTATTTGTTTCTGTTCTCTTCAAATGAACGTAGTACGGAGAGAAGCTCAGAGGATAAATGCAACACTCCTTTTCAGCTCCACACCCATTCCAATGAAAATCGAACTCCCAGTTCTCTGACAAAGTATATTTGACAGGAATATTGGCCATGAAACCTATGTAATGTATGCTTCTTGGACTAAGCGGCATGCATTTCTACTTCACAAAGTAGCACAAGATAAATTCTTATTTACCTCTTATTATTCAGGAATCAGAATTAAAATATCTTTCCATTAAAGCTCCACCTGTAATCCATTTTCCCCTCATGGCAAGATTTTAAGTGAACAGAAAGACAAATATTCTTTTTCAGTTTAGATAGTTTCATGCGATGTTTAGTTTTATTATTTCATTTGCATTCATTCATTCATTCATTCAGCCTCAGCTGTGCCTGGTACCCTTGGGACTAAAGCCTCTGTAGGTCAGCCTCTCGTCCAGGTGGGAGGAAGAGGCTGTCAGCTGTCTTTTAGAGCTGGGGAGGCCATCTGGAGTTCTAATTTCTCTTTCACAGATTTTTAAACTAATCCCCACTGTTTCCAGACCCTCGTTCCTCCTTGCCTTTAGAGGCCTGATATTTTCTATTCCTGAAATTTTCCAGGGTTCAGTGGAATGAATCTGCTTGCCCTTTATTGGCTTTCTTCCCTGCAAACACTAAGGTTCTCTCTCATCCATCTGTTTTCCAGTTTCCAAACTGTTCCATATTCCTTTATTTCTATGATCTTTTGTGTATATACCCATATATATGTATACTTTTAGACTTTGCCTTTTTTATTCCTTCACTATCCATTTTTTTACTAGAAAAAAATCTCTGTTGTTTTACTAGAAATCCATGGTATTGCCTTTTTTAAAAGAAAACTTAATATTTAATCGCAGTATAACTGACATACACTTTTATATTAGTTTCAGGCACAGAGCATATTGATTCGACAATTCTACCATTTGCATTTTAGACCTTGACAAGTATACGTCTTTAGATAATATATTCAGGGACAAAGGTACCTAAAGTAGTGGAGACATGACTGAAAAAACTACTAGACCAGGGTCAGAAAAGGTTATTGAAATTTTGCCTCTGCTATTAATAGATCATTAGAAAGTCACTTAAATCCTCAGATTTTACTTTTCTCAGATCCTCATTTTTACTTTTCTACAAATTGGAGGTAATAATTCTGCTATGTAGGGTCATTGTGAGGATGAGAGATTATGTATACAGGGCAAATGCGGGGCTTGGCATGTATCAGATACTGACCAAAAGGGAGTGCTTATATGAGCCTTAGGACGATGCCTTAGTCTCAAAGATGGGCCCCAGTGATCCTCACCTTCTGGGGCTCACATACTTGGCTAATCTCCTCCCTGTGGACTTATCTTCTCATTTCTAATATGTAGAAAATGGCAGATGTGGTGGAATGACACTTCTGACATACAAGTTATAAAAATGACTGCCTTTAATCTGTAGTGTGTTCTCTCTCACAGTCTCTGGGTCTCGTGCCCTGGGGAAAGGCAGCCACCATGTGGTAAAGCTACCCTGAGGAGTGGTCCTGTGGCGAGTGACTAAGTCCTGCAGCAACCACATGAGTGAGTTTGGAAACAGAAGAGGATTCAGATGAGACTGCAACTGTAGTCACCAGCTTAATGGCACCGCCTGAGAGCCCTCAAGTCCAAAACATCCAGTGAAGGGATGCCTGGGTGGCTCAATCTGTTAAGCAGCTGACTCTTGATTTTGGCTCAGGTCATGATCTCATGGCTCATGAGACAGGGCCCCACATCAGGCTCTGTGCTGACAGTGCCAAACTTGCTTGGAATTCTCTCTCTCCTCTCTCAGTCCCTCCCTCTCTTTCAAAATAACTAAACTTTAACAAAACATACCCATTGAAGCTCTGCCTAGATTCCTAACTCTACCAAAAGGGAAATAATTAACATTTGTTCTTTAAAGCTGAATTTTGAGATAATCTGTTACATGGCAACACATGACAAATACATAACAGGCATAAAACTGAATTTTAGAAAAGGAAAGTATTTTCTCCCTTTCATGGAAATCATTCGGTAAGTTCATATAATAAGCTCATATATAATCCACCTTAAAACTCTGGGGAGGATTGAGGTATGTATGATGTGGTAGAGAGAAAGAAGGAGTTTTAGAAGGTAGACTTTGGGTTCTATTTATTGTTAACAGCCTTGAATCTCAAAATGTGTCCAAGGAACACTAGTCAGCTTTTCAAAACTCTCCAAGACACGTGAGAATTGTGGCCTTTATTGGGAAGCACCAAAACCCTCTTTCACACTTGAGAGTCACAATGAACATAGTATGTTATAGGTTCTAGAAGTCTGAGAGATGCTAAGATTTCTAATAAGTTAAACAACCCACATGACCCTTTGGGAAATCATTAGTTACTCTGACTGATAAAATGCTAAACTTCTGGCTTGTTCCCCCAGTGGCCCGACTTCACCTGTAAACAGCTACTTTCAGTCTATTTCATCTTGCCTCAGTCTCCAGCCCCCAAGGGTTCAACCTTTCCCCAGAGCAAATATTTTGTTACAAAATAACAAGAATTCAGCTTAATAATCACCAGATGGTAATAGCTGAGCAAGTTCGAATCTGACGACACAGAAGAAATTGTTCCCAGTCTCATTCTGTCTGTTCCCATGTTATCATTTGCCTTCTAATTGTTGAGTCAATCACTGCTTGATCGCAATAATTCACTCATTTTCCAGAATTGTTAACATATTCCCCCCAAGAATACGTATCAGAATCTTTCCTATTTAAAACTCCTGGCTAAGTACAATTTTAATTCTCTGTGGAGGACTCCCCTTCAATGTGACTTGCAGCATCCCTGCTAAATATTGTATAATGTTTCTGCAACATATTGAAAAAGTCTTTGGAAATGTTTGCACATCTCTCTAGTACCATTTGCAGCAGTGTGCGGCAGTTGCTATGACAACTATCTTTAGAATTAAAAAGAGAAATTAAAAGTTTTGCATAACTGGAAGGACTTTCTGATGCTGAGTTTAAGGTGTTAGGATTTCCACCTCAGTAATATCTTAGTGCTGAAGGTTGTTCTTATTAGGACAAGATTTTAGAAATCGCCGTTGGAAATGTTATGGCACCAAATGTCCTTCCCATGTCAGCTACAGTAATATCATTGTCAGAGAAGTTTTATTAAAAAAAAAAAAAGTCTCCAGGTTATAACTTTTATGGAACATGCCCGGTTAACAAATTCTCTTCTCCGAATGCTAGCAACCACAGTCACAAAAACCACAACAGAACTAAATAATCTTTGAGTGGGGGCACCTGGGTGGCTCAGTTGGTTAAGCGTCCGACTTTGGCTCAGGTCATGATCTCACAGTTCATGGGTTTGGGCCCGGCGTCAGGCTCTGTGCTGACAGCTCAGAGCCTGGAGCCTGTTTCAGATTCTGTGTCTCCCTCTCGCTTTGACCCTCCCCTGCTCACACTGTCTCTCTCTTTCAGAAACAAATAAAACATTTAAAAAACTTAAAAAAAAAATCTTTGAGTGGCTGGGTGCTATTCGCGACATTAGGCATTGATAAATATATATTGTGAATATGTAGGGTCGTGAGAAGGAAATGCAATTGTGCAATTCTATAACACAATTAAATTGTTTTCACAACACTCCTGCAAAACAGCTACTATAGTCCCCCTTTTACCCACAGAAATTGAAGCTCAGGGAGGTTAGATAACTTCCGCAGGGTCCTAAAGCGAGGGGGCAGTAGATCCAGCATTTAAATCCAGGCTTTTTTACTCCAAAAGCTGTGCTGTTAGCAATGACGTTGCTCTGTACAATTTTTTATATAATTTTCAATTTGCCACTCCTTGCAATTCATACATGGGGTTCTTGATACGGGGACATGGCAGGAGTGAGGAGGGGAGAGGCTCTCCGAGGCCATGCAAAGACTTTAGGTTTGTGGCCAGACAGGCCATCAGGGAAACGCAGATCAAAACCACACTGATATACCACTCGACACTTTACACTCAGATCACTAGGGTCAGAAAAACCGAGAGTAACAAATATTGATGTGGATGTGGAGGAATCGGAACCGTGTGCACTGCTGGTGGAAATGTAAATAGCACAGCCTTGGAGGAAAACAGGTTCCTCTAAATAACTCAACATGGAATTACCATATCTCCCCTCCACCCCCGGGATGTATCCCAAAGAACTGAAATCAGGAACTTAAAAGAGATACTTGTACACAAATATTCATGGCAGCTATATGAGAATGGCCAAAAGGTGGAAACAACGGTTAACGTCTCAACAGATAAACAAAATGTGGACTGTACATAAAAGACAATAACTTCAGTCATAAAAATGAAATTCTGATACATTCCACAGCACAGATAAATCCTGAAAATATCATGCTAAACACACCAGACACAAAAGGACAAATACTGTGTGATCCAACTTCCGTAAGGTATCTGGACTAGACAGGCTCTGAGAGACAGAAAGCAGACTGCAGGTTACGTATGGGGCTGGGGGGTTAGGGAAATGCAGAGCTCTTACTTACTGCTTACAGAGTTTCTGCTTAGGGCAATGGAAAAATTTTGGAAACAGCTAAGTGGTGCCCCTGAATTCTAGACTTAAAAATGGTTAAAATGGCAAATTTTACTGTATAGATGTTACCACAACAAAAAAGTGTTCTAATTATCTTTCTGTAACTACAAACCAATCTTTCCTCAACCGCCTTGTTTCAGCTTTCTGCCATGTAATTCTAGCTTTAGGGTTGTTTTTTTATTACTCTTTTTACCCACATAATCTGTCCAGAAAAGTTTCCCCGAGGGCCAGAATTTTATATGTGGATTTTAGGATTTTACAACTGGGATGAACTTAGAGGTTACTTTTTTAAATCAGTCTATTCCTGCTTTTCCAAAGTTTTGGTCCTTAAGTTAATCCATGTACTTCTAGCTCCTATTGCATTTTGGGCAAAATGAAAGAAAGGAAGGAAGCAATGAAAACTTAGAGTACATTTTATTCCTCAAGCTATCCATTCGTTAAAACAAAATTTGTTGCTGCCTGCTTGGTATTATGGATGCAAGATGCTGATAAGGTGGCTCTTAAACCCCAGGAGCAGAGTCCACAGTGAGAGAGAGAGAGAGAGAGGCAGAGGAGTATTTCCAGCACAGTGGAGTATTTGGTGGCATGTACAGTCAGGGTGACACAGCTGGCCAGTGGGAGAACCAGGCCATAGTCTCTTAAGTCCTATTCCAGGTTCATTCTTATATCACTTGGAAATACTGAAAGGTTTAAGTTCTATCAGGTCAAGAACCTCCCTCCATTAAGGACTAGAACTGGGCCGGAGAAGGTTACTGTGGGGTCTACCATTGGGAAGACTTTAGAAACCGCAAGACTTGTGCTGCATTAGCCCTCTTCATCACTTATGTGGCTGGTTCTGTACCTAGCTATGAAGGGATGAGAAGTCTTTGAGAGATTATATCAGGATTCCGGATGCTCTGTATATGTAATGAACTGAATGTGCTCCTCCCAAATCCATATGTTGAAACTCTAAACCCCAAGGTAATGGTATTTTGAGATGGGGCTCTGGGAGGCAATTAGGTTTAGATGAGATAATGACAGTGGGTTCTCCATGATAATATTAAGAGTTCCTGTAAGAGAAGGAATAGAGCCCAGAGCTCGCTTGCTCTCTCTACGCCATGTGAGGGCCTGAGGAAAATGTGGCCATCTGAAAGCCAGGAAGAGAGTTCTCACCAGGAAGTAAATCCGCCAGCACCTTGATCTTGGACTTAGTCTCCTGAACTATGAGCAATAAATGTCTGTTGTTTAGGCCTCACTGACTGTGATACATTGTTATGGCTGCCTGCGGAGCCAAGAGCACGTGCATGAAATAGGAGACTACAGGTTCCTGGAGAGGTGGTGGGACCAGTTTGTCTGTTCTGGGTTACAAAAAGTAGGAGAGAGGCACAGGAATGCCTTTTTATCATGAATGTCAGTGCATGAGGTCAGCAGGCTGACTTCACACCCTGGAGTGGGAAGGGGAAACAAAGCTGGGGTCAGGGTAATAAATGCAATGTGGCTATTCAGTCGGTAGTTTACAAGACAAGAATTGAGAGTTTAAAGCCAAAAGTAAAAAAAAGAGGTGAGAGAAAAAGAAGAAGATAAAAGTATGGCATAGTCAGCAAAACAGGAAGTAGATGGACACCTTTCAGAGGTAGAGTTTATGCCCACACCTGTGTAGGCTGAGCAGGTGCTTTTAAGGGGCTGAGATAGGACATATTGTGGCAGGGTCATCTTCTCACCGTGACTTCAGTCTCTTGGCTGTGCCACCAGTAATGGACCTAGTTCCCTTTACCAGGGCCATGGCTTTATATGCTTTTCAAAATGGAATGGTGGTCACAAGTCTGTCTTCTCAGAAGCCTTGGAGGAAGATTGTGAACATCACAGGGATGCTCAACTATAACCCAAGAACTAAAGAAGGAAGAAACCAAAGGCACATTCATGAGTCATATTCACCATCTGCTAGTAGAATATGATTTTGAATTACTTTGTTCCTTTTCCCTCAATGGTCCATCTAGTTTGGCATAGGCCAGATACGTCAGAAACATACACAGAGCTCAGCTCCTCTAATTCACCCAAATATATAATTGGACACATTTCTATTATCTTCAAAACCTTTAGCCCGATCAAAGATGCTTTTCAGTTTATGTATGAGCACTGACAGTCCCTTGAATACCATTGAAATTGCTTTGCTTTAAAATTGACAAATGCTGGGAAGTTAAAATTGCAACTACACACACTGCTTGCAATTTTATGTTCTTTGCAAGTTGTCATCATGCATATTTCTGGAAATCTGAGGGATCCCAATTTAGAAGCTCATTTTTCTTTCTTTCTTCTCCTTATTATTCCAACCTTGTTCTAAACCAGACTCTATCTTCTAAAGAAACGCTACAAGGAGGTCACTCTGATTCAATTTTTTTCCTTTTTGTTAATTCAGATTGTCAAAACTGTTTATATTACGCTGCTTTTTAAGTAAGGTATTGCTCTTTTTAGATTCTCTAGTTTTGGTTATAAACAAAAGCTCTGGCTCAGGAGGTAGGAAACAGATTCGTTTCCACACATCAGCTTTGGGTGAACTCCTTCTCTTTATTTCAGTTCTTATTGGCAAAATGGGAACAATAATTCTTGCTCTCCCCACATTGTTGAGTTGTTGAGATGATTAAGTAAGGCTACCAGATATGAACAAAGCTCTGTAAAGAATAAAGCACAAGTCCAAGGGTGAATAATTCAAAAGCTTAGCTACATTTTCAAATGACGATCAGTTTGAAATCTTTGGGGGTTCATATTCATTCTAGTCCCTAATCTGCATACATGAGCAAGTAGTATGAGCTCTACAACAAAGTAAGTGAAAAATATGCCTGAATGGGAACTTCCCTGTTAATGTTAGCAATTGAGAAAAAAGTATGAAAGGGCATGCTGTAACTCTTACTCCCCAGTGGAGAGGGATTGCAAAAAAGACTGGCAGCCCCATCCAACAAAGACAGATTCTGGAGTCCTCTATCTAGAAAAAAAAAAGTCCTTATTCTGAAAATCAGAGAAGACAGACAGACTCTGGAATTCTCTATCTAGAAAGAAAAGTCTTTACTCAGAAAATCAGAGAAGAAAGAAAGACTCTGGAGTTCTCTATTGAGAAAGAAAAGTCCTTACTCAGAAAATCAGAGGGGTCTGAAACTTGACTCTGCCTTTCACTAGCTCTCCCTTCAGTGGAAGCACACTTGATGCCACTTACACAAAGCCCTTCCCATACAGGGAGAAGAGAACTGCTGGCCAGGCAGACTTACTCAAACATCAAGGAAATCTAAATTGTGTCTTTCTAATTAACTAGGTGCTAAATAAATTCATGTGTATATATTAAAAGAATCATCAGACACCCAAAAGGGAGAAAACAGATAAAAGGGAAAGTATTGGTCAATTAACAGAACTGGTTAGAGATAAATCAGCAAATAGAAAAGAACTTAAAATTAACTCTATTTCTCAGAGAAATCTGAAAATATATTATAGTCATAATATAAAACTATATTGCAATGCAAAGCAAGCTATTAAAAAATAAGATAGCATTCTTAGAAATTAAAAACATAACTCCCCAAAATGTAAAATATTTAGAGCCATGGCTGAGGATAATTTTTTTTTAATCTGGAAAGCTAAGTGATGTTAATCTCCTTTAGGAGACAATGCAGATAGACAAAATAATAGAAGACTAATGGAGAATATGAAGATGTAGGAAATTATTCCACGGGTCCAATATCTATCTAAGGGAGTTCTAAAACATAGGCATTAGGAAGTGGGGAGAGGACTAGTTAAAAAAGATGATCATTTTATAAAGCTAAAGAAAATAACAGAAAAATCTCACCAAGAGGGTCTCCTGGGTGGTTTAGTCAGTTGAGCGTCCGACTTCGGCTCAGATCATGATCTCAAAGTTCATGGGTTTGAGCCCCACATCGAGCTTTCTGCTGAGAGCTCAGAGCCTGGAGCCTGCTTCAGATCTGTGTCTCCCCCTCTCTCTGCCCCTTCTCTGCTCCTTCTCTGTCTTTCTCTTCTCTCAAAAATGAACAAACATTAAAAAAAAAAAAAAAAAAAAAAGAAAAGAAAAATCTCACTGGGAGCCAAAATGGCAAGAATGGGATAAACACACAGTTAGACATGCGGATACATAGATAATAGACAAATACCCTGATAAAATTTCAGATACTCAAATGTAAAGAAAATATCCTCAAAGATTTCAAAAGAAAAGCAGCTTATTTATAAAAGAAGTAGAATCAAATAAATACCAGATTCCTTGTAGATTTAGACATTAGAAGGCAGCAGGAAATTAACTTCAGAGTTCTGAGGGAAAAAGAGTTTAGAGTTTTATACCCAGCCACATGAGCATTCATAAATTTGCAAAGTTGATCATCCACAGAACTCTGCTAAAGTTTAAGAATACATCACAGCAAAATAAAAAATGAATAATAAAAGAACAAGGGAGGTGAGAAACAGTAATTAACATACAAAATGCGTAGTTAATCCAAAACAAGTATTAATACATAATGTTCACACAAAACAAACACGGGCTAATCTTCATGTAATAAGTAGAGAGGAGAAAGGATGGCTGGGTAGCAGGGTAAGACAGATACAGGGTAAAATGAAGAAAAATGATGATAACATGTTAAGTGTGTAGAGATACCCACTAATTGTAGACACAGATAAGGAAATCTAAGTTTATATATTTTGTGTTAAAAATGTAAGGGTATGAAGGACACAAGATTGGAAACTTCCCAATAACTAGGAAGAATAAAAGAACACTGGTAAGTCAACCAATCTAATGAAAGACAAATAAGACATAAAAATGGTAAGGAAGCAGACAGAAACTATAATATAAAATTATAACTCAAAGGTTTTAGTAATCAAAGTTGTATTCATGGATTAAATTGTCCTATTAAAAAGTTGAGGGGTGCCCAGGTGGCTCAGTTGGCTAAGTGTCTGACTCCTGATTTCAGCTCAGGTCATGGTCTCATGGTTCACGGGTTCAAGCTGCTGGCAGTGGGGAGGGGGGTCTGCTTGGGATTCTTTTTTACTCTCTCTCTCAAAATAAATAAACTTTTTAAAAAAGGTTGAAAAACTCAGATTATATTTTTTAAAATCCCATCTTATACTTCTAGTAGGAAATAGACTTTAAAAATACAAAGAAATGTGGAATGTGCAGGGGATGAAAGACATAATACACATATGAAAATCACAAAAACTAGGAGTTAGTGACAATATTAACATCAAGCTAAAATTAAAGACCTCAAATACAAATAATTGAATAGGACAAGGGGGAGATATTTCATGTTAAAGATAAGTACAATCCACATTTATTCATTTCACAACATGAATTATTAGAAAAATGTTGTTATAAAAACTGACAGGAATCCATTAATGGGAGATTTTACAGGCTTCTCTCAGAAATCAATATATTGATTAGAAAACAAAATAAATATAAGGGTATAGTGTATATGCTATCCATTATAGTAGCCATTAGACACATGTCGCTATTGAGCACTTGATATGTGGTTAATTCAAATTGACATGTGCTGTAACTGTAACCTCACACCTGAATTTTAATGACAGTACAAAAGAAAAATAATGTAAAATATTTATTTTTATATGGATTGGATATTGAAAGAATAATATTTTGGATAGATTGGATAAAATAAAACATAATAAAAATCAATTCCTCTTGTTCTTTTTAAGTTTATTTGAGAGAGACAGAGAGGGAGAGAGAATGCGAACAGGGGAGGGGAAGGGGAGAGAGGGAAGGAGAGGATCTCAAGCAGGCTCTGTATTGTCAGTGAGAAGCCAGACACAGGGCTGTGTGTCAATTCCACCACCTGTGAGATCATGACCTGAGCTGAAACCAAGAGCAGCCACTCAACCAACTGAGCTACCCAGGTGCACCCACCTGTTTACTTTTTTAATGTGGCTACTAGAAATTTTAAGGATGGACCTTGAGGGTGTTATGCTGAGTGAAATAAGTCAGGCAGAGAAGGACAAATATCATATGTTTGCACGTATAGGAGGATTAGGAGGAACTTGACGGAGGAACAAGGGGGAGAAGAAGGGCGGAAATGGTGGGGGAAAGGGAGAGAGGCAAACCATGAGAGATTCTTGAATGCTGACAAAAACTGAGGACTGATGGATGTGGGGGGAGGGGGGATGGGCATGGAGGAGGACACTTGTGGGGATGAGCACTGAGTGTTATGTGGAAACTAATTTGACAATAAACTATTAAAAAAAATTAAAAAAAAAGTATATATGACTCACATTATATTTCTGCTGGTCAGTGTTGGTACAGAGGATTTGAGTAATACCAAATATAAGCTTGACCTAATAGATCTATCCATTTGAGATTAAATTTTTACCTAAAATCGAAAAATAATTCTATTGCAATATCTGTGTAATGCTTACAAAATATATGAACTATTAGGTCTTTTGAAAAATATCAACATATTCTTCCAAAAAACAAAAACAAAACCAAAACCAAAGACAGAACAAATCAAATAAGAAAAAATCAAGGATGCTCCCCACATATCATTATGATGGTTTATCAATCTAATCCTTGTGCTAAGATATTTGAGATGTATAGACAGACCAAAAATGACCATGAAATGCCAACTCATCCAAAGCCTAGGACTGATTCTTTAAAAGCCACCTTGATACTTCCTATTTTCAACATGCCTTGATGATAGTGTCAGCTGACTGCAAGCAGCAGGGAGAGAATGTGTGTAGGTCAAAGGGCTACAATGACAATGTAGCACTTACTTGTCATCACAAATGCCAGATTCTAGCCATCTTCCATTCAGAGCTAAGTTCTTTGAACATCAGCTCTGACCAAGATCTTAAGCTGCACAAAAATGAGGAGAGGCAGCTTGGTGCAGGGTTTAATGATAAAGACTTTGGCATGTGGTATACTTGGGTTTGAGCCCTAAGTCTGCCAGTTATAGAGCTTAGACTATTTCCTTAATCTCTGTGAATTTCAGTATCCTCATCTTTTAAATGAACCTAATAATAGTAAAATAGACATAATTTGTGTAAAATAAGCAGCACAGTCCTGGTATATAGCAGCAATTAGAGGGAAAATATCTGTAACTAATATTGTCATTTTAGGAATTAGCTAAAATAAAAGATCAAAGGAATTCTAGTTAGAAGGAACACAATGAGGAAAGACATGAAGCAAGAAACGCAATCGTGTTTGGAGGAAATGAAAGCAGTTTGATGTATTGAAAGGCAAGGAGAAGTCAGAAGAACCAGGTCACGGAAAATCTTTCAATGTCATGTCAAGGGGCTCAAATTTTATGCAGAGATGGGTAATTTTAAAAAGGTGTCTTGACAAGGAAAATCTTTGAAATCTATACTGACAAGGACAGACTGTATTGTAGATAGATGACTTTCTTCATGAGGTGGTAAATGACTGGTGGGGGTCATATGCATATGTACATGAATATACAAAGATGTACATATATATTCCCATACACATGCACACACACATACAGGCACAAGATAAAATTAGTACAAATTTGTAATTATAAGGGAGGAGGGAAGGAGAATAAAGTAGATCAAAGAGAATCAGTTTATTTCCAAAGTTTCTGCCTTAGGTAACCTGGAGAATTGATGTGTCTATAACGCAGATAAAGAACACTTAAGGGAGAGCAAAACTGGAAAGGAAGATGAAGAGTTCAAGTTTAGACTGTTGAGTTTCGGGTATCAATAGGGCTTTTCACTATAAAAGTGTAGCAGGAATTTGTTTAGTAACATTCAAAATCAAGGGAGGGCTGGAGGTATTGGTTGGTGAATCAGTGGTACACCTGGGAGCACAAACATTAGTGGAATGTCTATTAAGAAGCCTGGGAAAGTACAACTGAGGTAACAACTGGAGAGTTTGATGCAACAGCAAGTACAGAAAGAGTATCCCAAAAGCAGAGTTGTCTGTAGGGCGAAAGACAACAAAAAATGTCCAATAAGATAAGGACCGCATTATCTTCACCTTAAGAAATTTTAAGCTCTAGATGATAAATTTGAAGGAAGAACGAGAACATGAATGGAATCAGAGTGTTAAACAAAAAGAAAGGAAAGCAGTGGCTAGAGTGGAAGATAAAATGAAACCAAATGTCTGGTGATTAAGCTACTGCCTGCTGCCCACCTCAGGTCCGGTATTCCAAGGGCACAGCAAAACCAACATGCTCACCCCTGAATTCCTCTTCATCCAGTTTCTGGAACTGTTTACGGAACTTTGATACATGTACAAAGTGGGAGAAAGGAGACTGTAAAAACAATAGTGTTGAAAATAGAGGACAAAGAGAGGAAAACATGTAGAGGATTATCCTGGAAGAGAGATGGGAGAGGCTTATATCAAGATCACACTGAGGACAGTGAGTCCCACAACAGGTAGAGACAAACCTACTGCCCTGACCTTGGAGGTGGGGTGAATGGTTCAGCTTTGACTTCTGCCTTGGTGCTCAAACAGTATCTCTTGTGGTGGCTTCTTACAGACAACAACTCATTCCAATTGCTACAGCCTCTTCAGACCTGCTTGTTCTCAGAATCATCCCTCCTTCACCCTGGCTTTTCTTCCTAATACGGTGAAATAAGGGAAATGTGTACTGCTCTGTAATTAAAGTGTTCGTTCTCTCAGTCATGGGAATGAGTTTGGGCTTTTAGAAATCAAAGCCTGGGGAAGCCATCTTTTGTTCCCCCCAAAGTTTATTTATTTTGAGACAGAGAGACAGACCAGGAACACAAGCACAGAAGAGGAGGAAAGGCAGAGAGAGAGAGGGAAAGACAGAATCCCAAGCAGGTTCTATGCTGTCAGCACAGACCCCAACATGGGTCTCGAACTCATGAACGGTGAGATCATGACCTGAGGTGAAATCAAGAGTCAGACGCTTACTCAACTTAGTCCCCCAGATACTTCAAATACATCTTTTTTCTTTATGCTTCCTGACTAGCATTATCTATCACTAAATGCCTTGATTACAACCCCTATCATATGCTTGAATGAGAAGGAGTCACAGAAGGAAAAAGGTAGATAGCTTGGAAATAAAGTTCAGGAAATCAAGAAATGGTTCCAAGCAAAAAAGAAAAAAAAAAAAAGGTGTCAGGAGCTCAAGACAAAGTACCTAAATATCTGCACAAAGGTCAAAGAAACAGGCAGAGGGTATGAGAGTCAGAGGCAGTTTGCTTTCACCTCTTTTGAGTCACTTGTTTAGTTAGTGCTTCCTGGCTTGGGCAAGAACTAGTTAGTCCCAGAGTGTGAGGCAAGAGTTAAAATACTGGGGCAAATGGGTGGTAAGACTACAGCAGGAGAAAAAAAGGAACAGAGAACGAAAGAGAGCTTAACAGGACAATATTTCCCTGTATTCCAGCTGGTTGAGAATTAGAGTCATGCAATATGGAAGCGGGGAAAGTCCTTAGAATCAGAAATACTAGCAATAATTGATCATGCTGTGTTAAATATTAAGGCTGCATGTCAATTACTTTATATCCATATAATCTTAAAAATCAGACCACGAAGTCAACATTATTATGTCTATCTGACTGATGATGAATCTGAAACTCAGAGAATTTAAATGATCTGCCCAAAGGCATTCAGCTCAAAGGTCTTCAGTAAATGTTTGAGAGAGAAATCAAACCCACATAAGAAAGATTATAAAACCCCAGGTGCATGCTCTCTTGACTTCTGCCATATTGCTCCCTAATAGCCCAGCATGAATTTCCTGTTACTACCTAGAAACCACAACTGCAAAAAAATTCTCGTACAACCTTACTGATGGGGTAATGTGGGAAGTTACAAGCAGTCACACAGCTTTAACATCCAATACACTTCCAAATGATATACACTGATATTCCTCTCAGAACTATGGGCAAATCTTTCAGCACCTAGCAAAACGTGTCTGTAATCTCCCTAGATTGTTTCTCTCTGGCCAGCAAGGCCTAGCCCAAATCACACTGCTTCAGTTTCTAATTTAATGGGACATTAAGCATCCATTTCTGGTACCTAAATTACACAGTCTCTGTTATTTATGGAGTTTACCATGCAAAGTATTTAACTGGAAAATGGAAATAAAAATAGGAAATGGATGGGTGTCTGCTATGGGGTCTCATCAGTGATCCTATAATATGATTAAATCCAATAGGTAATGAGTGTTAAACAATTTACATTTTAGAAACTTTAAAATGAATGCTTAATTACTTCCTTCTGCTAATGAGCTTCTAGTTTTCCTTTTGTGTTCCAAACATGTGCTTCTGGAAATAGGTCAGCTATTCTCCATATAATATTCAGCTATCTCTTGTTCTTGGTTTTGGTGCAATAGAATCCCTTCCTTCTTTTCTTCTTCTTCCATTTTTCCTTCCCACCCTCTTTCCTTCCCTCCCTCCCTTCTGCCTTCTTTCACTCCCTCTCTTCATTTCAGGAATGCACTATATGGTCTATGAAAAGATGGCATTCAACTCTTCTCATATTTAGACAAAATGTGTCCTCTCCTCACCTGAGAGAGGAAGAAAGGAAGGAGAAAAAAGAAACACTTCATGAATAAACTCATAGGTCTGGAATCAGACAGACTAAAAGGCACCTCAGCTCTGCCACTAACCTTAGTCTCCAGACCTTGGACTAGTCTATCAGTCATGTCTTAGCAGGAGACAGATGACTGAAGCAACTAAACAGAGTTTCAGAAAGAGATTATTTTATTTTATTTTTTTTTGCATGTTTTTTTTTTAATAGTTTATTGTCAAATTAGTTTCCACATAACACTCAGTGCTCATCCCCACAAGTGTCCTCCTCCATGCCCATCCCCCCCTCCCCCCACATCCATCAGTCCTCAGTTTTTGTCAGCATTCAAGAGTCTCTCATGGTTTGCCTCTCTCCCTTTCCCCCACCATTTCCGCCCTTCTTCTCCCCCTTGTTCCTCCATCATGTTCCTCCTAATCCTCCTATACGTGCAAACATATGATATTTGTCCTTCTCTGCCTGACTTATTTCGCTCAGCATCACACCCTCAAGGTCCATCCATGTTGCTACACATGGCCAGATTTCATTGTTTCTCATTGCCATGTAGTATTCCATGGTATACTTACCTGGCAGGGGAGATACCATGATCAAGAAAGAGATTATTTAGAAAGTTGTAGGAGAATCACAAAAAATAAACAACGAATAGAAAAACCCTGGGATATTGCTGCTCTCGCTAGTGCACTGAGCAGACACCAGCTACAAGAGTTCTGTGAAACATGGCAAGAAAGTGTCAGAAGAATAGATACCCCACCCACCCTTCTTCCTACCCTCTGATCTTCTGCCAGGGTTTCCCGTGGACTGAGGCCAGCTGGAAGTCGCAGGACAGGGCAGCCCACAACACAGATCATAGACCTCAGCCTCCCAAGGCATTGAGCAGGATGGACAGGGGTGGATCATCGATCTGGAAGGGCAAAGAGAAAAAGTCCTGCAGGATGATTATTTTCTTAAGTTTATTTATTTATTTTGAGAGAGAGTGAGAGCACAAAAGAGCAGGAACAGGGGAAGGAAAGAGAGAGAGAGACAGCAGTGAGAGAATCCCAAGCAGGCTCTGCACCACCAGAACAGAACCTGATGTGGGGCTCAAACTCACAGATTGTGAGATCATGACCTGAGCCAAAATCAAGAGTTGGATGCTTAATGGACTGAACTACCCAGACACCCCTGCATGATGATTATTAACAACAATCTCCTTGTAAGAAATACAGAACAAAAGTGCCCATCTCAAAGTTTGTTTTGTTCTGTTTTTGATAACTGAAGGAGAGGTAATGACTGCAAAAGGTTTAGGTCACCTCTTAATATATATTATTTGCAAAGCGGTGATCTGTCAAAGAAGGACACTGGCACTAATATGAAAACTCCTGTATCAATCTGGTATCATTATTTCTAAAGTATTAAGTCAGTCTAGCCATTTACTGCCTAGTCTCTGGGAGCTAAGTTTGGGGAGTGGTGAGCCAGGTCGCCTAAAAGCACCCACAGTGGTAGCAGGGCAGAGCAATGCTTTCCCACAGTGATAGTTCTTAGCTCCTACAAAGTGATCAAGTGCTGCTGTGGGAGGCTTGAATGTGTGAGGTTTGATTTCTTTATCAGAGCTTCTAACAGGAACAAAATAGTTTTTAAATCAGGGCCAAGAAAAAATGAGGCACTTGAGCTATATAACAGCCATCTGGGAGGGCATATTCTTGTTCCCAGCCTTACCAGGCCATAAGGACAAATAGGAAAGGGATTAATCAATATTTTTACGGCTGGAGGCAATGATCACTTTTAGTTTCCCACCCAGATGGGAACATATTTTCAGCTTAAAGGAAGGAATTCTCTGAGGTTCTGAATTCCATTCTCTTAGGTTTGTAGTGATGAAGGTTTTTTGACATATGTTTTAATTTTAAGTCTAAAGAACATTCAAAATAACTCTCATCTAACTCCATCAGATGTATATTAAAGCCCAATTTTGCTAGATTGATACAATCACTGTCTGCATTTAAGTATGAGGGGGAGTCCTTGGCGCTAAGATGGCAGAGTAGTAAGAGGACCAAGATCGCCTGGTCCCTTGAACACACGAGATAAAGCTCAAATCATTCTGAATACACAAGAAATAAGTCTGAGGACTGACAAAACAAACTGCAGAACTAGAGGAAGAGAAGAGCCCACTTGTGGAAGGGAGGAGGTAGAGAGACGTGGTTTGGGGGAGAAACGGATAGCAGGTACTGAGGAGGGGAAGGAGGAGCCTTGGTCACAGAGAGAGACAAGAGAGAGGAGCACATTGGGGAATGCACAAGGGAAACACTTCCCTAAAGCCACGGACTGAGAACACAAGATAGGTTGATCTATGTGAGTTTTTACAACTAGTAGGGCCCCAAGACCAGAGTTTTAGAGGTGTGCACTGTGTCTAGTGTGGAGCCTGGCAGGTACAGCAGTGCTCCTGTGGAGCAGGAGGGCAGATAGCATGGGGGTGGGGGGGGGGTGGCGAGTGGCATGATTTGAAAATGCCCTAGGAAGCACTGGGAGAGACGGTTTCCCCTTCTTGGAACACATCCGGGAGAGGTGGCATTGCCTCTCCAGGGACAAAAGAGCTGCCAGGTGCCAGTTCTCTCCCCAGATCCTCAGCATAAGCCAACTTCAATATTCGCCACAGTGCCAACAGTGGCAGCCTAACCTACTTACCCCAAGCCCTGCTGCCCTGCACTCTGCTGGTGATGCTTTTCTCAAGTAAGTGTGCCTGAGAACCAGGACAGTGGGCCTCTCCCACAGAAGGCAAGCACAAATCCCCTGCATGTACCATGTCTCCCAACCACAGAGTTTTGCAAAGCTTCAGCTCCAATGCAAATAGCAACAGCTGTCTTTTGACAAGCAGATCAGAACATACCTCACTAAAACTCGCCACACTCTGGCCAAGGTCCAAACACTCCCCACTGCAGGTAAGGAGAAATTCTGCAGAGGACTGTAGCCAAAACACAATGGAGTACACATAGCTTACACCAGAGACGCTGCCTAAAGTGCCTGGCCGTGAAAGTATGTGACCACTTCATAATGCCATCACTCTCAGGAGCAGGAAATATAAAAGACTTTCCTAACACAGAAGATAGAGACCTAGACAAAAATGCCAAAATGGAGGAATTCATCTCAAAAGAATGAACAAGAAAAGACCATGGCCAGGGATCTAATTGAAACAGATTTAAGTAATATTCCTGACCCAGAATTTAAAACCACAATCAAAAGGATACTAGTTGGACTTGAGAAAAGCACATAAGACACCAGGGAGTCTCTTACTGGAGAGAGGAAAGACATAAAAACTAGTCAGGATGAAATGAAAAAATTCAAAAAACAAGATTCAAAACCAACTGGATGTAATGTCCACAAGGATGGAAAAAGCAGAGAACTGAGTAAGTGATACAGAAGATAAAATTATGGAAAATAATGAAGCTGAAAAGAAGAGGGAAAGAATAATATTAGATCATGAATGTAGGCTTAGGGAACTCAGTGACTCCATAAAGTCTAAAAAACATTCACATCAGGAGTCCCAGAAGAAGAGAGACAAAGGGGGCAGAAAGTTTATTTGAGGAAATTATAACTAAAAACTTCCCTAATCTGGGGAAGGAAACAGACATCCAAAACCAGGAGGCACATGAGAAGTGCCATCAAACTCTACAAAAGCAGGCCAAAACTAAGACATATTGTAGTAAAATTGCAAAATATAGATATTAAAAAAATCCTAACAGCAGCAGGACAAAGGCTGTTCCTAACTTATAAGGGAAGACAAATAAGGTTAGCAGCAGATCTCCACAGAAACTTGGCAGGCAAGAAGGGAGTGGAATAATACATTCAATGTGCTGAATGGGAGAAACATGTAACCAAGAATACCCTATTCCAGCAAGGCTATCATTCAGTATAGTAGAGTTTCCCAGTCAAACAAATACTAAAAGAGTTCATTACCACTAAACCAGCCCTGTAAAAAACATTAAAGGGGACTCTTGAGCAGGAAAGAAAGATCAAAAACAACAAAGGCTAGAAAGAAACAGAGAAAATCACTAGAAACAATGTCGAAACAATTGTCACTAAATTCATATCTATCAATAATTACTTTGAATGTAATCAGACTAAATGCTCCAATCAAAAGACATAGGTGTCAGGATGGATTAAAAAAAAAACAAGACCCAGGGCGCCTGGGTGGCTCAGTCGGTTAATTAAGCGTCCAACTTCGGCTCAGGTCATGTTCTCATGGTTCGTGGGTTCAAGCTCCGCACTGGGCTCTGTGCTGACAGCTAGCTCAGAGCCTGGAGCCTGTTTCAGATTCTGTGTCTCCCTCTCTCTCTGACCCTCCCCTGCTCACGCAGTCTCTCACTCTCTCTCTCTCTCTCTCACAGAAATAAATAAAACAATAAAAAAAATTTAAAAAAAAAAAAACAAGACCCATCTATAATGCTGCTTGCTAGAGACTCATTTTACACCTAAAGACACTTGAAGGTTGAAAGTGAGGGGATGGAGAACCACTTAGCATGCAAATGAACATCAAAAGAAAGCTGGAGTAACAGTATTTATATCAGACAAAGTAGATTTTTCCACCAAGTACTGTAATAAGAGATGAAGAAGGGCACTACATCATAACAAAGGGATCTATCCAACAAGATCTAACAGCTATAAATATTTATACCCCCAACTGGGAGAACACAAATATAAAATTCAATTAATAAGAAACATAAAAAACCTCATTGACAGCAATACAATAATAGTGGGGGACTTTAACACCCCACTTACAGCAAAGGACAGGTCACCTAAGCAGAAAATCAACAATCAAGCAGCTTTGATTGACACACTAGACCAGATGGACTTAACAGATAGATTCAGAACCTTTCATCCTAAAGCAGCAGAATACACATTCAAGTGCACATAGAACATCCAGACTAGATCACATACTGGGGCACAAATCAGCCCTCAACAATTACAGAAAGACTGATCTCTTACCATGCATTATTTTCAGATCACAATGCTATGAAACTTGAAGTCAATCAAAGGAAACAATTTGGAAAGCTCTTAAGTACATGGAGGTTAAAGAAAATCCTACTAAAGAATGAGTGGGTTAAGTAGGAAATTAAAGGAATAAAAAATACATGAAAGGATATGAAAATGAAAACACAAAAGTCCAAAAACTTTGGGATGCAGCAAAGGCAGTCCAGTGAGGGAAGTATATTGCAGTTCAGTCCTATCTCAAGTTGCAAGGAAGGTCCCAAATATACAACCTAACCTTACACCTAAAGGAGCTAGAAAAGGAAAAGCAAATAAGGCCAAAGCCAGCAGAAGGGAAATAATAAAGATTAGAGCAGAGATAAATGATATAGAAATAAACAAGCAAACAAAAAAACAAAGATATGAACAAAACTAAGAGCTGGTTATTTGAAAGAATAAAACTGATAACCTCCTAGTCATATTTATCAAAAAGAGAAAGAACTCAAATAAATAAAATCACAAATGAGAGAGATCACAACCAACACCACTGAAATATAAACAATTACAAGACAGTATTATGAGAAATTATACGCCAACAAATTAGGCAATCTGGGAGAAATGGTTAAATTCCTAGAAATGCATAAACTACCAAAACTGAAACAGGAATAAATAGAAAACCTGAACAGACTGATAACCAGCAAAGAAATTGAAATATTTACCAAAAATCTCCCAACAAAAGTCCAAGGCCAGATGGCTTCCCAGGGGACTTCTACCAAACATTTAAAGAAGAATTAATACCTACCCTTCTCAAAATGTTCCAAAACACAGAAAGGAAATGAAAGCTTCTAAACTCCTTCTATAAGGCCAGTATTACCTTGATACCAAAACCAGACAAAGACCCCCACTAAAAAAGAGAACTATAGGCCAATATCCCTGATGACAATGGGTGCAAAAATTCTCAACAAAATACCAGCAAATCAAATCCAAAAGCACAAGAATCATTCATCATTATCAACTGGGATTTATTCCTGGGTTGTTAAGCGCGGTTCAATATGTGCAAATCAACCAACATGATACACTATATTAATAAAAGGAAGTAAAAGAACCATATGATCCTCTCCATAGTTGCAGAAAAGGCATTTGACAAAGTACAGTATCCATTCTAGATAAAACTCTCCAACAAAGTATGGACAGAGGGAACATACCTCAACATCATAAAGGCCATATACAAAAGACCCACAGCTAATATCATCCTTAATGGGAAAAAACTGAGAACTTTTCCTCTGCAGTCAGTAACAAGACAGATGTCCTCTCCCACCACTGTTATTTAACATAGTGCTGAAAGCCCTAGCCTCAGCAATCAGACAACAAAATGAAAAAATGGCATCCAAATCAGCAAGGAAGAAATAAAACTTTCCCTAACTGCAGATGACATGATTCTCTATGTAGAAAACACAAAAGACTTTACCAAAAAAATTGCTAGAACTAATACATAAATTCAGTAAAGTTGTAGGATGCAAAGTCAATGTACCTAAATCTGTTGCATTTCTATACACTGCTAATGAAACAGCAGAAAGAGAAGTCAAGGAACTGATTCCATTTATAACTGCACTAAAAACCATAAGATACCTAGGAAAAAAATCTAACCAAGGAGGTAAAACATCTGTACTGTGAATACTTTAGAACACTGATGAAAAAAAAATTGAGGATGAGACAAAGAAATGTGAAAACATTCCATGCTCATGGATTGGAAGAACAAATATTGTTAAAATGTCTGTACTACCCAAAGCAATCTACATATTTAATGCAATCCGTATCAAAACACCAAAAGCATTTTTTTACAGAGCTAGAATAAAGAATCCTAAAATTTGTATGGAACCACAAAAGAACCTGAATAACTAAAACAATCTTGAAAACAAAAAGGAAAGCTGGAGGCATTACCACTCCGACCTTCAAGGAATATTACAAAGCTGCAGTGATGAAGGCAGGATGGTACTAGAATAAAAACAGACATACAAATCAGTGAAACAGAAAACCCAGAAATGGACCCATAACTCTATAGTCAATTCATCTTCGACAAGGCAAGAAAGAATATCCAATGGAAAAAAAGACAGTCTCTTCAACAAATGGTACTGGGAAAACTGAATATCAACATGCCAAAGAATGACCTTGCAGCACTTTTATACCACATGTAAAAATAAATTCAAAATGGAAGAAAACCTAAATGTGAGACAGGAAACCATCAAAGTCCTAGAGGAGAACATAGGCAGTAACCTCATTGACAATAGCCAGAGCAACTCTTCTAAGGCAAGGGAAACAAAAACGAAAATAAGTGATTGAGACTTCATCGAAATAAAAATCTTCTGCACAGTGCAGGAAACAATCAAGAAAACTAAAGGTATCCTGCTTTCTCCTCTAGGGTGTGGTTTATCTATACCATGGAATACTACATGGCAATGAGAAACAATGAAATCTGGCCATGTGTAGCAACATGGATGGACCTTGAGGGTGTTATGCTGAGCGAAATAAGTCAGGCAGAGAAGGACAAATATCATATGTTTGCACGTATAGGAGGATTAGGAGGAACTTGACGGAGGAACAAGGGGGAGAAGAAGGGCGGAAATGGTGGGGGAAAGGGAGAGAGGCAAACCATGAGAGACTCTTGAATGCTGACAAAAACTGAGGACTGATGGATGTGGGGGGGAGGGGGGGAGGGCATGGAGGAGGGCACTTGTGGGGATGAGCACTGAGTGTTATGTGGAAACTAATTTGACAATAAACTATTAAAAAATTAAAAAAAAAAAAAGAAAACTAAAGGTAGTCTTCAGAATGGGAGAAGATACTTGCAAATGACATATCTGACAAAGTGTTAGTATATAAAACATAAAAAAAGCTATCAAACTCAACACCCAAAGAACAAATAATACAGTGAAGAAATGGGCAGAAAACATGAATAGACACTTTTCCAAAGAAGAGATCCAGATGGCTAACACACACATGAAAAGATGCTCAATATCACTCACCATAAGGGAAGTACAAATAAAGACTACAAAGAGATATTACCTCACATCTATTGGAAGGGTTAAAATTAACAACAAAGGAAACAACAGATGTTGGCAAGGACGTGGAGAAAGAGGAACCCTCCTACACTGTTGATGGGAATGCAAATTGGTGCATCTACTGTGGAAGACAGCATGGAGATTCCTTAAAAAGTTAAAAATAAAACTACCCTATGATTCAGCAACTGCACAACAAGGTATTTACCCAAAAGATACAAAAATACTGACTCAAAGAGATACATGCAACCTAAGGGTTATGGCAATATTATCAACAATAGCCAAATTATGGACAGAACCCAAATGTCCATAGACTGGTGAATGGATAAAGAAAAAGTGACACAAATATACGATGAAATGTTACTCAGCCATAAAAAAGAATGATATATTGCCATTTGCAAGCACACGGATGGAACTAGAGTGTATATTAAGCGAAATAGGTCAGAATGACAAATACCGTATGATTTCACTTACCTATGGAATTTAAGAAACAGATGAACATAAGGGTAAAAAAGAGAGGCAGACCAAGAAACAGACGGTTAACTGCAGAGAACTAACTGACGTTTGCTAAAGGAGAGGTGGCCAGGAGGATGGGCTAAACGGGTGCTGGGGATTAAGGAGTGCACTTGCTGTTATGAGAGCTGGGAGTTGTATGAAGTATTAAATCACTAAATTTTACACCTGAAACTAATGTAACACTATGTTAACTGAAATTTAAATAAAAAATGTGAAAGTAAAAACAAAGAATGAAGGGGAAAGTGAAGTGAAAGAGGAGAGAAGAGAGGGAGTGTTGGGGACTACAGAAATAAAGCACTAATAATTTCAATGACGCTTTCAAACTTAAAGGCTCATGTGGGAAGAAAAAACAGAGTAATTGAGAATCACTTCTGGGAAACACTATCCATCCACTAACTCAATCAATATTTATGTGTTAGGCCCCGTTCTAGGTGCTGATACAGAAAAAGACAGAATAAATGCCTGCTGGAGTACAGTGAGCAAGTGACATGTGATGGTAGGAAAGGAGGCATGAACTAGGTTAATGAGGCCATAGAGATTTGGGTAATAAGGTTGTACTCTATTCTATGTATAGTAATGTAGCACTAAGAATGCATTCACCTACAGGGGTGCCTGGGGGACTCGTTTAGTTAGCTCTCTGAATTCAGCTCAGGTCATGATCTCACGGGTTCGTGAGTTCAAGCCCTACATCTGGCTCTGCGCTGTCAGCATAGAGCTGGCTTTGGATCCTCTGCCTCCTTCCTTTCTCTCTGTCCCTTCCCTGCATGTACTTTCTCTCTCTCTCTCTCTCTCTCAAAAATAAACAAACACTTAAAAAAGGATGCATTTACCTACAAATGACAGACTGCCTTCACTTAACTGAAATTTAAAAAGGGAAAGATTTATTATCTCACATAATAAATTCCAGAAGTAGGGTAGCTCCAGAAATGGTTACCTCTGCACTTCAATAATGCCCTCAAAAACTAGGTATTTAACATCTGTTCTGTGATCCTTAATGTATTGCTTTTAGGTTCATGGTTGCAAAAAAACTACCTAAAGTTACACTCTGCGAACCGCAGTCATTGAAAAATCTAGATAAGTAAGAGTTTATTAGGAGACTTAATGGCAATAACTGAAAGAACCCAAATAACAATGGCTTAAAGAGGCAAAAATTTGTTTCTTTTGCTGTAGAAGAAATCCAGAGTAAGTGTTGGTCTGATTTGTCTCCATGAAGTTGTCAGACTCAGATTCCTGTCAGCTCTCTGCTTCTCTCATCCCCAGGGTGAGTCCCCTTCCTGTCCTCAGTCATGAATGTGACTTGCGGAGAGCCAGCTATATTACTGACCCTCTAAGCAGTAATGCAATGAGGAAGGAAGAAAATAGATATACCCCTTGTCTTTTGTGGGGGCAGGTTCTCGAAATGTGCCCACAGCTTCTACTCCCATTAGTGGTTTAACTCATTGAGTTAAACCCAACCACAAAGTCACACTTAACAGCAGGGGAATTGCTCTGTGATGTGTGGTCTGAAAGCAGGACCGCCACATGCCCAGTTAAAATTTAGGAATTAACAAAGAATAAGGGGGAAGATGAACATTGAGGAGAAACAGGAAGTCTCTGGTACCAGAAAGTATCTTCTCTTCTTTATGTCTCACTTTGAAAGTAAGGAAACTCTTTTAGATGCATCTGAACAGAAAGCTTAGTTTGATAGGCTTTGAAGATAGGAACGGGTTTTTGGAATCACAAAGTTGATACCAAATCCCAGCTCTGCTTTGTATATATAACCTTTGGATTATACAGAATCCATTTATGGAGAATTTACGCAGAATACTAAACCTCTCTGAGGTTTAATTTGATAATATATAAAATAGGGATTATAAATTCACAAAATTTATAATTTGTGATTTTATAATTTATAATTGTTGGGAGTATTAAATCAGAGTATATATTGCGCCAAATGGTGATAATTAAAGATTAAAAATGATTTTAGAGCAGAGCAGCATTTCACTAGTGTGATCACCCTAGTGACTAACACAGTCCAGTAGCTGATTTGATCCTTTGAATAATCAGTGCTTCTGGAAGGACTTTGTTACCAGATGAGGCTATGACCTCACCCGGTCCTCTGTAGATCGTGGGTATAAGCATAAGAACTGGGCCTTTGGTGCTAAAGAACAAGTAAATCAGTCTTATCACTGCCGCCTTCCATCCACGAGGGCTCTATGACAGTTTAGAATGGTCTTAAGCTGAGACTCAACTGCAAAATATAAACTTCCATAACATATGGTGTGGAATATAACTAATGCTAAAGTTCCAAAAATAAGATGAAAATCCTAAAGGACTAAAAATACTTTCTTTAAACAACCTTTTTCCGTACAGCTGCTGCTTTGTTAAACCAGCTGTTACGAACCCCCAAGGGTACCTCTCACATGAGTCTGGTATTTGTTCTGTTTCTTGCTTTTTTGTTTTTTAATGATTTAATTCTTAGAGCTCAAGCTGCGTTGTGTTTGTAATGGTCTTACATTTCTACCACGGAAAGACACAGAAAAGGAAAGTGGCAAGGAAAGAAGTAAGAGGCCAGAGCAAGATTCACAAAGCGTTGTATACACCCAATTCAAAGTACAGTGGTAGGAGGGAGAGGGAGCGAGCAATACAGACAAGAAAATGAGGATGAGAAAAATGAGTGTGCTCCTGACAGAGAATAGCTATAGATCTAGAAAATCAGGATGTGGTCAATCTATAGAATATTAAATAATTTCTGCACCACACTGACCAAACTACAGGAAAGTGTGGCATATGGTATTTAAGAAAGTAATCCCAGGAGTATAGTAAACGGGGACAATCTCAGCTCCCACATTAGCTGTGGGATGCTGGCTTCAGGAAAGTTATTTAATGTTGGTGAACCTTGATATCCTCATTCTTAAAACAGAAATAACAGTAATGCCTACAACATGGTACAGTTGTCAGGGTTAACCCAGGCAGTGTGTATAAAGCATTTTGAACACTGCCTGGTACACACAGAGCCCATCATAAACTTAATCATTATTATTGCAATTAGCTTTTTCAGAAGAAGTTCACACTTGTCAAGAAAAAAAAAGCAATAGATAATAGATTTAAAAATAGGAAAAAAGGTCCTCTTTCAGCATCGATCTTGTAGTCATAATCCTGTTCTCAAATGGGTCAATCATTCTTTTTGATTCTCAGAACAGTCTAACATTATTCAGCCTTAAAAAGAAGGAAATTCTGTTATATGCTACAACATGGATGACCCTTGAGGACATTATGTTAAGTGAAATAAGCCGGTCACAAAAAGAAACATACTGCATGATTTCACTTATGTGAGGTATCTGAAATAATCAAACTCATGGAAATAGAAACGAGAATGGTGGTTTTTCCAGAGGTGAGGGGAAGAGGGGAATGGAGAATGACAGATAGATGACTACAGAGATTTAGTCATGCAAGATGAAAAAGTTCTAGAGATCTGTTGTACAACAATGGGCATATCATTAACAGAACTATAATGTACACTGATAAAATTTTAAGGTGCTAAATTTTTTATGTGTTTTTACTGCAATGTTTTTTTTGGTGCCATATTTATTTATTTATTTATTTTTTGAGCAAATGAGAATTTTATTTTCTGTTGTTCTATGTTTCCAAAGTTCTGAAGTTCCCTTTTTTTTTTTTTGAGAGGTTAAAATGGTGATTTTATTTATTTATTTTTTTTACAAATAGTTTATTGTCAAATTAGTTTCCACATAACACCCAGTGCGCATCCCCACAAGTGCCCTCCTCCATGCCCATCCCCCCTCCCCCCCCACATCCATCAGTCCTCAGTTTTTGTCAGCATTCAAGAGTCTCTCATGGTTTGCCTCTCTCCCTTTCCCCCACCATTTCCCCCCTTCTTCTCCCCCTTGTTCCTCCGTCAAGTTCCTCCTAATCCTCCTATACGTGCAAACATATGATATTTGTCCTTCTCTGCCTGACTTATTTCGCTCAGCATAACACCCTCAAGGTCCATCCATGTTGCTACACATGGCCAGATTTCATTGTTTCTCATTGCCATGTAGTATTCCATGGTATAGATCCCTCGGAATAAACCTAACCAAGGATACTGCAATTTTTTAAAAGAAGAAAATTCCAACGCATCACACAACATGAATCTTGAAGATATTATACTAAGTGAAAGGAGCATCACAAAGGAGCACATACTGCATGCTTTTACTTCTGTGAGGGACCTGGAGTACTTAAATTCATAGAGACAGAAAGTAAAATGGTTAAGGTGGTGGCTTCCAGGGAGTGGGAAGAGGGAAGAATTGGAGCTGTTATTTAATGAATACAGAATTTCAGTTTAGGAAAATGAAAAAGTTCTGAAGATGGATGGTATTAACAGTTGCACAACAATGTGAAAATACTTAATGCCACTGAACTGTATACCTAAAAATGGTCAAAATAGTAAATTTCATATATTTTTTGTTACAGTTTAAAAAGACTGTTTTTTCTGTGATGGCGTTTACCAGTGTGTCTTCCCAATTGAATTGAATTAGTCTGATGGTAGCATGAACAACTGAGTACTTACGTAGCTGCTATATTCAAGGGCTCACCAAAGAATGGGGCCCCACTTGCCTATGCAGTCTTTGGCACTCTATGTGCTGGGAGAAAAAGTTTTGCTTAGAGGAAATCTTCTAAAGAGGGCCCCTTGCCTGATTTGCCTTGTAGGAGAACAAGAAGCAAAGGTATTTTTCCTGGAAGGAAATCTGTGGATGTAGATTCTTAAACTCAAGGCTTTAAAATGGCAGAAGGATTTGAGCATGTCTCAAGTTATTTCTCTTAGTCCACAATAAATTTATAATGCACATTTAGAGATTGCACATTTTGAAGAACGTATTTGTTTATAATTCTTTCCTGAGAAAGAACTGCTATCTATCCTTCATCAGAAGGGTGAAGGGCAAAGTCTTATTCGGATTCATCCTTCTTTTCTCAGACTCTAAGCCAGTGTGTTGTCCCATGAAATCTGCATAAGGGAGTCACTTATTGCTTTGGGGCCATTATTTATGAATTCTTGAATTTATGTAAGCACTTGATCAAAGTAGAGTCATTTAGTTCTGAGCCTTTTTGAGCTAATTTCTATAGAAGGCTTTGCTTCTCTCAAAAATAATGGTGCTCTGGCTGTCCAAATTCTTTGCATTCCTACTTTCTCTTCTGTGATAACCAACTTCTTCACTCTAGAAATGGGAGGTGAAGTTTAAACTGACTGTAGTAGAATGGGTCGCTTCCTCCTCAGATCAAAAACTGGGAGCAAGCAGAGGCACTTTCTGTGTAAAGCCATCATGCCTATCCTGTCACCCTAATAAGAGTAATAATTTAGAGCATTAGTTTGTCTATGTACAAGATCATTTTGATTTTATAAGGTGGCAATCTTTTGAAATGGAAGTTAATGAAGAGTAAAGAGGCTCTCTCTTTAAATGTTTACGAGAGAATTCAACATAAAGAATTTAAAAGGCTGAAGAGTACTCAGAAATGGTAAGTATAATGAATATCTTTTAAAATCATAAGTGAGCTTCCACAAAAGCAAGGGAAATGTCTAGGGTCTGCAAAGTAAAGGAAAGATTAATCGCAGAGTGTTGAAATACTTGTGCAACGGGCTTCCAAATGGTTGGCATTTGCAATCTCCATATCAAGGCTCTTGGGTTTCAGAAGCCACACCAAAAATCTAAGTTAAAGAATTGGACGAGTCTAGACAAAGGGAATTGTTAGAGACTCTTGGGTAAAGTTGAGATCACCGAAGGATGAAACTAGTGGAAAGGAGAATTAGAAAAAAAAAAATCTATGGATTTGCAAAGGGGGCTAATATAAAACTTTTCTTTAACAGCATGGGCTTTGATAAAAAGTTTTTGTTTTGCTTTGTGTGCAACTATAAGCTTGTCCTCATATGAAATTGGGTTCAACTTTATGCTCCTCTTATGGTCAAAAATACTTTGACATAAAATGTTAAAAGTGTCCAAGGGTAATAGCAGTCCAAGGATATCGGCAAAAGATAATGAAAATCATGTTTGGGGGTCACATTCTTAACCCAGGCCAGATCTCAGAAGCACCAAGCAGCATGAAGCATTTAGTGGGAGGGTGTTCTCAACTGCAAGACCTTCATTGTATCTAACAGTTCAGCCAGCCCCCATTTCAGGATCTCTGTATTTGCAGAACTCCTTGAGCGTGAAGGTCATTTTCAAGAATGAATTTTATGAATAGATGAAGTTTAAAAAAATCCTTTTGGTCTATTTTATGTGAACCTAGAAAACAAACTCAAAGGAAAACCATGAGTTGGTGCTGGACCTTTTTCTCTAATCGTCTTGTTACAGATGTGGACATAGGAATGAGTGTAAATTACAGAGACTTAAGTAAGTACTATAGAGGAGGTGTTTTTATTGGAAAGAGCACACCTTTTATTATCAGAAGACCTAAGCTTCCTTGTAGCTTTTCTGATAGCTCCTTGTGTAAAACTGGGCACTTTATCTTCATCTCTCTGGAGCTCAGTTTCCAATTTCGGAAGTTGGATTTCTTCATTTCTAAAGTGTCTTTCTTCTATAATACTTATAGACTGTGATTTAAATGTGCTACTCCTTGAAGGCTGTGGGTAATTTTACAGTGTGAATTTCAGCTGAAGGAAAAAGCCTATCACAAACAAAGTACAGTATAGATCACTACTAGTGACAGGTAACAGACTAATTAAACTTCCAAGTAGTTCAGAAAGACTGATTTCTGCTTAAAATATAAAACATAAAGCTGAAAGATGGAATTTTCGTGTCAAATAACGGCACAGTAGTAATGATAACTATAAACTGGACGAAATATTTAAGCCACTCCTTTGAGGGAACAATGACAAAAAAATGGGCCTGAATGGGAAGGAAATCAACACATAGAAGATGGGAACGGAACTATCTGAGAGCCTCTGAATTTCTCATTTTAATGGCTTTTTGTCCAAGGGCAAGTCCCATTTGAATACAAGTAGGATAGATACAACATAGATAAATACCTGCAGGCTTGTAGACTTAAGGACCCAGAAGATAGAATCTGGAGACCACCATGCCAACTAGAAAGTGAGGAAGAGACTCCAGGAAAAAAGAAAGCAACAATGAAGGCACCCAAAAATCAACATATAAACTCTGTGAATATCTGATTGACCCCTGAACTACCCATATGTTCAGCAAAAGCCAAGCAGGAGACTGAAGAGTAAAACATATGGGGCAAGATTTTAGCTGCTACTTGCTACACAGGAGACAGAGGTTGAAGTTTATGTCCATTAAAATATACCGACAGCTTAAACAAAACATCAATACTCTTCAGAGGAATATAGCAAAATCTCAAATCTCTTTAATATATGCATCCAAATAGCAAGGAAACAATCCAAAATTAATGGAATATACATAAAGAAACAAAACCCATATTTAGAACAAAAGATAATTGCTTGATACTAACTATAAACTCATTCAGGTACTGGAATTAGCAGACAAGGATTTCAAAGCAGGGGTTACAACCAGACACAAAGATATAAAGGAAATATGCTCAGGATGAGTGACAAATAGGAGATTTCAGGAAAGAAGAACCAAAAGATAATTTTTAAACTGAAAACCAGAGGGTCATAAATTTTTAAAAACTGCTGGATGATGTTATAAGCAAAGAAGAAAAAAAGGCCTCGATAAATTCAAACTAGATTTGAAAATCCAATCTAATAGATAGAAAAATACTGAAAAACAAATTATCAGAGCCTCAATGATCTGTGAGTTACATCAAAAGATGTAACATATATATGACTGGGGTCCCAGGAGGAGAGAGAGTTAGGCAGAAAAAATTTTTTGAGCAAAGAATGACTGACAATTTTCCAAATACGGTGAAAGAAAAATTTGGTTCAAGAAGCACAGCCAACTCCAAGCAGTTATAAGTACAAAGAAAAATCTCACATAGGCACATCATAGTCAATCTGTAAACAAACAAAAACAGAAAAAATCTTGAGAGCATTCAGAGACCGTATCTTACAGAAAGGAAGCACCAACAGAGATAGCTGCTGGCTTCTCATCTGAATCATAAAGGACAGAAGCCTAGGAGACAAGATTTTAAAAATCTAGAAGAAAAAACCTTGTAAAACTCAGAATTCTATATCCAGTGAAACTATCCATTAAAAATATAGATGAAATAAAAACATTGTGAATCAATAAAACCGAAAAAAAAAAGTCTATTTCTAGCTGACCTATACTACAAAAAACACTCAAGGAAGTTCTTCAGATTAAAGAAAATGATAGGAAAGGGGAACTCAAGTCTTCAGGGAGGAATAAAGAAGAGCAGAAACTGTAAATAGGTGGGATACAAAATATATTTTCCTTTTAATTTAAAAATATATATATGATTGCTCAAAGTAAAAAAGTTATGTGAATTTCTGAATAGCATATAGATATAATACGTAGAAAAACTATAACATAGAATTATAGATAAATTGGCATTAGGGGTTACAAGATTTCTATAATTTATAGAAAGTGGTATAAGGTTAAGGTAGACTATGAAAAGTTAAAAATAAATATTGTAATCACTAAGTAACAACTAAAAAGAAGCAAAAAGGTAGTGCTAACAAATCAAATAGTAAAAGGATGTTTTAAAATGTGAAAATCCAAAAAAATGCAGTAAAGAAGGGGACAAAAAAAATCACCTTAATCGTACAAAGAGATAAACAGAAATAGTAAACAGATAAACAGTAAAAATAGAGATCTAATAATTTCAAGTATACTGATAATTACATTATGTTTAATGGGAAAAACACCACTTTAATGGTCAGAGACTGTCAAAAAAAATTTTAAAAAGATCCATCTATACACTTCCTGTAAGAGATGTTTTTTAAATATAAAGACACATAAATTGATAGTAAAAAGATGGGATAAGATATCACATGAAAATAATAACCATAAGAGGGAATATCAAAGAAAGTAAATCAAAATAATGAAAGCTTTCCAAAGACTATTACCAGAGACAAAGAGTGACATTTAGATACTTCATAAAGGAAAATGATGACTACATAAGACATACCATTCACAAATAACCATGTATTCATAATAACAGAGCTTCAATACATATATATGTGTATATATAATATACAAGCTAAAATTGACAGAATTAAAGGGAAAAACAGATAAATCCATTATCATAGAGATTTTAACCATCTTCTCTGAGAAACTGATGGAAGGCAGAAAAAATGTACAGAGAAGATCTGAAAAATATTATTGACCAGCATTATCTAACAGACTTTCATAGTATACGACTCAACAAATGCAAAATAGACATGTTGTTTTCAAGTGCACATGGTAATTTTAATAAGATATGCCATGTGATAGGCTATAAAACTACTACTAATAAATTTTAATAAAATTTTATACAATATATATTTTTATCATAATGGAATTAACTTAGATACCAGTAATAATAAGCTATCTAGAAACTTCCATTGTTCTCCTGGCTTAATTCTGGATGTTAATTAGAATCACATGGGGGATATTACCTATCTATTGCTGCATGACAAATTACTTCAGAACCTAACACCTAAAAACAATAAGCATTTGTTTTTTCACACAATTTCTGAGCGGCTGGGAGCACCTTAGCTGGGTGATTTTGGCTCAGGGTCTCTCGTAAGATTGCAATCAAGATGTCAAACAGGGAAGCAGTCATTCAAAGGTTTGGTTGGGCTGGAGAACTGGCTTGCAAGCTTATGTATATGGCTATTGTCAAGAGACCTTAGTTCTTTGCCTCATAGGGCTGCTCATGACATGGCAGCTGTCTTCCCCAGAGCAAATGATCTGAGATAGAGCAATTAAGTCAGAAACAACAGTATCTTTTATAACCTAATCATCCCATCACTTCTATGCTATTTTATTAGTCACATAGAATAGCCCTTGGGACCATGTGGGGGTGGGAGTGCTATAGCAGAATGCAAGTACCACTAGGTGTGGTTCACTGGGGACCATTTTGGAAGTCAACTACTGTGGTNCTAGTTCAACTCCAGGCCAATGAACTCAGACTCTCTATGGATTCAGCACTACTTTTTTCCCCTCTTAAGCTTTTAAAATGAATCTGAGTACACAAGGTTGAAAGATATTTTAGTAGAGAAAATCCATTCTTAATCATCAAAAGTGTCTGTGCATCAAGATCTGGGTAAACTAAAATGAAACTCCCATCTCAAAAGGCAGGGGAGGAGTAAAACAAGGAGGGGCATAGAGTTTTTACACATCAATTATCGAAACAGGAGTTCAATCAGTAGGTCGAGATTTTTTAAATATTTTTCTGGAAATTTCCATAATGTCACTAAATATCTGCACCTTTGGTAGGCAGTTAGTACTTTCAAAGTTCTCCAGATCATTCCAATGAGAAGCCAAAAGTCTGAGAAGCAAATCTTTGCATAATACTTGCCACTGGGGCCCGCTTTCTTCCTACTTAATTTGTTGATGGGGAAGTTCTGATGCTCACTTAGGCTTTCTGAAAAAATAGTTTCACTTAACTGGCCACCTTGAGAAATAGTTAAGCTACAGTTGAAAAGAAGCCTCCTCCTTTCAGGCTGTGTTTGGCCTGTTCTAGGACAGCTTTCCAAAGCTGTGCACACGGTTTTTGAGACTCTCAAACTCAAGGTAGATAAGAGGTGATCTGCATTTCTGTTCAGTCTCAGGCTCACTTTTTTTTAAAAGTAGACTTGACACCAAATGTGCTCAAATCCTGACCCTGAAATTAAGAGTCCCATGCTCTACCGACTGAGCCAGTCAGGCGCCCCTCATGCTCACGTTTAGAAAATAACCTCCTTAGACCCAGATCTGAGAAGCACAAAGTAGACTGAAGTCATTTAGCTGGAAAGCATTCTCATGTGCAAGACCTTCATTACATTTAACACTTCAGCAAGGCTCCATTTTAGGATCTTTGTATTTGGAAAGTACATTGAATGTGAATGCCATTTTCAAGAATGAATTCTCAATTTTATGAACAGGAAGAAGTTCTAAAAAATCCTTTTGTTCTAGTCCCTGTGAACCTAGAAAATATGCTCAAAGGAAAACCATGAGCTGGTGTTGGACTCCTGCTACCTTTTTTCTAATCATATTTGTTACAAATGTAGACCTAGGAATGGATGTAGATTGCAAAGCTTTAAGCACTGTAGAGGCAGCAGTTTTATTGGAAAGAACACACCTTTTATTATCAGAAGACCTAGGTTTCCCTGTGGCTCTTCTGATAACTCCCTGGGTAAAATCAGGCACTTAATCTCTCTGGAGCTCAGTTTCCAATTTCAGGAGTTGAACTTCCTCATTTCTAAAGTGTCTTTCGGGGCGCCTGGGTGGCTTAGTCGGTTAAGCGTCTGACTTTCGCTTGGGTCATGATCTCGCGGTTCGTGGGTTCGAGCCCCGCGTCGGGCTCTGTGCTGACTGCCAGCTCGGAGCCTGGAGCCTGTTTCAGTCTGTGACTCCCTCTCTCTCTGACCCTCCCCTGCTCGCGCTGTCTCTCTCTCTCCCCTAGAAATAAAGCATTAAAAAAAAAAAAATTAAAGTGTCTTTCATCTCTAATATTTATAGACTGTGATTTAAATGTGCTACTCCTTGAAGGCTGTGGGTAATTTTATAGTGTGAATTTCAGCTGAAGGAGAAAACCCATCACAAATGAAAATGAAAACACTTGGAGCAGTAGGAAGCTCTTTTCTGGATATAGCTTGTGACCCAGATGCTCCTACAGCTAGCCTTTCTAGGGTGCAGATGGTGAAGCGGGGCTGTGTGCATTTTGAAAAGCAGAGAGTTTTTACTAAGATTTACTGGAACACAAATACCTCCTAGAGGCTGGCTAACATATGACTGATAAAGTGTCTGCTAAACAAACCCAGTATATAAAAATTTGAATTTATTTTTAAAGAGAAAATGAAAAGAACAGAACTATACTTTTATCACAATAGAATTGGTTGTTCTTGTGAAAAAATCTTCCAGGAATTTTTAATAGCACTGGTAAGTGATTTACCTTTTACAAATCTCATGTATGATTTGCACAATTCTCAAATTACGACTAAATTTTAGGAGCCCATCTCTTCCGAGAAATGAGGTGTGTCTGTATTTCGAAGGCCTTCATTAGCCCAGCTGTGGATTTGTACCTTTCCTTTAGGACCTTGGGGCTTGATGAAAGCCAATATATAATGCCTGAATAAAAGTCCCCCAGGACAGAAGATATGCTTTGTTGTGGCGATTTGCTGAATGTCCAAAGAAAATTTTAATTCCAGAGCTGCAATTCAGATGCATCAATCACTTTAGTATGTTAATATTTACAAAGATGAACAGCTTGATTCTCTGAACTGAGATGACAGAGATCAGCCACTGAAAGGAAAAATTTGGGGACCTGGTCCATTGTATATAAATGTCTTCCAGTTTACAGGAAGCTAATAATGGTAGAAGATTTTATTCTTTCTGGTCATGAATTAGAAAGTGATGGTTTAGGTGACTGCCTGAATCAATCTGAAATGTTCGGAGACCAGGTAAAGCATAAATCCCCATTCTCACCTCTTCTTGCAACCATGGAAGTGGTGTTTTCCTAAACTGCTTTTTGTAGTTCACTCCCTAAACCCTTACCTAGTATGGACTACAGACAAGTGATATGCGATTTAAGGTGACAAGAGAAAATGGAGCCATTTTCCAAAATAAAGACCCTATGTAAGGCCATTGGGAAAACTGTCACTTTTGTTGGAAAATGAGGGGGACCAAGAGAAGGAATGTTCCAGATCACCTGAAGCTGGTACTGTGAAGTGATTTTCCTTTTAAATCTTAGTTCTTCTTTGATAAATTTCTTAACATCATAAATATTTCTACCCTTCTGAAAGAAACACAATTTGGTTGAGCGTTTTCTTGATACTTCTGGGAAATCCACACCGATGAGAGCAACACTGCGGTCCAGGGATCACATTGTTTCCCCCCTTTATCCTGTGTCCTTATCCTTCTTCAATTTCATACTGATCAACACCATGTATTTTTCTATCTGTCCATCTTTTAATTATGTTTTCCACTATTTTCCTCTCAGCTTGCTCTTTAGTAGGATACTAAAACAAACAAAAAACAACAACACAAAAAACCCAGCTCAGAAAGTACAGCTACAGAGTGGAAAGATTATGGACTACACTTTAATATATATGCACAATATATATAATATATATCGTATATATGTATATCTTATATATATTGTACATCTATATATTATATATGTATATATATAAAAAATGACCCACTCATCTATATGCTTATATCTTGAAGGAAATATATCTAAATGTTTTCTCTGAATCGTTAATTTTAATTTTCTTTGGTATATTCCCCAAATTTCTTCAATGACCATTGTATTTATTTGGTAACTAAAAAACCCACATTATTTTGATTTACTATTTCAGTGCACTTTACCGGTTTTGAATCTTGCTCTGCCAGTACATGGTAGATAAAATCTTGGTTAAGCATCACTAAATGACCATGATTAAAACACCTCTCTGAGCATCAATTTCTCTATTTGTATAATGCCTCCTCTACAGAACTGAATTAAATTAAGTAGAGTGTGTGGCACATAGTGATTAAAGAACTATCAGTGTCATTTTTAAGGGTTTTATCGTAATTAGGGGAAAAGACTCAAGAGACTAAAATACTCAGATTTAAAACAGAGTCTGTGAAAATGATGACTTTTTTGCTACTTGATTTCTCCCAATGTTTGTGTCTCCTAGTATGTTCCAGAAAGCCTGACTTCTGGATAAGCAGGTGTACTGTATCCCATTGAGTTGTGGTATTTAAGATGCAGGAGGAGGCTTCAGAAATCAATGGCCCCCAAAACTTTTATAGTTGAAAATTCTGGGAGGATGACACATTTCCGTGTAGAGTAGCTGGTCCCCACAGTGCTCTCTGACACTGAATCGTTCTTAGCTGTTAGCCGTTGATTTGGGATTATTTGCTATCACCTGTAATAGGATTCCTGAGATGCTGGGCCTCAGGCTAATGGCCAGAATGGAGAGGAGGCAGCTGGGGAGACAAAAGCCAGAAGAGAGGAAAGAAGCCCTGGAGAAGGCTTATGTTAAGGCATCAGCCCAGCAGCAAATCCACAGTGATAATATTTATCTTTAACTCTGGCTAAAAATACACTTGCACAGAGAAGAGCTCTTCCATGCAACTTTATAAACTGTGGGACTAAGCAAAGCAGTTATTTTCTCCTGGACATGTGTGTGTGTGGGGGGGGGTTCCTTGTTTCAGGAGAAGGTCCGTGCATGCTAGGTGTCAGATCAGGACTACAACTCAGCACAGCTCCCTGGGCTGCCTTTAGAAAGACGCAGTGCTGTAAGAAGCAAGGGTTTAGCAGGAACCTTGCATTGTGTCCCTAAGGTTGGAGCTAAAGGCAGAAGTGAAGGAGAATTTCTGCCCAATTTTTTGTTCTAAGACACAAAATCCCTTTCGTTAATTCGAATAAGAAAGCTCATAGAGAGATTTCTATTTCTTAGACCAATGGCAGACATTTTTCCCCTTGGTTAACCATTCTCACAAATATGTTACTTTGGGGGATGGGAGGTGGAGTGAAAAGGGTTCCTTTTCAGCTTATGATGAAGTGTTAATTATTCCTTTGACAAGACTTGTAACTCTTGGGAAACAGCTCTCCCTTTGATGAAACTGTTTCTGTCTGTTGCTGTAATCTAAAAGCATCCACCTGGCTTCAGGTCAGAGAAGGGGAAAGAGCTTAATTAAGCTTCCCTAATGCTGATTTAATTTTGAAAGAAAAAAAAATACACAATAGTCGAGCCTATGATCTACCTGTCTCACTCTCTGACATCACATACTGCCCTCACTTCTAGATTTTTTTTATAGGTTTCCACGTTCTGAATTTCAGCCTTTTTCCTACTTAAAATGGTCTTACAAGACCATTAGAGCTTTATAAAAATTATGAAAGAAGATATTGTTCTGAATGCCTTGACTACAAGAAGCTCTATGTGCACAGATAAACCAGTGTGGAGAAAACATGAACATTATAATAGTCAATTAATTTAAAGACAAACAGTTAATAGAAATGTATTGGCCCCTGCCTGGCTGGAGGTTGTCAAACACAAAGGATATTTAGAGCATTTTTATTTTAGTTAGGAGACCTGGGCATTAGTAGTGGCTGTTCCCATCTGTAGTTGTGTGCTTTGGACTGGTCCTTCTAGGTCTTTGTGCTAGAGTTTCCTCATCTGTAAAACAAGAGGAGGGCAAGTGACCTATAGTGTCTTATTCAAAGCATGGTTCAGTGCCCATGTGTAAACGATTTAATTCTGGTCCTGACAAATTAGTACAGAAACGGAGAATGGGCGTTTATGTTCACCGGTTTGACAGAATAATTCTACATCTCTGGAAAGAATCTCATCAACATTGGAGGTTTGAGTTTTGAAGTCTGTTCTATGACTTCATCTTTTTTTACAAGTTCAATTTTACTACATTTTACCAAAGTATCAGTTTATGATGGATTTGAAAATGTCTATTAGTGCATCAAAGGCTCTGAACAGACCTGAAGAAAACAAGACCTGGAGCATATAACTTGTTCTTTCCCCCCAAATATTTATCAACACTGCCCCCTGCGGATGGCCTTCTCCATCTTCATTCCTGACACCGCTGCATGGATGCGCTCCTCACCCTTCCCTGGCTCCGGTACAGGACCACCACTCCCCACCTGAACATCTCCTTGATCATTTCCCTCATGCAGTGGCACTGCTCTGAGTCAATGACACCCCCTCCCCACCACAGACTTCTCTGATGGCTTCAGGAAGGGATGGAAATTAAGGAAAGAGGCCAACATATTTTGTCAGAGATTTCCTATTTCAGTAAGTTCCTTTTCTCCTCAGAAAGTGGTCAGTTTTTCTCTGATCATAAATGTTCTATCAAAAACCTCCTTAAGAATCGGTAGAACTCTTCAGACACACTGTAACACTTAGACTTCAGAAAGCACAGTGCCTAAAATTTTGGTTTTTCACTTTAGAAATGTGATGGACTATAGCTCAAGAGACCATCTATAAACATAACCTAAAACCACAGGGGTGCCTGGGTGGCTCAGCTGGTTGAGCCTCCGAACGTTGATTTTGGCTCAGTTCATTTTCCCAGGATCGTGTGATGCAGCCTGGCACTGGGGCTCTGCACTGAGCATGGGGCCTGCTGAAGATTCTCTTTCCCTCCCTCCCTCTTTCTCTCTCTCTGCTCCTTATGCTCTTAAAAGGAAAACAAAACAAAACAAAAAAAAAACAATGCACAAACATAGCTATTCTCAAGAATATTTTCCTTGATGTTTCTTTCCAGCCACTTCTCAAAATTATTTCTCAAATATCATGAAAATCTGCATATATCTCGTCTTTTTTTTTTTTTTCTTTAGTGGAGAGTGGGGCTGATGTCTTTATTCCAGTTTGTGCAGCTCCCAAGAGGACTAGACATTAAAAGATGGCCTTTTGAAAAATAAAGGCCATTTCTGACACTGGAAGAAGTGAGTGTGTACAGTTTGGGTACTTGCTACTTATCCTCGGCCTGTCCTGTTACGCTCACAATCAATATTTGGGTCTCCTAGAGGGGGAAAACAGAGGGAAAAAAATAAGTAAGAATTTTTCACATATTTATTCGAGTTTGAGGTTTTTAACTGGTCTTTCCCATCTTCCCTCAAACGTTAACAGCGCTTGGCAGTTCTTGTTTGATTCTTATTCCAGGGGAAGTGAAGCAGAAAATCAAGCCACCACGTGATTTCTTTAAATAAACTGACTTTTAAAAATTCTTTTTCAAAATGCTAAGGCTATAATTCTTAAGTATGATTCCCTTGTAGGAGCAAAGCTATGGAAGACTTTGGTTTTGTTTTTATACTTTTTGCTGCATTTTTCAAGTTTTGTGCAATTGCATTTGCCACGACCTTAAGCAGAAAAAAATGTTTGCATGAGTGTCGTAAAATATATTTAAGAAGAATGCCAGATTCTATAGATATGGTTTTTATTGAAGTAAAATCTACATACAATGTTGTATTAGTTTCAGGGGTACAACGATTATTCAACAATGCTGGACGTCACTCAGTGCTCACCAAGGTAAGTGTGGTCACCATCTGTCACCATACAAGCAATGAAATATCACTCAGCCATAAGAGAATGAGGTCTTGCCATGTGTGGCAACATGGAAGACCTTGAGAGTACTATACGAAATGAAAAAGGTCAGATAGAAAAGGATAAATACCATATTAATTTCACTCATCTGCAGAATCTTAAAACCAAATGATTCTAGATGTTTAAAGGTGAGGGAAGGAGCACCTGGGTGGCTTAGTCGGTTAAGCGTCTGACTTTCGCCTAGGTCATGATCTCATGGTTCGTGGGTTCGAGCCCCGCTGTCAGGCTCTGTGCTGACTGCCAGCTCAGAGCCTGGAGCCTGTTTCACTCTGTGACTCCCTCTCTCTCTGACCCTCCCCTGCTCACGCTGTCTCTCTCTCTCTCCTAGAAATAAATTAAAAAAAAAAGAAATAAAAAAATAAAAGAAATAAAAAAATAAAAAAACAAACAAAAAAATAAAGGTGAGGGAAAATGCTCTCCTAAAAGCTCTAACATAGATACGGTTATGGATACTGGATATTGAAACTATTTATGAAATAGGATGTGAAGTTTGGATTCCTTTATTTATTTTAAGAGTGTGTGTGCATAGGAGAGGCAGAGAGAGAGGGGGAGAGAGAGAATCCCAAGGAGGGTTCTGTGCACTATCAGCGCAGAGCCTGACGTGAGGCTAGAACTCACAAACTGTGAGATCGTGACCTGAACTGAAACCAAGAGTCAGATGCTTGACTGACTGAGCCACCCAGGCACCTCCTTTTTTTTTTTTTTTAATGTTTTATTTATTTCTGAGAGAGAGACAGCATGAGAAGGGGAGGGTCAGAGAGAGAGGGAGACACAGAATCTGAAACAGGCTCTGAGCTAGCTGTCAGCACAGAGCCTGACGTGGGGCCCGAAACCACAAACCGCAAGACCATGACCTGAGCCGAAGTCGGAGGCTTAACTGACTGAGCCACTCAGGCGCCACAGGCACCTCCTTTTTAAACCTGCTCCTTTGTAGTGACAGGACCCTGCTGACATACCGTTTTTCATTAGCTTTAAACTATGTCTTATTCAAGGTTACACATGGGACATTCTCCTCTCTGAGGAAAGCACCCCACTTTCTGGCCCTGATTCTGCTTTACTTCAGGAAGTTCCTTTTCCTTGGTTTGAGATTTGTCTTAAAGGGGGATTTAACCCAACGGGAAATGGAGATGGGCCAGTATTTAGTGACTCTGATAAGGTAGAAAGCAATCCAAAGCAGATAATTCAGTGCAAACAATCCACTCCAGGCCAAGAATGGTCAATTCATGAGGCCTTTCCAACTAGAACCGAGACCAGGGCTGCCCGGAGCATAGAGCACGTATGTGAAAGGGTCACGTGGCATCTTTCTGTACAGCCTTGGAAGGCTGGCACCTGGTTAACTGCCAGGTAGCCACATGCCCTTCAGGTTGACTACTCATGTGAAATGCTGGAGTCCACCACTTTAGAGCCACCAGAAGCAAGCGGCATCTGTTTTCCTATCAGTACAGTGCCTGACGGTGGGGAAGTCCTGTCTCATTACCCTTGTGCATCTGTGCGATACCAACTTGGGGACTAAAACCAGATGCTGCTTTTGCTGCTAGATTCCCAAGAACTGCATCTGGGAAATACAGGAGTTTCAGTTGATCATATCCTGACATTTTCTTCTGTACAAACAAGTAGCAAAATAAATAGCAAAAATATGCGTTAATCCTACCTGATAATGGGGAAAAGACTTTGAGGGATTTTAATAGAAGCAGCGATCTCATCCATATGTGAACCATTCTAAGAAAATGTATTTGAAGCAGGCAACAGCCCATATGTCCTGAAAGGGCTGCTTTATTTAGATACCACATGTCACTTTTCAAGATGGAAAGGTACTCATCTCTGGAAAGCCTTCTCGGGTAAATACCAAAATTAAATGTGTTTTAGGTTTCTCTCATATGTATATGGACTTATTTGTTATATCCCTTTTAATAGGTTATTATATTTGTTTGCATTTCTTCTCCAGCAGAAGATCATCAGCTGCTTGAGGGATAGGGGCCATAATCATCTTAAACAAGATTTAACACTCAAATATGTGTGTTCAATAGTAAAGGAATATTATAGCCAACACTTATTGAGATCCTATGATGCCTCTTAATATGTCACATGGAGAACCTCTTGTGGTCTCTATTAAGTAGGTGTTATTGCTGCACATTTTGTACTAACAAAGATGCTGGGGTTTGAAAAGGTTACTGCACCAGGGCCTGGGTTGGCATAAAGCAGGACAGGGGCCCTCATGCAGCTGGGGTGACACGGGAGCCTGCACTCAACACTACTCTGCAATGTCCTGTACTTACATAAAAGAAAGAAAATGTGTTGTCCACAACTTACATTTATTTTTAGGGTCTCTTATTGCTATAATAAGATTTCAGGCCTCAGAAATCCTTAGGGCCACATGAGCACACGCTGAGGTGGAATTCTATAGCTTGGTGATTCACAAGCTACAAAGTTTAACTTCTCTGAAACTCACTCTGTTGACCTTTAAAGAGGACAATAGGCAATACTTTGCAACATTATTGAGAGAATTAACATCAATGTAGGACATTCTTGGCACAAACAGGTGTTCAATAAATGGAGCTTTTACTTTCTCTTTTTTAGAAAAACTGGGTCTGTAATGACAGCACTCTCATATTTTAATTGTTCTGAAAATAGAAACATTTCTAAAAGAAATCCCTGTGCTTTTGTCTGTTTAAATAGGCTATGGGGCATATCTTTTTTTTTCTTCATGGATTGAGGATCAATATTTCTGGCAGTTTCAACTCAATGATGCCTTCAGTCACTAATTAAGTCATTGAGTCTTTTGTCCTTATACTAAATAACCGGAAATTGTAATACTGTGAAGTTTCATGGGTTTGCTCCAACCACCGGACCTTTTCTTTTTCTCTTAGAGACAGAGAAAGGGAGTGAGTGAGGGCAAGCGAGCCAGGGAGAGAGGCAAAGGTAGAGAGAGAGACAATATCAAGGAGGCTCTATGCTCAGCATGGAGCTGGACATGCGGCTTGATCCTATGGCCTTGGTATCATGACCTGAGTCTAAATCAAGAGTCTGATGCTCGGGGCACCTGGGTGGCTCAGCCGGTTANAGTGCATCCATGTTGGTCTTGCCCCAGGCTCAAGTAAAAAAAAAAAAAAAAAAAAGAGTCTGATGCTCAACGGACTGAGCTACTGAGGCACCCCTTGCCATCATTTTTTTATGTAACTCTTAGTTTTAGTTCCTCAGTTCAGTATTTTTGTAGGACAGCTACAGAAGAAGTCCATGTACCCTCTTTAGATTCGTTACATGCTCTTATACAAGGTAACAGTGATTTTTAGAGTTGTATATAAAATTCTAGACCATAGACTTGAAGCTCCCCTAAAATCAAAATATCTGTTTTACTATGTGAAATTTTGAGTATCCATTTGGACTTCTACCAGGCTACTTCACACCCGCACCCCCTCTCCTGAGTTCTTGCTGCATTGTAAATACTTGCCTTTGTCAGATACGGTGACAGCTTGTCTCCACTTCTCAAAGTTGATACACAGTCTGTCAGTCATTTGCATGCCCTGTGCATTCCTTCCACCCTCCACATTCCACATTTCCAGACTGCTACTTCCCCTTTTCTATATTTCAAAATCTAAATCCGGCAATCCCTAGTTATCATTCAACCGACCATTTTATGATTACTTTCTTATCAGCTGTCAAAACAGCTGAATGCTAAACAATTGGTCAGTTGCCAAAAACAGCATTAGGAATGGGGGGTAGGAGAGGTGATTAGACCAGCTCTGAGTTATTCACTCTGAGAAACCATCTTGGGATGAGAAAATTATTGCATTCAAAATATCGCCTATAAAAACGATTCATTGATCTTAATTTCTACTTCTCTCTCATATAAATCATGAGGGAATTAATACACCATTGCATTTATCAGGGAGATAAGAACCCAGATTTGTCATTTGATGACAGAAAAAGCTTCAGCAGTTCCTTAAGCTTCTATTTAAGGAACAGGCCAGAAGTTAATGTCAACCAAAGCGCAGATTGGTGCCTTTAGAGGCTTAGCCATGAAATCAGGCACTAAGCACTGGGTCACAGAACCAACACTTGTGTGGCAAGGCTCAACTCTCTAGTCTGACCTTGAGTTTGGTAAAGAATTTATGTTCTCTTGGCCTTTTCTAGCTTCAATGTTGTAACTGAGGCCACCCACCCATCAATTAGCTACCCTTCACTCATCCCTGTGTCCCAGAGCACCCAGCAGAACGCATAGTCCTAAATCAATCTTTCAATATTCGTGTACATGAAGTAAAAATGCAAAGGAAATCTTTTTAATTATTTATTTTAATAGATTATCTTTTTAGAGAAGCTTTAGGCTCACAGCAAAATTGAGCTGAAGTACAAGTATCACTCCTTGACCCCTCATGTGGATGGCGTCCTCCTTACCCACCACCCCCACCAGCATAATACATTTATCACAGCCATGAATCTAGACACATTCTCATTCTCACCCAAGGTCAATAGCTGATTGCTGTCAAGAGGCCTTAGTCATGTTCTAGTAAAGTGCAGGTAATGGGAGGCCTTCTGCAATCCTATGATGAGGGCCAGTCTTTTGGTGAGCCTTCGCTTCTGGATTGTGAACTTCACACACGCTTCTCAGTATCCCCAACCCCTTAGGTGGGACATGACGGCTAATGTGGGCGGAGCTGGGTATTTCCCATCCCCTAGCTTAGCTGGGCTTGGTTAATGGCTTCTCTTTAAGGGTGTACTTTGTACAGAATGACAGAATGCTTTGGAATATTTCAAAAAGATTCCTTTTCCCCTCCCACGTGGGAAGGCTCCAGAAATTCATTATTTACAGTTCAGGATTCCCTACCCTGCTACTGGGTTCTGTGGAAGTTTCTGATTTAACAAATTATGATTATATTTGCCTGCCAGGCTTTCCAGTTTTGGAGGCCATGAAATAGTGGTTATAATGGAGTAGTGACATCCAAGTACTATTCAAATAGTACTGAGAAGTATATAATAAAGGATAAATTTTTCTCCTACACCAGTGCCTCTTCTCTTTGGAGGCAACTTCTGTTAGTGGTTTCTTGTGTCTCCTTCCAGAGATATCTTCAACTGATACCAACATATATATTTTAAATTAATTTTAATTACACAAATAATACACTCATTCTCTGGGGGTGCTTGGGTCATAAAATGAATTGGGAAGTATTATGTATTTATTCTGGAATAGTTTGGGCAAGATTGTGCTCCTTCTTCGGTAAATATTTGGTAGAGTTCACCAGTAAAGTCCTCTGGACTAGAGGGTTCCTTTATTAGCAGATTTTTACAAATTCTTTCACAAATTCTTTGAGTTTTCTTCAAGTATATAGGACTAATCACATGTTCTATTTACTCCTGTCTCCATTTTATCCACATTTTCAAATACACTATCATATGTTGTCTGGATGTCCTCTTTCTGTTATCATTCTTGAGTTGGCTATATATGCCTTCTCTCTTTTGTTCTTTTTCAACCTTTCCAGATGTTAATCAATTTTATTATTATTTTATTTCTGTTGACTTTGTTTCATAGATATTGACACTATTCCATTACATGCAAAAATTTTAAAATTGTTATATCTGATAGATTGATCTTTCATTACAAATATCCATTTTTACCTTTCTTTAAAAAATAATTTTAATGTTTATTCATTTTTGAGAGACAGAATGGGGAGGGGCAGAAAGAGAAGGAGACACAGAATCTGAAGCAGGCTCTAGGCTCTGAGTTGTTAGCACAGAGCCTGACATGGAGCTCAAACCCACCAACCATGGGATCAGGACCTGAGCTGAAATCAGACTCTAACTAAGTGAGCCACCCAGGTACCCCTCTATTTTCATCTTTAATTCTTATTATTTTAATTAGTCAAATTAGTCTAGGCACAGCTTTGTCAATTTTTGCAAATTTTTCAGTTTTGTTGAAACTTTGTGTATTCATACACTGGAATTTTTATCTCTTGAGGAAGCAAATATGTTTCCTTTTATCCAACTTGACAACTGTTTTTATTTATTTTTTAAAGTTTATCTACTATTTATTTTGAGAGAAAGAGAGGGAGATAGAGAATCCCAAGTAGGCCCTGCACTGTTAGTGCAGAGCTCAACATGGGGCCATATCTCACAAAGTGAGATCATGACCTGAGCTGAAATCAAGAGCTGGTTGCTTAACTGGCTGAGCTACCCATGCACCCCAGTTGTTATTTTTAAGATGGAGCATTGGGGCACATGGATGGCTCAAGTCAGTTAAGCATCCAGCTTTGGCTCAGGTCATGATCTCACGGTGTGTGAGTTTCAGCCTCAAGTTAGGCTCTCTTCTGTCAGCACAGAGCCCGCTTCAGATCCTGTCCTCACTCTCTCTGCCCTTCCTCCCCCCACTCACACGCTCTTTCTCAGAAATAAAATAACCCTTGAAAAAAATAAAATGGAATGCTTATTCCATATTTACTTTACTTCAGCTTAAATTTATCTTAATATTTGTTTCCTATTTATCTCTACTTTGACTTCTTTTCTTCCTTACAGTTTTATCTTATTTTTTTGTTTTTATTATGGTCCCTTTTTTAGTTTACTAGTTATGTATTCTTTTACTATTCTTTTAGTGGTTATGGTGAAATTACAACGTATGTCCTTGATCTGTCAAAGTTTTACAAAACTAGCAATCTATCACATTCCAGAAAATGCAGGGATAATAGAATAATTCATTTCACCTAGTTACTCACCAGATTTGTGCTATTATTGCATGCAATACAAGATACTATTACTGTATTATAGACTCTACGTTAGTTTTGTTTTTACTACATGTTTACCCTCTCCTTTGTTCTTTATTCCTTTTTGCAGAACTTTGTAGTCATTGGGAATAATTCATCCTGTGTTTGAAGAATACAGTTTAATACTTTAGTATGAATTTGGTGATTGAAAGCTCTGAATTTCTTGTCTGAAAATTTCTCCCTCTCTCTTTCACTTTCTCTATTCTGCTGATAGAGAATTCTAGGTTGTCCAGTATCATTCTCTACTTCAAAGATATTATTCCATTGTCTTTTGGCTGCCATTATTTCTGTGGAGAAATCAACATTAATCTTATTTTTAATCCTGTTCAGATGATATGTTCTTTTGTTTCTTGGCAGCTTTTAAAATATTTATATGTCTTTAATGTTTAGTGTTCTTCCTATGATGAACTTATGCATGTTTTTAATTACTTTTCTACTTAGAGGTCTACTTAAGATTAATAGCACTTATGGAATCTGTAGATTAGTATCTTTTGTCAGTTTTGAAAAGTTATCAGTCACTGTCTCTTCAAATATTTATTCTGCCCTCTTCTCTTTCTGGAGCACTAAAGGAGTCATCATGATGACTTTCCTCTGTGGTTCATGTGCCTCTTAGGCTCCCTTTCCTATTTTCCAGCCTTTGTCTCTCCATACTTGAGCCTAGAGCCTAGATTTTTGTCAATCCTATCTTCCAATTAAACTCAATTAGTTTCAGTTTTTATATTTTCTTAGTTATAGGCTATTTTTAAATTTTGTCTTTTTTTAATTCTCCACTTGTAATTCCTTGAAAATATTAAACATATTTTTGTGTTTTTATTAAGTATGTGCCTTCTAATTTCACTATCTGTATTTCTTTTGGGTTTAGTTCTAATATTTACAGTCCCTTGGCTTTTGATCAATTTTATGTACTTGTAAACCTCATGGTTTTTGACTAAGGGCTGAATTTTGCAGGTCAAAAACTGTGAAGATAATATGAAGTTCTGTATGATGTTATTTTCCTTCAGAAATAATTTATTTTGCTTCCGGTAAGGAGCTAGGCTGGAGCAAGTCTTCTGAACTAGGTTTGCGATGATGGAAAGATGGGCATCAATCCTTCTGAGAGCTATTCTATTTGTTATTCATCATAAATTACAGGGTGTATCCCATGAGAATCTCATTTTGAAATAGCAATTTTCTCCATGATTTCTGGTTTTCTTTCTTTTTCCTTCTAGCTCCACAGACTAATGAAAATGATGCTTGGTTTTTCATTTTTTTATAACAAAATTTTAATTTTTATTTATTTTTGAGACACACACACACACACAATCTGAAGCAGCTTCCAGGTCTGAGCTGTTAGCATAGAGCCGGACATTGGGCTCAAACTCACAAGCTGTGAGATCATGACCTGAGTCGAAGTCAAATGCTTAATTGACTGAGCCATCCAGGTGCCCCCAGCTTTTCACGTTTTATTAAGTATCCTTTTTAAATAATCTGCCATCACCTAGCAGGTAAGGGATATCCTAAGTGGCTAAATACTTCTCTCAGAATCCCTATTTTTAGAGACTATGGCCTGAAAAATTCCCACTTCCTTGATAGTTTTCCAGTAACTTAAATCATATGTTTTATACATTTTGGACAGATTCTGTAGAAAAGTTGGTCCTAATCAACCCAGTTATCCATTTCTGACAGCATCAACTAACATATATAAAATCTGAAGTAAAATAATAAGACAAAAACCTATGAATCCACCACTTAAAATATTACAGATGTAATTAAACCTACCTCTGTCCTATGTTGCCTTTCCAATCACCCAGAAATAACCACAACCCTGAACTCCCTTGTTTAAGAATTACTTTAGTTTATGTATTTGTACCTCTAAGCAATGTATTGCTTAGTTTTGCTTCTTTTAAACTTTATGAAAATGTATACTTTATGTAGTCTTTCAAGATTTGCCTTTTTCCTTCACTATGATAGTTTTAAGATTTATCAATGTTCTTGTGAGTAGCTATAATTCTTTTATTCTTTCTACTTTATTTATTCTTCATTTATTACTTTATTTATTCGACTTTCTATGTTACTTTTAAATTATATAATTATATATGTGTTATGTATTATATATCTAATATATTTATATACTATACAGTTAATACATTTAAGATATCTATACATTTAATATTTATATATTATATATAATTATGTTTTAAAACTATATATTTTTATTTATTATCTATTATATTTATATTTTATCTTTACTACTTTATTATTCTTTCTGCCTTCTAGATTATATATATTCTATTTATTTTTTTCAGTGGACATTTGTAGTTTGTATCATTTCCTTTTAAAAAACAAACAGGCTTTTACATATTCTTATACATGTCTCATACTGTCAATTGTCATAAGATTCTGTAAGGTACATAAGTAGGAATGGGAAATTTGTGTAAGAGCACATGCATATTTGCAACTTTTTAAGATCATACCTGGTTGTTTTTCCACAGTTAGTGTATCATTTCACTCACCAACAATTGCTTATGAGTTTTCTTTGATTTTATCTTCACTAATACTTGAAAATTTTACTTTTAAACTTTTGCCAATCTATTTGCCAATATGTCGTGTATAAAAATGTAATTACTATGGTCTCAATTTACGTTCCCTTGGTTAGTAATGAGGTTGAGCAGCTAACTAGGTACTGGTTTACCATTCATGTTTCCTCTGTGAAATGCCTCTTCATGGATATTTTTACCCATTTTACTTAAAAATTGATTTCTAAGAGTTCTATGGATTTGGGATACTAATCCTTTATTAGTTACATGTGTTATAAATATCTTTTTCCAGATTATGAGTTCTTTCCCTCTTTGGTGTATCTTAATGAAAAAAAAATTGTTAATAATTGCAATCGATTACCACCCCCTCAAATAAATAATTGGGCAAAATTAGACTTTAATAGTTGTTGCAGTAGGAAAAACAAATGCTTTCTTTATTAAAGTGTATTTGAAGTAAGATTTAAAATAAAAATTAATTTTAAGTTCATATTTACCATCAATAAAAATAATTACCTAGGTCTTTGACTTAAAAAATGGTAGTTTACTGTGATCTTCCATATTTTGAAACTGCGAACAAAATATGTGTATAATTTCAAAAACCTTTATAGACTGCAAAGAATTATACCCAGAATTTTGACATTAAAGTGGGTTATAATTGAGACAGAGTAAGAGCAATATGTAGAAGGAGACTGTATCGTCTCCAAAAAAAAAATCTTGACATTATAGTGTTAAAAAAATTAGCAATCAGAATCCACTTCTCCTGGCTTAAAAAATGTACTTTGTAGAGGCACCTGGGAAGTTCAGTCAGGTGAGTGTCCAACTTTTGATTTCTACTCCGGTCATGATCCCATGGTTGTGAGATCAAGCCCCATGTCAGATTCTGCACTGGGTATGGAGTCTGCTTAAGATTCTCTCTGCCCCCCTTCCCTCACATGTACTCTCTCTCGAAAAAAATTTTTTAATTGTACTTTTTGCCATTTTTCTATTGAGCATACCAGTCCAGAAGTCTTTTGGCAGTTTCCTTGCAACATGAAATTTTATCCAGTCACAATAAGAAACACCAAAAGATCTGTGTGTTTCTCTATATATGATGAAATTTTAATAAATTTGATGGCAGTGCTAATAATATGAAACAGAAAATTTCAAACTGTAAAACTTAAATTACTGTTAGTTGAAGTTCATACTTCTGTTGTGAAAGACTGAAAAGATTTAAAAACGAATTGCACTGATTTTTATTTTTCTATTTATGTGAAATTATTCACAAAGGTTTTTTTTTTTCTTCTATGGACTTATAAGTTGACACTTGCCACCCTTGGGTTAGAGCAATTCCAGCCTCCTCAGCACTATGACTGACTTGCCTTCCATCAAGAAGTCACTAGTATATATGTGTATCTCAAGGGTCCTTTTCTCTGGAGAGATTCAGCCTTAAATTGGACGAGTCCTTCATGCATTCAGTCAGTCACTCAAATATTTACTGAGGGGAGGCTAGGTGGCTAAGTAGGTCAAGCATCCAACTTTGGCTCAGATTATGATCTCACAGTTCATGGCTTCAAGCCCCACATCAGGTTCTATGCTGGCAGCTCAGAGCCTGGAGCCTACTTCAGATTCTTTTGCTCTCTCTCTCTGTCTCTCCCCCACTTGTGCATGCTCTCTCTCATAAATAAACATTTAAAAATATGTTTGTTGAGAACCTAGTGCTAGGCTTCTCTTAGGTAATGAAGTTTCAGTGGTGGGCAAGATAATCACGATCCCTGCGCCCAGTAGGACTTAAATTCCAGAAAAGAGAAGTAAAAGCAATGATAAAAGAAAAATAGACTATTAAGGAAATCATCAAGCACTTCTATACCAGAATACATGGTGGGTGATCTGATGGAAAATAACTAGGTGGCCACAGAAGGACATGTGCAGAGATCAGGAATGACAGCACTACTGACAGAGAAAGCAGTGCATGGGCCCTGAATGACAGGTATTTCAGAAACAGAACAGCACTCATGCTGAAGAGAGAGATCCGTAGGAGTGAAGTCAGAAAAGCAGGCAGAGCAGGTTACGTAGGTCTTTCTAGGATAAAGAATCTAGGGAGCATTTCAGTTGTAACAGGAAAACACTGGAGAATATTAAGTGACAGATGGGCATCATGTGATTTGAATTTTTCAAGGAGTGCGCTGGTGGCAGTGCAGTGAATGTATTATAAAAGTAACATTTGGAGGGGCGCCTTTGTGGCTCAGTCAGTTGAGTGTCCAACTCTTGGTTTCCACGAGGTCATGATCTCACCTTTTGTGAGTCTGAACCCCACTGTCAGTGTGGAGCCTGCTTGGGATTCTCTCTCTCCCTCTCTCTCTGCCTGCCCCCACTCACTCTGTCTCTCTCAAAATGAATAAACTTAAAAAAAAAAGTAACATTGTAATGGGGTAAATAATTGGAAGATTTCATAGATTCACATGCATCAAACATGAAAATTCATAATGACAATAAAAACAAAACAATTTAAAATTCTTCTTGTAAGTTTCCTAAGCACTGGCTCATTATTCTGAAAAGTGGTAAACAAAGAATAAAGATCCAACATTCATCTTATCTTTCTTACATAAAGTGGTTTTCAGGATAGTAAGATAGTTACTGAGGGAAAGTTCTTTACAAGAGGTTTCTGCCAATACATACAGATGAAAAGGCAAATTTTTTAAAATTGCTTTTTGTAACCAACAGTGAAATAATGGATCTAGGCAGTGGCCATCCCTGGTTCCTAGAATATTTAAGCAAAAAGTTATCTGGTACAAAAAAACCCACATTGTTTGATAGGTTGTTTCTTCTCAAAAATTAAGTCAAATTGTAGTAAATTTCAAGCTAAGAAAAAAAAAGAAAAAGAAAGATGGATTCATCTAGGAAAAAAGTTATTTGGGAACTGCATAATGAGTGGACCAATCTGTTATCACTGGAGCCCCACAGATTAATCTCATTACCATTTCAAGTGGGACAACCAGACATTAGATAGTCCTCATATGATGCAATTGAAAGTACATAGCACATCACCAGTAAAGTTATTTTTGCCAAACTAAACTGGACGTGAATATAATCAAATCTCTAGATCTAACTAACAATCTTAGGGGGAAAAAAACATGAAGAGATAAATACGTTTAAAACTATGAAGATTCAATCAGCCAATCCAGAATGAGACTAACACTATAGGACCAATAAACTTATTTAACAAATGGAGGATATAAAAGAAGATATTTTAGATTAAAAGTGACCTAAGGATCATATGCAAAGTGCAGACCTTATGTGAAGATGTATTAAAACAGAACAACCATAAGAAGAGATTTTGGACACAACCTAGGAAATTTAAAAGTGGGTTGAACACTGATGTAATAGAATTACTGGTATTTTCGTTAGGTGTATGGTGGTTACAGTTATGCCAAAAACATAAGTCACTTTCTGCTACTGATACATACTGTAATATTTACCGTGAAACTAATGTCTGTGCTTTCTTTTACAACACTTCATTGATTAGGGAGGAGAAAGTGAAGGCAACAGATGAAACGAGACTAGAAGGATATTAATTACTGAAACTAGATGAAGTTTTCATGCGGATTGATTATAATGTTCTCCCTAGTTCTGTGTATGTTTAAAAATTTCTCTAGGGAGGGCTGTGTGGGTGGCTCAGTCATTTAAGTGTCTGACTTTGGCTCAGACCATGATCTCCTGGTTCATGAGTTCCAGCCCGATGCCAGGCTCTGTGCTGACAGCTTGGAGCCTGAAGCCTGCTTCGGATTCTGTGTCTTCTCTACGCACCTCCACTGCTCGCTCGCTCTCTCTCAAAAATGAATAAACATTAAAAAAAAATTTCTCTAGTGATAAGACATAAAAAAGTAATGTCCACTCATGGAATAAGGGGAAAAGGTCAGTGCAGTAGTGGTTGAGGTAAGGGATGAGAGCAGATTGGACCTGAGTAGACTTTGAAATGGAAATGTGGATGGATTCTGAATACATGGGAGAGACAGAGTAAGTAAAGCTTATTGGTTGAATTTGAGGTGAGAAAAAATTTTAAAAATGGTACCTGGATTTTTAGTTTGAGTAAATCAGGAGAATGATGTTGGTGCTTTGAGTTGGGGAAAGCAGGGAGAGGAACAGGTTGGAGTCAAAGTCAACAGTCCTGTTTTGATCTTGTTAGATTTAAGACACTTATTAGACATCTTAATGAAAACTGTAAGTAGAAGTTGGCTGTTCTAATCTAATTCCAGGGTTATACCAGGGGTAGTGGTAAAACTCTGAAAGTCAGGGCACAGTTGGCATTTAACATCACAAAAGTAGATAAGACTATCTAGGGAGAAACTGTAGCTAGAAAAGAAAGGAATTGCAAGGCTGAATTTGGGAAATACCAACATTCAGAGTTCAAGCAGAAGTACTGAATCAACAAGGAAACAGAGCCCAAGAAAGACTGCATCAGAGAAACATGAAGAAACTTCAGAAAGGATAGAGTGACCAGTAATATTAACTGCTCCTGAGAAGTCAAATAAGAAGCATGGAAAAATGACTACCAGATTTGGTAATACGAAGATCCATTTTGGATGTGAGAAGCAGGACAGGAAGTGAAAGAAAAGGCAGATTTGGAATAACAGGACAATGAAAGGTTCCTTGTGTAATGATTATCACAATCAAGCTAGTGAACATATTCATGATTTCACATATTCATCATTTGGGTATGTTTAGTGAGGACACTCAAGATCTACTCTTTTAGCAAATCTTTTATACAATACTGTTAACAATAGTTACCATAGTGTACATTAGATATGTTGAACTTTTTCATCATTAACTGAAAGTTTGTATCCTATAACCCCCATCACCCCAAATACCACACTACATGCCTTAAATACATATGGTTTATAGTCAATAATACCTCATAGATTGAGGCTCTGGTTATTACATGCATGGCCAGGTCACGCAGAACCACATCTCAAAACATCTAGGTCAACTTCTCAGAACATAACCATAGCTGTTCCATTCATTTATAAGAAAGGAAATGTCATCATTGTATGGCAAAGGATTCAGCTACAAGTGACAGCAAAATCGCCATAGCAATGTAAAAATTAAAATGAGGAAGTAGGTGAATGTGTGTGGCACCATTCATAGTGGGAATAAATGTATAAAGAATAAATGTAAAATTAAGATAAAATTTCACATGATTATACTTAATCTCAGTAAGTCTGTTGTAATATTTTTAGAATGGAACTAAGAAGATTAACTTTGTAAGGCTTCTCAACAGATGACATTTATGAAATGAAAATATCTTACGTGAGATATTATAAACTATTTACACTTGTGACAGTCTTTCAAGTATACAATGTCCAGTGAGTCACAGAAACTTCATTAGACAATATCTTATTTAGTAGCACACATTAGGGAATCAGATACTTTTTTTTGTTTTTAATTTTTTAACGTTTTATTTATTTCTGAGAGAGAGAGACAGCGTTGAGCAGGGGAGGGTCAGAGAGAGAGAGAGACAGAGAATCTGAAACAAGCTCCAGGCTCTGAGCCAGCTGTCAGCACAGAGCCCGATGCGGAGCTCAAACCCACGAACCGGGAGATCATGACCTGAGCTGAAGCTGGCCGTCCAACCGACTGAGCCACCCAGGCGCACCGAGAAACAGATACTTCTAACAGCAACACAAATTCACTTTCCTTGAGCTCATGGTTTCTATCAAATGAGCTAAGTGATGTAAAAAAAATATCAAATTTAATCAAAGCAGCTCAAGTAGAAAATTCTTCTTCCCTAGATTTTGAGATATGGCTTGCAAATGATACATGTTCATTCAAAGTGTCACTTCTTGGGGCGCCTGGGTGGCTTAGTCGGTTAAGCGTCCGACTTTCGCTTGGGTCATGATCTCGCGGTTCGTGGGTTCGAGCCCCGCGTCGGGCTCTGTGCTGACTGCCAGCTCAGAGCCTGGAGCCTGTTTCAGTCTGTGACTCCCTCTCTCTCTGACCCTCCCCTGCTCACGCTGTCTCTCTCTCTCCTAGAAATAAATAAAACATTTAAAAAAACAAAAACAAAAACAAAGTGTCACTTCTTGCAAGAAGGATAGATGGTTTAGAATAGGTGGTCCTGTTGACTTCTTATATAATCCAACTCAAATCATAGGAGTAATATTCATTTTTCCTCCTTTTTTAATAAAAAAATTTTTACTGTGTCAACATGCAAAAATAGAAATGAGGGGAGAGAGAGAAAGAGAGAGGGAGAGAGAGAGAAAGAGAGAGAACATGCAAGCATGAATATGTATCTGGGGACAAAACAAAACAGAATGAAAGATTCCTTGAGGACCAGATTATAATCACAAATCTGGTATTACGGGGAAGAGAAGCTGTCACATATTTAATCAGAACTCTTACCCCCCAAACATTGCATGTTTAATAGCACAAAAACAGATGGAAAACACTGTGGTATAAGACCAGACTCTGAAGGTGCAAGGACTCTTTGGTATCCAGAGGCTGCTCTTTTACTCTATTGCCTTATGATGGACCTGTTCCCATCATACGCACCATCTCCACTGTTTGGAAGGTGAGACTCAAGACAGTTATTTGTTATTCTTCAAAATTGCTGGCCCTAGGGCCAAGCAGAGACCGAGTCTCTAATTCCCCTATTTTAGAGGCATGGCCAGGTCACACAGAACTAGGTCTGGAGACACCAAGTCAGCTTCTCAGAACATAATTGTAGCTGTGACATTCATTTCCTCATTAACCATGACCAGAAGCTTTCTGCAAGAAATCAATTCCTCTTTTACATGTTCACATTACAAACACTAATAAAATAGCTCCATAAACAGTTTTCCTTTCACCCTAAGAAATGGAAATAAGATGTTCAACCAGAAAAAAAGAAAGCTTTCAAGGCCTTATTAAGAGTGGTAGGGAAATATAAATCTGTGTCCCGAGGGATGCAAGCTAAACACATCCTTTAACGAAGTCAATATTTGGAAAATGTGTAAAGCAAATAACTTAGCACATCTGTTCCAAAAGTTTAAAATAAAAACTTTAGAAGATACATAATAAATTTTCTAGTGATTATACTTCTTCCAAAGAGTGCCACCAGAGACCATTTATTAGAAAAGACAAATGACATATCATTCTTGAAATGTTCTAAAAACTATAAAGTCCAGCTTTGTTCGCTTTTCCTAAAATGGAATAATCAGCAACCTCACATCATAGTTCCCATAAGCCTAGTTTACAACTGGAACACGAGCTCTCNGGGGGGGGGGGGGAAGAAAACACTTCAAATAGAAAATCACTTAAAACCTATTGTGCTATTTCTAAGGTTAGAAAGTGGCTCTGTGCAGCAGGCTTCAGCAAGTGGTGGGGCTCCTCCTCCATCCCGAGATTCTAGCTGCTCTGTTACCTGCTTCGGTAGGCAGGAGGAGATGGAAGGGAGAAAGTAACATTTTGTATATTCTGAGCCTTGGCCATAGGCAGGGTTCGGTGTTTGGGGTTTTTTTTTTAATTTTTTAAAATATTTATTTTTGAGAGAGAGACAGAGGCAGAGAGAGACAGAGAGAATCCCAAGTAGGCCCTGCACTGTCAGTAGAGAGCCTGATGCGGGGCTTGAACTTACAAACTGTGAGATCATGACCTGAGTCAAAGTAGGGCGCTTAACCGACTAAGCCACACAGAGCCCCACCCAGGGCATAATATCTTTTAATTTTGTACTATGAGACATATTTGTGATGTGTCAACTCAATGGTGGCATGAGAGGAAATGATCCAAAAAAGGACCAAGAATAAAAGACTACATGTCACATAGAAAACATCAAGATAAACTCCCCAAACAGGATGCTTTACAAAGGAATGCACATTTAGGAACTCACAGGGTTTCCCAAGTGGTTTATGGCTGATACACTGGCATCTCAATCTGATGCATAGTTTTTCCTTTTTTGTTTCTGCCTAAAAATTTTAATGACCTTGGCACACTACATTCAAAGTCCACTGCAGTTGTACATGAGACATAGGACACAGTCTTCATCTTACTGATGAAAATAAGGCCCAGACAGGTGGGGTGAGTTGCCTAATTCTATCCAACCTTCTGCACTATACCATGCTGCCCCTGCATAATCACCATTTTTTCTCTTCCTGTAGTGTTGGCCAGACCTGTGTTCAAATTTTGCACAACTATTCTCTTTCATGTTATTTAAACCAAAGGAAAAAAAATCCAAAACAAAGTTTCTCACCTGTGAAGCACTCCTCTCTTGCTATCATATGATTCTTCTCAGACATACCAAACCCATGTCTAAGATAAAAATCACTTGTGGTTAAGTTTTGAGGGTCTTGGAGAAACTTAAATAGTGATTTGAGTAGATTATTCTGTCCATATGTTCCATAAAAATTCTTCAAAATTCCAATTTAAATTCATTTACTTAAAACAAAAAGTGGTCACATAAATTTTATTAACCCTTTCAAGGAATCATTTTTTTCATATTCTTAATTTACTGGGTTATTATTTTCCATTTCACTGATTTCTGCCATAAGTTTTCTTTCCTTCTACTTACTTTAGATTTAATTTGCTCTTCTTTTTCTCATTTCCTAAAGTGTAAACTTAAAATATTGATTTTAGCTCTTTTTTTCCAATATATGTATTGCATGCTATGAATTTCCCTCTACGTGCTCTTTTTACTGTATTCCACAAATTTTGATAAGTTTTCATTTTCAGTTAGTTTAAAATATATTTTAATTACTCCTGAGATTTCTTTTTTAACCCATGCGTTATTTGAAGCATGTTGTTTAATTTCTAGGTATTTTGGGATTTTCCATTTATCCTTCTGCAGATTTCTAGTTCAACGCCATTTTGATTTGGAGGCAGACACCATACTACTTCTATTCTTTTAAATTTGTTAAGGTAGGTCTTAAGGCCCAGAATGTTCCATTTGAGCCTGAGGATAATGTGTTGTCATTGGAATAAGTAGTCTATAGATGGTCAATTATATCCAGTTGATCGATGGTGTTATTGGACTTAGCTCTTTCCAACTTACTGATCTTACTGCATACTATTTGACTTACTCAATTTCTTGGTATTCAGTCTGCTAGATCAGTCCATTCTGATACAGGTAGGATGAAGGCTTCAGCTAGGATACTCGATTCGTCTATTTTTCCTTGCATTTCTATTAGTTTTTGCCTCATTTATATTGACATTGTTTTGTTAGTTACATACATGTGAGAAATTAGATGTTCTTGAAGAGTTGACCCCTCTACCATTATGCAATGCTTTTCTTTTAAAATTTTTTTAGTGTTTTATCTATTTCTGAGAGAGAGAAAGAGAGAGATTGACAGCATGAGCAAGGGAGGGTCAGAAAGAGAGGGAGATACAGAATCTGAAACAGGCTCCAGGCTCTGAGCTGGCTGTCAGCACAGAGCCCAACATGAGGCTCGAACCCATGAACCAGGAGATCATGACCTGAGCTGAAGTTAGATGCTTAACCGACTGAGCCACCCAGGTGCCCCAGTAATACCTTTATCTCTGATAGCTCTCCTTGCTCCGAAGTCTACCTTTTTGAAATACAGTTAATCTGTTGTTGTTGTTTTTTTAATTAGTGCTAGCATGGTATATTTTCCTCCATTTATGATCTTCACCCTTTTATTTTGAAAAAAGATCTTCAAGAGAACTATTTTATATTTTCATCAATATGAGATGAATAGTTGGTTCATATTTTTAAAAAATCACATAGTTTTAATTATTTTTCCATCTTCTTTCACTCTCACAATTGAACCTGTTGGGATGATAAATTATATCCTTGCCCCAGCCTCTCATCAAGAAAAAATTCCTCCTACAAGTCATCCTTAACAAATTATTTTTTGTTGTAGTGAGAACTAGTAGCAGCGAGCTCCGCTTAGAAGTATATGTAACCGGCAATAACCTCCTTGTTTCTATGTAGAAACAGCAGTAGGCGCTGCTGATACTGGTCTTGGGAGTGACAGATAAGCAGAGAAAACATTAGATTAAACTAGAATACAGTAATATCATACCACCCAAAGCCCTCTTTAGTTTTAGTGCAGTCCCTATCAAAATTCTAGTGGCATTTTCAGAGACACAAAACAATCCTAAAGGCATCCAAATTGATAAGGAAGAAATGAAGCTCCATTTGCAGATGACATGATACTATCTATTGAAAACCCTGAAGACTACACTAAAAAACAACTAGAACTGGTAAATGAAATCACTAAAGTCACAGGATACAAAGTCAATGTACAGAAATCTGTTGTGTTACTATACACTAATAATGAAGCACCAGAAAGCAAAATTAGGGAAACAATCATTTAGGGGCTCCTGGGTGGCATAGTAGGTGGAGTGTCTGACTGGCTCAGGTATTTATCTTGTAGTTTGGGAGTTCAGGCCACGCATGGGATTTGTAGCTATCAGGGCAGAACCTGCTTCAGATTCTCTGTCTCCCTTTCTCTCAGCCTCTCCCTTGCTCACGCTATCAAAAATAATTAAACCATAAAAAAAATTTGCAATTGGATCAAAAGCAATAAATGTCTAGAAACAAACTTAACCAAAGAGGTAAAAGACCCGTACTATGAAAACTATAAAACAGTGATGAAAGAAATTCAAACTGAGGCATGGAAAGACATTCCAGGCTGAGACAGAAGAAAAAACAAATAAATACTGTTAAAATATCTACATTACCCAAAGCAATCTACACATTTAATGTAATCCCTATCAAAAACACCAACAGCATTTTTCACAGAACTTGAACAAAGAACCCTAAAATTTGTATGAAACCACAAAAGATCTAGAAAGGCCAAAGCAATCTTGGAAAAGAAAAATCTGGAGGTTTCACAATTCTAGATTTCAAGTTATATTACAAAGTGGGAGTAATTAAAACAGTATGGTACTAGCATAAAAACAGACACAAAGACCAATGGAATAGAACAGAAAACCCAGAAATAAAGCCACAATTATATGGTCAATTAATCTTTGACAAAGGAGGAATGAATATACCATGGGATAAAGACAGCTTCTTCAAAAAACGGTACTGGGAAAACTGGACATCCACATGCAAAACAATGAAACTGGACCACTTTCAGCATACACAAAATAAGCTGAAAATGGATTAAAGACCTAAATGTGAGACCTAAAACCATACAAATACCTGAAGAGAGCACAGGTAATAACCTCTCTGACATCAGCTATAACAACATTTTCCCAGATATGCCTCATGAAGCAAGAAATAAAAGCAAAAATAAACTATTAGGACTACATCAAAATAAAAAGCTTCTGCACAACAAAGAAAACAACAAAATTAAAAGACAGCCCACTGAAAGGGAGAAAATATTTGCAAATGTCATATCTGATAAAGGGTTAATATCCAAAATATATAGGGGCGCCTGGGCGGCTCAGTCAGTTAAATGTCCGACTTCGGCTCAGGTCATTATTTCATGGGTTTGAGCCCCGTGTCCAGCTCTGTGCTGACAGCCAGCTTAGAGCCTGGAGGCTGTTTCAGATTCTGTATCTCCCTCTCCCTCTCTGACCCTACCCTGCTCACACTGTCTCTCTCTCTTTCAGAAATAAATAAAAAACATTTTAAAAATTAAAAAATATATCCAAAATATATAAAGAACTGTTATCAGGTGCCTGGGTGGCTCAGTTAGTTCATCTTCTGACTCTCAATTTCGATCAGGTCATAATCTCATGGTTTATGGGTTCAAACCCTGCATCAGGCTTTACACTGATAGCATGGAGCCTGCTTTGGATTCCCTCTCTGCCCCTGCCCCACACTCATGCATGATCTATCTCTCTTTATCTCTCAAAATAAATATTGTAAAAAAACTGATAGAATTCAACACACATAAAACAAATAATCCAATTTAAAAATGGGCAGAAGACATGAATAGACATTTCTCCAAAGACAACATACAGATGGCCAACAGACACATGAAAAGACATTCAACATCACTCATCCTCAGGCAAATGCAAATCAAAACCACCTGGCTAGCTCAGTCAGTGGCACATGCTACACTTGATCTCAGGGTTATAAGTTCAAGCCCCACACTGAATGTGGAGATTACTTACAAATTTAACCTGAATTTTTTTTTTTTTTAAATAACAAGTACACAAAGAGCTATCACCTCACACCTTTCAGTAACAGCTAAAATAAAAATGAGCTTTGGTGAGGATGTGTAGAAAAAGGAACCCTCTTGCATTGTTGGTGGGAATGCAAACTGGTACAGACACTTATGGAAGACAGTATGGAATGCCTCAAAAAATTAAAAATGCAACAACCTACAACCCAGGAATTGCACTACTGAGTATTTACCTCAAAAGTACAAAAACACTAATTAAAAGGAATACACGCACCCCTTTGTTTACTTCAGCATTATTTACAATGGCCAAACTATGCAAACTATGGAAGCAGCCCATATCCATCCAGATGAGTGGATAAAGTTTTATACACACACACGCACGCGCGCGCACACACACACGCGCGCGCGCACACACACACACACACAAAACGGAATATTACTCAGCCATAAAATTATAAGAAATCTTTCCATTTGCAGCACCATGAATACAGCTAGAGTATAATGCTAAGTAAAATAAGTCATAGAAAGACAAATTCCCTATGATCTCAATCATATATGTAATTTAAGAAACAAATCAGCAAAGGAAAAATAAAAAGACCAACCAAAAACAAACTTAACTATAGAGAACAAATTGATGGTTACCAGAGGTAGGTGGAAGGGGAGGGGGAGAAAGGGGATAGAAATTTAAAAGTACACTTATCATGATAAAAAAAAAAGTGATAAAAATATATAATGATGTTTGTGTAAATAGCACTTAATTTTAATATCCTTTTCATTCTCATTCTCAGTTGTACTTCATGCATTAGACAATTTAAATAGTTGTCGAAGTTAGACAAAATCACATTCCCAAATATATTTCATAATAACATATACACTAGAGAAAGCCAGTGGAGTTGATGAGAAGACAGTAAGCCCTCAACATCAGACATCTTCAAGGAAAGAGGAAAACATAAAGTCCTAAAATTTGTATGGAACCACATACAGCCCCAAATAGCCAAAGCAACCTTGAGAAAGTAAACAAAGCTAAAGGCATCACATTTCCTGATTTCAAACTATACTGCAAAGTTATTGTAATTAAAACAGGTACTAGCATAAATACACCCATGCATATCAATGGAATAAAATAGAATGCCCAGAAATAAAGCCGTACATACATAGTAAACTGATGTTTGATAAGGGAGCCAGGAATATTCCATGGGAAAAGGATAGTCTCTTCAATAAATAGAGTTGAAAAAAAACAGGTAATCAGAGAAAATTAAATTGAATCTGTATTTTAGATCACTCACAAAAATTAACTCAAAATGGGTTAAAATTTAATAAAAAAATTTAACATTTTTATTCATTTTTTAGAGAGAGACAGACTGAACAGAGGAGGGGCAGAGACAGAGGGAGACACAGAATCCAAAGTAGGCTCGAGACTCAGAGGCTGACAGCTCAGAGTTCTACTTGGGGCTTGAACCCATGAACTGTGAGACCATGACTGGAGCTGAAGTCGCCTGCTTAACTGACTGAGCCAGCCAGGAATGTCAAAATGTGTTAAAATTTAAACAGAAGACCTCAAACTGCAAACTTCCTTGAAGAAAACATAGGGAAAATCCTCCTTCACATTGGTCTTCAGCAATGATTTTTTTGAATATAAGATCAAAAGGACAAACAACAAAATCAAAAATCAACAAGTGGGACTTACCAAACTAAAAAGCTTCTGCACAGCAAAAGAAATCATCGACAAGATGAAAAGCAAGTTATGGAATGGGAGAAAATCTTGGCAAGCCACATACTGGAAAAGGAGTTAGTTTCCACAATATATAAAGAAGTCATACAACTCAATAATCAAATGATTATTTAATAAATGGACAGAGGAACTGGACACTTTTTTTCCCAAAGAAGATAAACAGATGGCCAACAGATAAAATACATGAAGATGTTCAACATCACTAATCATCAGGGAAATGTCAATCAAAATGACAATGGTATATAACCTTATTCCTGTTAGACTAGTTATCCAGAAGAGATAACAAGTGATGATGAGGATGGGGAGAAAAAGGAAGCTTTGAGCACTGTTCAGTACGTAAACATAAACTGGTTCAGCCACTAAGGAATACAGAATGAAGTTCCCTCAAAAAATTAAAAACAGAACTACCATTTGATCCAGAAATCCCACTTCTGGGTATATATCTGAAAGAAATGAGAAAGGATGTAAAAAAAGATATCCGTACTCTCATACTCACTGCAGCATTATTCAAGGTAACCAACATATGTAAACAACCTAAGTGTTCATCAACAGATTAAGGAAGAAGATGTGGTATGTGCATATGACACAGTATTATCGAGCCACGAGAAAAGAGAAAATCTTATTTGCAACAACATGAATGGACCTTGAGGGTATTGTACTAAGTGAAATGACTTATTGTGAGACTGACAAATACTGAATGGTATCATGTGTATGTGGAATCTAAAAAAGCCAGACTTGTAGAAGCAGCGAGAAGAATAGTGGTTGCGAGGGGCTGAGAACTGGGGAATTAGGGTGTTGTTGGTCAAGGGTACAAACTTGAAATCAGAAGGTTCTGGAGCTCTAAGAGCACAGTGATTACCGTTGGCTGCACTACATTATATGCCTCCACCTTGCTAAAAAACTAGATCTTAAATGTTCTCACCACAAAAAAGAAATGATGATTATGTGACATAATAGAGGTGTTTGCTAATGCTATGGTGGCAATCAGGTTGCAATATATCGATATACCAAATCAACATGCTATACACCTTAAACTTACACATCTTATGTCTATTATATCTCAATAAAATATAAATCATGAAAGGAAAAAAATTTAAGATGCTAAATTTTGTATATACAACAGTGTTTGAGAGATTCTTCCCTCAATACAAACAACTACATGAAACCAATTTAAAACATTCTGTTGAAACATGTGTATGCTAATATTCATAAACAAGAAGTGCCTGTGTAGCAGACTTTCTGCTTTATGAAAAGAGTGATATAAAACATCTGGACGCACTTTAGGGATGTAACTCCACTCCCACTGAAACCAAATCTGTGATATAAACATATGTTTTACCACTCATGCTTTTAAAACAACGTACAGTCTGACCCTCGGCATCTTTCAAAGTATCCATTTAGCAGAATGGTCACCATGGTAACAACATGTACATGCTGATTTGATGTGCTTTCTTATCTAAGGCCGAATGACCAACGTACACCGCTTGGCAGCTGATGTTTTCAGTTATAACAACATATGCTCCCCCGCCCCAGAGTTCATAATAATGTTCCTCAGTCCATCTGAATCAGTTACTGTGGTAGCCAAAATGGCTGGTTGATCTTGCTGAGGCTCTGGATATTTGGGGCATCTTATAAACCAGTGTGGACCACTTTTATTTACTATGTGATTTTCAAAGTAGAAGAGTACTATTTATGTCTATGGACCTCACATGGTAATTGGCTCCAAGAAAGATAATGGGATAAAATCATGTATTTGAGGCAGAAATTAAAAACATTCAGGATGCAGATTAAGAATTAATTCTTTTATATTTTTATTCAGGTATTTAATCTCATAGAGACACAAAATAAAATTTCATGTGTAGTGATTCTGAAGTAGAATGATGACTGTTGCTTTTATCGTCACCTAACTTGGCTCTAAAATTTACTTTTCAGGAAGAGAGTTGAAATTTTTACAAGTGAAATTGGTATTTGAAAGCTGATCCATAAATACTAGTTCAGTGAATGAATGCAAAAACGAACACTGGTCAGTATTTTTAACAGAAAGTCCTTGTTTGGAAATTTAAAAAAAGAATATTCATTAAAATATGTGTGTAGGGGTGTCTGGGTGGCTCAATCAGCGTCTGATTCTTGTTTTCAGACTCAGGTCATGATCTCATGGTTCCTGAGTTCAAGCCCCGTGTTGGGCTCTGCCCTGATGGTGCAGAGCCTGCTTGGGATTCTTTCTTTCCCCCTCTCTCTCTGCCCCTCCCTCACTCATGCACACTTCCCCTCTCTCTCAAAAATAAGTAAACCTTAAAAATATATACTTGTGGTTTTACAATTTGTAATATATAATCACAAAAAATTTAATCTAGTGAGAAAGGTTATACTTAGAAATGAATAAATATAAGGCTAATAGAGATTATGCAACTCAAAAACCCAGAACAGCCAAGTGACAGATTAGAATCAAGTGTATTGTTTTCTAATGCTAAGTTTCATGTTCTTTAAATTTCAACATGGTCTCCAGTATGGTAGATGAATTTGAAATAGTGCTAGGGAAACCAACGAGGGGAGATTTTATCCATTTTCTTCCCTGCTCTTTCTGATGAGTTAAGTTGTTGAATAAATAAATGCTTAAAGTCACAAAATCCAAAAACATTTTTTGTTTTAATTTTAGAGAGAGTGAGCAAAGGGNTTTTAGAGAGAGGGAGCAAAGGGTGGGAGGGGAGAGGGAGGGAGGGTGGGAATGAATCCCAAGCAATATCCATGCTCAGCACGGAGCCCAACTAGGGACTTGACCTACAACCCTGGGATCATGTCCTGAGCCCAAATCAAAAGCTGGACGCTCAACAGATTGAGCTACCCAGGCACCCACAAAACAAAATTTTAACAATTTAAGAAAATATAGAAACTATATTTTGTACATAGAAGAGAAGCTTTTAAGTAAAACAGAAAAAGAACAACTGTAAGGAAAAGATTGGTAATGCATTATCACATTAAAATTAAAATTTTATTTATTATAAAGAACCCACAAATGAACTTAAAAGGTAATCAAAGACTGAAGTAAGTTATTAGCAATGCATACAACCCAAAAGAACTGCTATTGTGAATCTTTAGGGAAACTCTACAATTGCATGACCTAAATGAAAAATGAACGAAGGAACAGGAATGTGAAAAAAAAAAAAAGGTCAACTTTGCTAGGATTACATATTAAAACAACACTAGGAAATGCAGATTTAACCAATCAAATACAATTTCACATAAGCTGCTTTGGTAGCCCTAGCACTCTAGAGAGGAACACTGACCAAGACACAGTAGACAGCCAGCTCAAGACAGTCTTTAAGGGAGAGAGGTGGGAGGAATCAATATATTCGCCCTGCTCCCCTACCTCATTCTGATCTCTTCCTAGGGCTCCCTATTGGTAAACCTAATCAGAAACTGGTCTAGAAACTAGACTAGAGAGATATGAACATATTGATATAGTCCATACAGCCATACTGCCTGTATGGTAAAGAAGGGTAGAGAGTTTATCTGGAGAAAAGAATTAAAGCTATTTGGCACAGAAGGCTGATGCTTGGTGACCAAAGAACTGACAAATATCTATAGTTATTAAGTTTAAAAATGTATAATATGCGTATGTGGAAAAGTAAGCTAGATCCACATATTTAATGGGGAATTTATAACTTCTTTTACATTACAGAGTCTTGTTTTAAATACTGAATAGTAAACCTGACTTTTGATTCAAATGCATACATTTTCTACTAGGAACATGCTTTACAAAACAACATATTCTAAAACTAGATTACAAAAATAGAGCATTTTCACAAAACCATTTTCAAATAATTTTTTTGCTACTTTTTACCCAAAGAGTCCTTGAGGGATAAGTTTTTTTTTAAATAACTTCTAGAAACAGTATAGAGAAGTGTATTTATTCTCACTGTTGCACAAGATTCTTTTATGTTCTAGAATTTGTTTTTATTTTACATTGTTTGCTTTCGGCCTTTGCAAGTAGTAATCTAAAATGTAAGAATTCATTTTACTCACTTGACTACTTTTTTAATTACAGTTTTAATGGTACTGTGAGAAAATCCTCACAGCTTAGTTCTCTCTGGATTTAAATGGAAGTGCATAAATTGAAGTCCAATGAAAGTATTTCCAACAGTGTTCAAATGAGATTGGAAATGGCTTTCCTTACTACATGAGCCAAGTGGCATCCATATTAAGATAACTCAAACTACTACTTAAACAAACTTTTTGTTCTTGGTTCAATTCATCCACTACTTTTATTTTGAGTGTTCCTAATGTTTAGGCTAGATCACTGAATTATAGAGAAAGATTCCTGTAGTCCTGAAGCTTACCTGCTAGCAGCGGAGACAATAAATAATAAATGTAATAAATATACATATAGTGTATTCAAAAAAGGATACATGCTATAGAGGAAAGAAAATGTAGAGCAGGATATGGACTGGGATATGGGGCATGTTGCAGAGTTAGTATTCTCTCCATTGAGAAAATAATATTTGTATCAAGATTTGAGGCGTTGGAATTAGTGAAGCACATAGTTGGAGGAAGAGCCTTCCAAAGAGAGGGTTCTCTTCTTCTAATAGGCTACTTACCAAGTTTTCATTTTTAAGTTCCTCAAAATCATGAACTTTTGATATTAAGACAGCTTTTAAAAAATAATTAATGAATCATATTTATGTAATTATTCACTTTTATATTGCTCCCCCTCCAATTTTACTCAAGCTGTTATTATTTGAGGTCAATCAGTCCCAATGACTGACTTGTCTAAGATACAATCTCATTAACAGTTCATTGCCTAACACCCTGCATGACTCAAGAATATCTTAAAACAACAGTTATCTGGATTTCCAAGTCCAGGAAGAAGATTAAAGGACATCCTTTAAATAGATACAGTCAGTACTACAGTATCTAATTCAACAGATTTCTATTAGGGGGTGCAAATGTCATTCAATTGGCTGTGGTGATGCTGTGATTAGTCATTGAAAGATACTTGCCTAAGCCAAATGGAAGTCCAGAGTCATAAGCTTTCTGATAATGCATCTACTCTAGAACTCTTCCCTAAAGATCAACATCAAGTTCACTGACTAGTTTTCAGAATCTATCGCATGCCACTTTTTGAAAACTCAGATGACAACAGCACCAGTATTTTATCCATTATTCTACCACATTTCTGGCTAGTTAGAATTTGTCAGAGATTACTACAAGTGTTCAAATTTTCAATCCCTTCTGGAATGAGAGGAAACATGGCACACCCATGTACTGTTGGTGTGATATGAGTTATTATGAATAACCTGGAGGGTAATCTGGAATTAGACACAACCAGTCTAAAAGAGCATATTATCTTAATTCAGCAATCCAACTTCCAAGGGTATATATATTTTAAACAATGAGAGCTATACACAAAATTTTATGTGAAAAGGATGTTCACTGTGGCACTTTTATAATAGGGGAATTTTAGAAATAACCATGTTCCACCACCATTAAGAGCATGTCAATTATTAGGAGAATTGATAATAAAGTACACAACAGCTACACAGATAGTAGAGAGCCACGTAACCATGAAATAATTGTGAGTGGGAATACTTGGAATCAGGAAATAATCATTACATTTAATTTTTCAAAAACAAGTTTAGGGGCACCTGGGTGGCTCAGTCAGTTGAGCGTCTGACTTTGGCTCAGGTTATGATCTCACCTCTCATACGATCGAGCCCTGCATCAGGCTCTGTGCTGATAGCTCAGAGCCTGTAGCCTCCTTTGGATTCTGTGTCTCCCTCTTTTTTTTCCCCCTCCCGTTTGCTTGCTATCTCTCTCTCTCTCTCTTTTTCTCTCTGTCTCTCTCTCTCAAAAATAAATGGTTTTTAAAAATTTTAAAGCAATTTTAAAAATTGGCACATAAATTATAAATTTAAACTAGTTTTATGCACATAAATATATACATATATATGGATACAGATGTGTGTATGTGTGTGTACAGAGAGAGCAAGAAAAGTCAGAGTCAGAAACTGACAGAATATATTTTATTTATTTAAAAAAAATTTTTTATGTTTATTTTTGAGAGAGTGTGTGAGCAGGAGAAGGGCAGAGAGAGGGAGACACAGAATCTAAAGCAGGCTCCGGGCTCTGAGATGTCAGCACAGAACTCAATGCAGGGCTCAAACCCAGGAATTGTGAGATCATAACCTGAGCCGAAGTTGGATGCTTAACCCTTAACTGACTGAGCCACCCAGGTGCTGCCAATAGAATGTATTTTAGATACCAGGGTGCTTGGGTGGCTCAGTCAGCTAAATGTCTGACTTCGGCTCAGGTCATGATCTCACAGTTTGTGGGTTTGAGCCCCGCAATGGGCTCTGTTCTGACATCTCAGAGCCTGGAGCCTGCTTCAGATTCTGTATCTCCCTCTCTCTCTGTCCTTCCCCTGGTTGGTCTCTGTCTCTCTCTCAGAAATAAACATTAATTTTTTTTTTTAAAGAATATATTTTAGATACCAATGTGAAGCTATAATGTTACATTCCCATATCTTTCTAATTCTAATTTAAGATTCTCCAAGCCTCCACTCACTGGATAATTAGAAAATTTAAGTTATCATTGTTATGGCCTCCTGCTACTTCAAAGGAACTTAAAAATAATAATTAATTTCAGTGGTGCCATCAAATACAGGCAGCAACCGAGTTATTAATCCACAATAGTTAGCATCTTTCCATTACTCCTAAAGCCACACCATATTCTTATCATATGTGGCCCCTATCATTTGTCTTGCAAACACTCCTGCTTCTGGAAGTTTAAGGTCCATTGGTCATAGTGGCTCCTCAGTTGGCATTCTGTAACTATTTTCTTACCTGGAGATCTCCTTCACTTCAGGAGGAAGAGTTTAATTTCCCCTGACTCACTCTTTTTTTCTTTTAAGTTTATTTAATTATTTTGAAGAGGAGGGGCAGAGAGAGAGAGGGAAAGAGAGAGAGAAGGGATCATAATCAGGCTTCACGCTATCAGCAAGGAGCCCCATGCAAGGTTTGATCTCACAACTGAGCCAAAATCAAGAGACTGATACTTAATTGACTGAGCCACCCAGGTGCCCCTCCCCTGACTCTCTTTTAAATGCCTTCCCCTTGAGAGACACACTGAATCTTCAGAAAGGAAACTAAACCTGAAAGTTCTTGACTTTCACAATGGGTTTAGAAGAAGTAACAGGAAAATGAACTCTTTTTCATTTTGGTGGAAGCAGGGAAAAGAGATATTAGCACCTATTTCTTAACTGTACACCCTATTACATTAAAAAAAAAAAAAAAGAAAGAAGAAGAAGAACTTGAAGACCGGAGAGGTGGACAACAAAACAATGTTCATCACTAGGTGCAAGGATAGCAAGCGGCTTTTTAGTTAGTAAGGTTGTTTTTTACTTTAGGTATTTTCCTAACTTTCTACAATTAACATATAGAATTAGATAAAAATTATAATCAGAAAAAAATAAATACTTCATGGAAAGAACATTCTAAAGTAGATTGATAGTTGCCTCTCCCAGAAGAATGATCAGATATATTGACACAAAAAATGCTAAATGTTTATTAGGCAAGAAATATTGACAGTCAACGTGGTAAGTCTAACTGGACCAGTGAATGTAGAATCTCAGATACTGTATATGGAGAGACAAAGTATGTGGAACCATGAAATAAATGAAGCTGAGATCGAAATTTAAAAAAACGTAGGGGTGGAGGCTTGTGGGTGGCTCAGGCAATTGAGCATCTGACTCTTGACTCCAGCTTAGGTCATGATCCCTGGGTTGCAGGAGAGAGCCCCACACTGGGCTCCAAGCTGGGCATGGATCCTGCTTGATTCTCTCTCTCCTCCTTTTTTGTCCCTCTCCCCTGCTTATGCATGCTGTCTCTCAAAAAATAACGTGTAGGGGTGATGATGAAGAGACAAGTTGCTTGAAACTAACCAAACCACTCTTCAGCCCTTTAAGGAAAGCCTACTTGTGAACCTTGAGATAGAGAGCAAAAAGGAAAATAAAGTCGTTTGGTGGTAGAAAAGGAAAAAAAATGTCAAAGTAAATACTGGACAACAAATTCTGTGCTACCATAGTTTTCCCTATCATATTCAGTCGGCAACATACTATTTTCTGTGGAGTTTTCCTTCAAAATAATTTCTAGTGAATCATCTTAACTAAGATCCTTATTTCTGCCTTTCTTGACCATTTACTCATTCATAGAGCCAACACTTTTGAGGGCCTACTATCAAGATTGCACAGTTTTTAAGAAGCATTAGAAGGATAAGAGAATAGTGAGGAAAATCAATGTACATATGGTGACTAGGTTAAGGGTTTCAGACAATCTAGAAATACAAAATAAGAAATGTTTTTTTCTTAGTCCTGTGGACAAAAGAGGCCATGATAGGTTTTCAACAATGGAATAAAAATGTCAAAATATGGTTTCCAGTAACATGAATTTAGCAGCAGGAAATACTAGGTAGGGGAAACTCTGGGGTAAAAAGAAAACATAAACAGTTAAGTTGCTTAAATGGTGCTTTTCATGTAGAAGTAGGGACAGGGGCTTTCATTCCAATCAACTATGCCTAGTCTCATTTTGGTGACTTTAATGTTCCATCCAATAGCCTAGGTTTTTGGTTTGTAATTTCCTCACTTCTTACTATTTCTTCTACCACCATTTTCTACCACCCACTCATATAGTCATATCCTAGCTTCTGTCAATACAAAAAGTGGCACCATTCCATAAGAGCCATCTGCCACTTCTTGTTCAGCAAGATTGATTTAGCTTCTCTGGCTGAAGAGGTGGGAGTCCCTCCATCTCTCTCCACTCCAAGTATGTCTGTTCTGAAGGGTAGGAAACAACTGTCCTTGGTAAAGGAAGACTATTTTCTTAATCAGTATGATTAATTAGCATAATACCACAGTTGGGGAAAAACCTGTCAGATAACAAGCTCATTCCTCTCACTACTTCATTACTTTTGTTTCTTCTTAAATGAACTCATAATAAGGAAATGCAGACTTCTGATTCTTACTTTCCATGACTCAATTTTTTCTTGGGGTTTATAACCAATTCTGTTGATTTTGGATTAGAAGTTCCAAGAAAAGGGCTTCAAGCCCACACTAAACTCTCTGGTCATCAGCTTTTATAATCAGTCCTTAGAGACGTAGGCTGCATATTTGTGAGGAGTAGGTCAAAAGCCCTTTATTTTCATCGTAGTAAGTTTAGGGAAGGGTTTTCTTTTCTCAAGCCATAATGACTGAGTTCTGGTCACTCAGAGGAAGCCTTGGTGACATAAATATTTCCATCCAAGATTAAAATTCTGTTTCTCTGTTATTAAAATGTTTTTGTTTCTCAAGCCAATTATAAAAGACTTATTTTGTCACATGTCAAGAAAGACTATGTCTCAAATCTAATTCCTCTGTTGGATAGTATAAATCAATAAAAATCTTGATAAAGACTTGTAATGAATATGAAATATTATAATATTTCTTAATTATGACTATTACAATCCTCTTTGAGAAGTGGTTGAGGTACCCTGGATATATCTCTTTATTCATATGTAAGATAAAAATAAACATATTTTAAATTAGAATGAATTTTTTTTATAGGAAATCACTATTCATGGGGAATGAGAATCTTTTTAAAAATGTTTAAGCCAATCCTTTCCTAAACCCATAAGAGGTTGGGTTGCAAATTTTAGAATTAAAAAAGCAATGAGCAATTTCAGGGCAGATTCTGTAGGGTCCTCCAATTTATCTTTTTAATCTAAAACCCTCTAACTTTTCTCAATCCCTGTAGAATTTAATGTCTGACCTACAGAATGCACAAATCATATTTTATTTTGGTATCTTTCAATTTTTTAAATTTAAATTCCAGTTAACATAGAGCATAATATTACTTTCAGGTGTAGAATTTAAGTAGCTCAACACTTTACAACACCTGGTGTTCATCACAAGAGCACTCCTTAATCTCCATCACTATTTTACCTATTTCCTGCCCCCTCCCAGTAACCATCAGTTTGTTATGTATAGTTAAGAGTCTGTTTCTTGGTTTTCTTTGTTTCCCTCATGTTCATTTGTTTTGTTCCTAAATTCCATATATGTTTTTCTCTGACTTTATTTCATTTAGCATAATACAATATAGCTCCATCCATGTCATTGCAAATGGCAAGATTTCATTATTTTTTTATGGCTGAATACTTTCCCATTATATATAGATACCACTCCTTCTTGATCCATTCATTAGTCGATGGACATTGGGGCTCTTTCCATAATTTGCCTATCCTACTGTTGACAATGCTCCTATAAACACTGGGGTGCATGCATCCCTTCAAATTGGTATTTCTGTATACTTGGGGCAAATACCCAGTAGTGTAATTTCTGGATTGTAGGGTAGTTCTATTTTTAACTTTTTGAGGATCCTCCATACTGTTTCCTAGAGTGACTACACCAGTTTGCATTCCCACTAACGGTATAAGAGGGTTCTGTTTTCTCCACATCCTTGCCACACATATTGTTTCCTTTGTTACTGTCTTTTAAGGACCACCACCATTTCTTTGTTTTTAAACNTCAAATTGGTATTTCTGTATACTTGGGGCAAATACCCAGTAGTGTAATTTCTGGATTGTAGGGTAGTTCTATTTTTAACTTTTTGAGGATCCTCCATACTGTTTCCTAGAGTGACTACACCAGTTTGCATTCCCACTAACGGTATAAGAGGGTTCTGTTTTCTCCACATCCTTGCCACACATATTGTTTCCTTTGTTGTTACTGTCTTTTAAGGACCACCACCATTTCTTTGTTTTTAAAAATTTCTTTAGCATTAGCACTATCTTGAAACATGGTAGGTGCTGAGTAAATATAATCATAGTTAATCTTCCCGATATAGCTTTTAGTATATTAGGTTGTTTCCAAACCTGTACATATTAAAATCACTTGGATAACATAAAATCCAGATCTCCTGAATCTATGAATATGTAATGGAGCTAAGGAACCAGTAGATACTGAGGTAGACTATTGACTCCATTGTTCAGCACTCTGTTATTTAAAAGGCCGTTTGTACTCTCGACAACCCTATAAACTAGATGGTAACAACTATATTACACAAATAATAAAATAACAGCTACGTTTGCTATGTGCTTACTACACACCAAACTTCTAAGTACTTTTCACATATTAACTGATAAGAGGACAAAGGACTTAAGGGATTTCCTATGATCCAAATGCTAGCACATGGAAGAGGATGGATTTGACCTCATCTTTTTAAGTCCAAAGCTTTTTTCCCCCTGCATCATGCTGTCTTCCAGCAGAAAATTTATTTGCTGATGTATGGTGAAAGGTAACATTTTCCCATTACTGAAAAGCATCTCCAACTCTCTTCATTCCATCCATGGAAATGGTCTTTGTCTTCTGTGATTTCCCTTCTGGGGATCCTGGTGTGCCCAAAGCCTCCTCGGCCAATTTTTGAGGTAACTTCAAGGCTAATGTGGTCTCAGACTGCTCTGTTTATCAAAACCGCTGAGGTCCATCATCTGGATTCCTGACCTACACAGTCCAGATGCAGGGAAAATGTGAGTAGTTCCTCAGTGAGACAAATAGAGTCATTATCTTGCATAACAGAAGCCAGTGACTATTCTTAAGACTTGCCTTATTTTCTATACTCACCAGGGTTAATCTTAGAGGAAGTCCGTTCAGTTCCTCATGACCTTTCTTATTTTCCTATCAGTTCCCTTTCAGCTGTGCTGTGCAAACAAATTTAGGCTCTCCCTCATTATCTGATAAAAGTTTCACTTTGCACATCAAAACCATTAACTGGAATCATAATCACCATTCAACCTTCACCGCCTGCTCCTCAAATCCCTTGCCACAAAACCATATTCAGGGTTTCTCACTGAAGCTGGATTCATTTACATGCTAAAAAACAGGGTGTTTAAATGCTGAGGCCAAAATGAGCATTTACCTCTGTATCTTCCAGGATATTACACAGAAAATGAAATGTCCAGATAAACCACATGGTAGAAAAGACAGAGGAATTTGGAGTGGAAAGCCTTGGATTGTGAAGCTGCTTTTAGCTTTCACCAATGTGTACAAGAAACTGCACCATAACGGGCCTCAGTTTTCTCACTTGTAAAATGGGAATAATGACAGGTGCATGGTAAGTTTGTGGTGAAGATTAATCAAACGATATACATGCCTCCCCCAACCACAGGTACTAACCCAATGGTCTCAGTGTGAACTATTTCCTTCCAGACCATGGCGTGCCTCTCCTCTGTTAGGGAAGTGGGGGCAGCATCTGGAGCTGCACTTAACCTTGTGTCCAGACTGTCTCAGCAATGGGCAGCCCCTGCCACTCGTGCCCACTGACGCCTGCTCCCCAGGCTCCCTATTGAGTTAACTCGGAGGTCTAAGACATCAGACACAAACTAGAAATCCTTTAAGGGCAACATAATGCAATAGTGACGGGAAAGAGAAAAGAGATAAGTGTGAGATTTGTGTAATAAATGTGTGAGGGCAGAGAAGAGGGGAGGGCATAACCTTAAAGGACTAAAGTCTTAAGGATATGGTTTTTATGTTTAATACCTTCCGTTAATGGTAAACATCAGCCTTATTTAAGTAAACAAGAATGAGAAAAGCATAATTTGCCCATGCAAATGTCTCCAGCATTCTGTTTCCATTCCGAGACTTGTGTGTAGGGAGAAGAAAACATGGATACCTCCAAACCTTGGAAGAGCATCTAATTAGAGTTCCAACAAGAATGTGATTAGCAAAAAAGTGTGTGAAATTTTTCACATGTATATTTCTCATTTGCTTCTCTCCACAACTCTGAGATATACATGATATTATTATCGTCCCTGGTGTATACATGAGAAACTATGACACTTCTCCAAAACCACTAAGTCATGTTGCAGAGGGAACCTGAATTTCAGTGGGTTACAGTGACAGGTTTATTTCTCACTCACATATACAACAGCTGTCTCTTATGTCCTCCATTCTGGGACCCAGACTGGAACAGCAGCCCTGTCTCATCTTCACAGCAGAGGTAAAAGGTGAATCGTAGAATCACATGTAGCTCTTGAAGCTTTTTCTGGGGCTTAACATACTATGCTCTGCTGACATTTCATTGGCTAAAGCAAATTGTATGTCCAAGACATTTTAGGAGTAGGGGGAATATAATACAATCCTCTTAAATGGGACCAAGTAAAAGTGGGAATAACAGCACGCAGAGAGAGAAAGTATTACAATTGGAATTATTAAAACAGAAGTTGTCTTTCTTAATTTTTAAAAATGTTTTATTTATTTCTGAGAGAGAGACAGAGAGCGAGTGAGCGAGCAGGGGAGGGTCAGAGAGAGAGGGAGACACAGAATCCGAAACAGGCTCCAGGCTCTGAGCTGGCTGTCAACACAGAGCCCGACATGGGGCTTGAACCCACAAACCGTGAGATCATGACCTGAGCCGAAGTTGGACGCCCAACTCATTGAGCCATCCAGGCGCCTCAAAACAGAAGTTGTCTTATCTTTACATGTAGTACTATTGAATCTAGCACACCAGTGGTGAATGAGCACAGCACACACTGAAAACATCTACTGAATGAGTGAATGAAAGAATGAATGAATGTTATCCACTCATTTTCCCCTTCCTTGTATGAGGATTCTTTTGGATAATTATTGAAACTTATGATTGCTAGACATTAACCATACAGTATTTCAAATGGCTACACACACCTTGTAACTTCGTTGGACCCAGCCAAGAAGAATAATGCTATTACCAGAAATATACCAGAATGATCTAAAATAAACACCACAATAGGAATATTTGTCCACATGATAAGCACTGCTATGCTGGGGTGCCTAAGTGGCTCAATCAGTTAAGTGTCTAACTCTGGATTTTGGCTCAGGTCATGATCTTATGGTTCTTAAGTTCTAATCCTGAGCTGGGATCTGCAGTGATGATGTGGAGACTGTTTGGGATTCTCTCTCTTTCTCTCTCTGCCCCTCCCCGACTCTTGCTTGCTCTCTCTCTCTCTTAAAAAGAGAGAATCTTCTTTTTTTTTTCTTGAGAGAGAGAGAGAGAGAGAGTGAGAGTGGGGGAGAAACAGAGACAAAGGGAGACAAAGAATCTGAAGCAGGTTTCAGGCTCCAAGCTGTCAACACAGAGCCTGACACAGGGTTTGAACTCATGAACCTCAAGATCATGACCTGAGGTCAAGTTGGATGCTTAACTGACTGAATCACCCAGGTGACCCCCCCAAAATAAGTATTGAAACACTGCTGTCTTTTAAGAATAGAACTTGAATGAAGACTAAACATTACTAACGCTTATCAGTAGGTCATTGAAAATGACTGACAAGACGACTAAAATTTCTGATTGATTCCTATGCAAATACAGTAAAACTTTCGATTTTGAGTAACTTGTTCTGTGAGTGTTCCAGGAGACAAGCAAACATTTCTAATAAATTTTAACTTGAAAAATGGAGTGATATCTTGCAATACGAGTAGTATGTGACACTGAACATTACATGATCACAACTGAGCCAATGGTTTTTGAAATTTGCCTTGATATATAAGTGCTTTGGATTATAAGCATATTTCCAAAACAAATTATGCTCACAAACCAAAGTTTTACTATATGTTCATATAAAGTGAAAGATTAAGTTTATAAAGTGAGTTGTGAAGAATGAATGAATGAAACTCATTCTAATTTACTTTTTCCCCCAATTAGATGGCCAACCATTTCCTTAGTCATTAAACACGTATTTATTGTGTGCCCATTTTATGTCAAGAACTAGTTAGGTACAGGGATATAAATTGAATAAGAAATAAAAACTGCCTGCTCAGATAGACCTTCTTTTCTAGTGCAATAAACTTTATTATTCCTCTGTCTGAATATATAAGAAAATATATGGAAAGTCATAGGTAATATATAGAAAAAAAAAAAAGAGAAAGGGAATGAGTAATCCCAGGGGAAGGGGTTGGTTGTAGGCAGATTAATATTAAGAGGACTATAAAATAACCAAATGATATTTCCAATTCATCAGTGTATGAATTCTTTAAAGCCCGGAGACTGAATGCAATCATCCAAAGAGTAACAAAGGCAAAGACCAAGGTTTACAGATCAGGGAGATCAGAAGGAACCAGAAAAGGAGACACGTAAAGTAAGCAGGTGGAAAACCAAGAGTGTGGCAAAACAAAGAAAAAAATTTCACAAGGTAGAGGCAGAGACCAACTAATGAAAGTAGGTTAGAAATCAGACTTCACAGTATGAGATCACTGTTGGTAAAAGTCTAAACAAAAGCAGTTTTGGTGGAGGGGTGGGATTATAATATTGACTGGCATGAATTCAGGAGGAAATGGGGTGGGGTTTATTTCCAAGTGAAATATTACCCTTAGTCAGGAGTATGGGCAGTTCATATGGGTACAAAAGGGAAGACAGTGTTAAGACAAGGAGCACATACACAGGCAGAAAGACAGATAGGATGGTGAAATCGTGTGCAAATTCACTTGTGGACATTCTTAGTTTTAAACAGAATCAGATCTGAACTGGACCACTTTCTCATACCATAACCAAAAAATAATCTCAAAATGGATTGAAGACCTAAATGTAAGACCTGAAACAATACAGATCCTAGAAGAGAACATAGGCAGTAATTTCTCTGATATCAGCCTTGGCAACATTTTTCTAGATATGTCTCCTAAGGCAAAGGAAACAAAAGCACAAGTAAACTATTGGGACTACGCCAAAATAAAAGGCTTCAGCACAGCAAAGGAAATAATCAACAAAACTAAAAGACAACCTACAGAATGGGAGAAAATATTTGCAAAAGACCTATCTGATAAAAAGTTAGTATGCCAAATATATAAAGAACTGATACAATTAATCACCCAAAAAAACAAATAACTCTAAACAGGCAGAAGACATGAAGAGACCTTTCTCTAAAGACATACAGATAGCCAAGAGACACCTACAAAAATGCTCAATATCACTCCTCATCAGGAAAATGCAAATCAAAATCACAGTAAGCTATCACCTTATAACTTTCAGAATGGCTAAGTGTAAAAACGGAGGAAGCAACAAGTGTTGGTGACAATGTGGAGAACACAGGAAACCTCTTGCGCTATTGGTGAGAACGCAAACTCACGCAACCACTGTAGAAGACAGTATGGAGTTTCCTCAAAAAATTTTAAAATAAAAACTATCTTTGGGGCACCTGGGTGGCTCAGTCAGTTAAGTGTCTCTTTACTTCAGTTCAGGTCATGATCTCACAGTTCATGAGTTCAAGCCCTGCATCGGGCTCTGTGATGGCAGCTTTGAGTCTGACTCCGCTTCTGTCTCTCTCTCTCTCTCTCTTTCTGTCTCTCCCCTGCTTGTTCTCTATCTCCCTCTCAAAATAAATAAAAATAAACTTAAAAAAATAGAATTACCCTATGACAGTAATTTCACCACTGGGTATTTACCCAGAGGAAACAAAAACACTAATTAAAAAAGATACTTGCACCTCTATGTTTATTGCAGTATTATTTACAATGGCCAAGTTTTGGAAGCAGCTCAAGTATCCACTGCTAGATGAATGGATAAAGAAGTGGTATATATATACAATGAAGTATTATTCAACCATGAAAAAGAACAAAGTGTTGTCACAATAATCAGATGGATCTATAGAGTATAATGCCAAGTGAAATAAGTCAGTTGTAGAAAGACAAATACTGTATGATTTCACTCGTATGTGGAATTTAAGATACAAAACTTGGGACACATGGGTGGCTCTAGTCAGCTAAGTTTCCAACTTTGACTCAGGTCATGATCTCACAGCCTGTGAATTCAAGCCCCCCATTAGGCTGCTGTCAGTCCAGAGGAGACTTCAGATCCTCTGCCCCCCCTCTTTCTCTGCTCCTCCCCGGCTTGCATACTCTCTTTCAAAAATAAATTAACTTTAAAAAAAGGAAAAAAAGAGACCAAAAAAAAAAGACTTAACTATAGAGGACAAACTGATGATTACCAGAGGAAAAGTGCATGGAGCCTAGATGAAGGGATGAGGAGTACACTTATCATGATGAGCACTGAGTAATGCAAAGAATTACTGGATATTATATTGTACACTTGAAACTAATAGAACACTGTATGTTAACTATAATGGAATTAAAGTTTAAAAAAAAAACTTACAATAGAGGTGCCTGGGTGGCTCAGTTGATTAAACATCCAACTCTTGATTTCAGCTCAGGTCAAGATCTCATGTTGAGTGGGAGTGCCTGCTTGGGGTTCTCTCTCTCTCTCCCTCTCTCTCTGCCTCTCCCATGCATGCTCTCCCTCAAAATAAACTTAAAATCTTACAATAAACAAACAAACAGAACTGGATCCAATGCTATCAACCAAGGAGGAGTTTTAATAGAAGTGAAGATAGTATTAAAAACAAAGATGACAGACTCAAAATAAAGTCACTTGGGCAAATCTCTGTCTCTAAACCAAGAATTGTACTTTTAGTTTTCCCAAAAATGGAATTTTAAACCAATAATTCAGGAATCACTTGATCAGCATTAACTAGGTAATCTGCCTGACACAGCTCTGTCATCCCCTAAAGGAGAGTAACCTTGAAATAACCAACTTGTTCTTTGGCCTAGTATAAATTCCTTGTTCCCGCTACCTTGTGCCTGTAAAAATTCTGCTCCTTGGAGCTCCTTTCCATCTGCTAGACTGGATGCTGCCCAGTTCGAGAGGATTTTTGCTCAAGCTCATCAATTTTTAAATATGCCTCAGTTTATCTGTTAAGAGTTTAAAATACCTGCCTAGAATAGACTAGAAGGATTAGCTGCTGTGTGTGCTGTGGCTGGATATGTACCGCTGGGCTATGGTCAGGAATAGACATGATTATGGTTGGCAAGGATATGTACATTCCTCCAGGTCCATTCTACTGCATGGGAGAAGAGTAGAGTTGGATTTAGGTAAGAGTCAGGGTTCTGCCAGGTGAAGATGATAAAGGGGGAGAGTGGCGAGGGACTCAAGGGAGTTAGAGGGAAAGAGGACTAGGAACTTGGGAACTTGGTCTACGTGAGAAGGGAAATGAGAATGCAGAGGTGGCAATGGGCAATGAACACATGGAAGTTTCAGTAAATGATACATCCTGGGGATGCTGTGTTCAGAAAATGGGATGCTTGAGATTGGGATTATGTGGATGCATTATAGTTCGTGGCCATCAAGAAGTCAGTGTGTGACCTTGGGTTGGATGCGTTGAATTTGAGTTGAGAGAGAAATCATTGAAGCAGACAGTGTCAAAACAGAGACTAAATTATTGAAGGACCATCTGAATCCTTCAGACGGATATTAAAATCACCAAAAATGATGGCAAGAATAGAATGGAAAATGTTCACCGAGCTAGAAGGTAAAAGCTGAAGGCAGTAAAGGCAAGAGTTCTGGGATCCATGGATGACCATGGCAGGGAGAGGGTGGGTATTATAGTCTGACAATGTGTAGCGTAAAGCTGCGCCTGTGTGGCAGGAAAGGGAGATCAGGGGACAAGGAAAGGAGGTGGTATAAAGTAGTCACTGAGGAGCAAGGAGTACACAGACCTTCCCCAGGGACCAATGGCAGGAGGGATTTGGGGCAAGAGGAAATATCCACCAGTGAGAGGTTCTAACTTAGCAGAGTGCTAAGGGTGACTCAGGTTTTAGTTAGAGCGAGACAGCAAAGGAAATATTTAGAAAAGAGCCTGAAGATACTGAGGGGTTTGCCTGTGATTGATTTTCAGTTTCAGAGTATATAATGAAAGGGTTTGAGGGTTTGAGGTAGGGTGAGTGATGGGTTAGGAGGGATCGCTATGAGGTGACATGGAATGAGAATCTGAAGGCTAAAAGATGATTTGGCAGTCTTGGGCTGCTCTGGGTGACCGGAAGCAGAAATAAAGTGAGTACCAGTGGGGGTTGCCGGGCATGTTTCTGGTTGTGTTGGTGTGGAAGCAAAGGAGGTGAGGTCTTATCTGGACTGGCCAGCGCTCTCAGGTTTCTTCCTCATTCCTGTGGCAGTCACTGGGCATCCTATGTGCGTTTTATCCCCATGTCCTCCACTGCACAGAGATGGTGTTTGGTAAATGTTGGCTGGCTGAGATCAATCCCTGTGCATAAGCCATCAATAAGCATTAGTTAGCTTTGAACAATGGAGATACTGTGGATGAAGCATTTCTGAACACCTTGGAATGTCTCTGGAAGTTCTGAGTGTCAGAAATCCATCCTGTGATACCAGACACTGTTTAGCTTCAGACAGCAGAATGATCTGAGAGTGAATCAGCACTGACTCATGGATCCAGCTCATTTCACCTGTGGTGCTCATGTTAAGTCACAGTGACCTTTTCTGACTACTTGTAATGGCAGCACAGCGGGGGCTGCAGTTTCTGGATACTGCACCGTTAATAGAGTGCTTAGTTAGTACCGTTTCTTATCCTTCAGAGCAAAAGGGAAAGTGAAACAAGAAACAGGGATTTGGTGCCACATTTTTCTTCAGTGGGTTGAGACACCTATCTGAAAAAACACTATAAAACTTCCTATTTTTAAAGGGTAGGCTTTGCAAGGTGATTTTGGTCTTTTTCAGATAGCGAAGGACTTTTTAAAGATATTAAGGAAGTTACTACTTTTACTCATATAGCATAAAAGATAACAGAAACAAAGGGATCGAAACATCCTGAAAAAACTTCTTTAGTGACATTCTGATTACAGAAGGAGCTTCCATTTTTAAAAGAAATTAGACCAGGTTATTTTTTTAAGTTTGTTTATTTATTTTGAGAGAGAACATGAGCACAGGCAGAAGAGGGGCAGAGAGAGGTGAGGAGAGAATCCCAAGCAGGCTCCATGCTGTCAGCACAGAGCCTGATGCAAAGACTGAACTCATGTACCTTGAGATCATACCCTGAGCTGAAAGAGTTGAGTGCTCAACCAACTGAACCACCCAGGTATCCCTAGACCAGAAAATCTTAAATCCTTTTCAACAAAAAGTTTGGGTTAATCTATAAGATTTGAGTCAAATACCATTTTAATTGAGGTAGGAAATAGGCCAAATACTTTTACAGTGTTCTCAACTACTACAGATTGAATTATATGCCCCCCAAATTCACGTACTGACACTCAAACCTGCAATGTGACCGCATCTGGAGAGAGGGTCTTGAGAAGGTAATTAAGGTTAAATGTAGTCATGAGGGTGGGCCAGGAGCCCACAGGACTGTGGCCACATGAGAAAAGAAAGCTCTCGCGCTCCCTCTCAATCTCTCTCTCCATCATGCTAGGTTACAGGGAGAAGAAAAGCATCTACAAGCCAGGAAGAGAACCTTCACAGACACCCGCCCTGCTGGCACTTTAAATTTAGACTTCCAATCTTAAGAACTATGAGAAAATAAATTTCTCTTCTTGAAATTATCTAGTCTACGGTATTTTGTTATGGAAGTCAGCAGATTAAGACAACGACCTGCCCACTTTTCTAGAAAGGTCTGTTTGTGAAGGAACAATAGGTTCATATCTCATTCTTGATCCAGGATGAATTCTAAAACTTTATGAAACAGTAAAATATTTGCTACAGAAACACTTAAGAAACATCAAGGAGGGGCGCCCGGGTGGCTTAGTCGGTTAAGCATCTGACTTTCGCTTAGGTCATGATCTCGCGGTTCGTGGGTTCGAGCCCCGCGTCGGGCTCTGTGCTGACTGCCAGCTCAGAGCCTGGAGCCTGTTTCAGTCTGTGACTCCCTCTCTCTCTGACCCTCCCCTGCTCATGCTGTCTCCCTCTCTCTCTCCTAGAAATAAATAAAAAAAAAAAAAAGAAACATCAAGGAACTTTAAGATCCTTCTGCAGATTGCTAGTGGTCTGCTGGTACAACTCACGCTTACCAGGGCGCCACCAGCATGCTGAGTCAGTGAACCAGTGGGTGCAAAGAACCTGCTGACTGGTGAGAAAAGATGAAAGAAGAAAAACACTGGATAATATGTTACCTTTTAGAACTCACTTTACACGAAAGGCTTAACCGTCTTTAGCACCTTTATTCTTAGTATGTGTCAGAATCTTAATGAATAGAAAACTTATTTATGCTCTTTAGTTTTCTAACTTAAAATTACTGGCTTGGGGCATCTGGGTGGCTCAGCTAAATGTCGGACTCTTGACTTTGGCTCAGGTCGTGATCTCACAGTTGTGGAATGGAGCCCTGCATGGGGCTCCATGCTGGGCATAGAGACTGCTTGGGATTCTCTCTCCCTGCTTTGCTTCCCCTCCCCGACTTGTGCTCATTTGCATGTGCTGTCTCTCAAAATAAATAAGCATTAAAAAATAAAATTGCTGGCTTCATAGTGGATAAGTCAGCGTCAAGATCCATTCTTCAGATCAATAAATGAATCCCATTTTAATGCCACTGTAGACTTAGGTACCTGAGAGTTAGCATTACTCTCAAATACATGTGTTAAAAAAAAAAAAAGACAAAAAAGTTTATTGCACATAATATAGGTTTATTAAAAATCTTAGTCTTTACTCCTAAATATTCTTAAAGCTGATCCCATGTTACTTCAACATTCTTAGTCCAAGTCAGATTATTCAAATTTCCATTTTTCTTTTCAGTAAGTTGATCTTGTGAGAAAGTCATAAAATGTTACAACTCTTATTAAAAGTGAAAGAAAAAATTGTTAAAAATGACATCTGTTCGCTAACTAGTACGAGGNCCATTTTTCTTTTCAGTAAGTTGATCTTGTGAGAAAGTCATAAAATGTTACAACTCTTATTAAAAGTGAAAGAAAAATTGTTAAAAATGACATCTGTTCGCTAACTAGTATGAGAGAGACATGGCCAAGTGATGCAAAGACTGGCTCTTGAGGAAAGGAGTTCATCACCTCCCTGCCAGGGCTGCTGCATACGCACATTATTTTTCTCTTCCAGAACTCCCAATGGCACATTTTGCACCATGTTAATCTAAAAAAGGCCTGGACTAATTGGCTCCCACAAATGTGTGAACTTTGTTTTTAAAAAATATTAGCATTAATCTGAGCATCCTGGACCATCCAACAAGAAACAGTCTATAACACATATGTAAGAAATTGAGGACATCCACCGAATTCCCATCAACCTCTCTTCTCTATTCCTTCCTTCTCTGACTCCTTACTTGGTGTTCTTTGATCTACCATTTGCTCAGTAGTATTTCCTCTTTCCCCAGGAAGGTAATGTAGGAAAATAGCAAAAGACTATTAAGTGTTAAGAGTCAGAATGAGTTTAATTCCCAGTGATCCATTTAACAGCTGCAAGATCTTGGACAAGTTACTTCATCTCTTTATAACTCAGTCTCATTTCTATTAAGGGGAGAGTAACAATACCTAATTCAGGATTGTTATGTGGATTAAATGAAATAACAATACTCCAATGCCTATGGAGATCTCTGCCCAATAGGCCTACAGTAAGCAAAGTGTTAGTGATTATTATTATTGTATTTGGGGATTTTTATAATGTAGGTAAAAAAATTATAAATTTTTATAAGTATAGTCTATTTTTCTTGGCCTTTTATCTTTCTCCTTCTAAGGATATCAGGGGAGAAAACTGGCCTGCTTCCCCTGTAGAATATTATATTAGACAACTGTCCTCTTGAGGGAACCCCTCAGCTGTGTGTACATCTGTTTATCCTTTTTTCCTGGTATCTTGGGTCTATCTTATTTTTCTGTTTTCCATCACTCCTCTCCCCAAGTCAAATGATCATCTCATCTCTCTTTCTATGGAAAAGCTTGAACCCCCTAGATTCTGTTCCACTACCATCTGAGCATCTTCTCTATGTCCAACTGGGTGATGTTTTTTAGCATGGATCATTTTCTTTCCTTGTCTGTGACCTGTGCTGTGTCCCCTTTGCTTTAGAGTAAAGGTGTTGGCAAATTTTCCTAACTTGGCCCTCAATGCCAGGTTATAAACAAAATCCATATTTATTGAGTTTATAGAGGCCACTGCTAGATTCTTACTCCTTCACACTTCAACACTCTTTCTTCCTACGTCTTTCAGCTTTGTTTGAAATCATTATTGTCCTTGCTCATTCTCCTCTCACCACTTTCAGGGATCATCTTTCAGTTGTCCTTAGACACCAACCTGTTTCTGGGCTTTATTTCTTCTCTTACCTGTTAACTTGATCAACTTTTATTCATCTTGTATATGTCTACTTAGATGTCAGGACACTTACTGTGATCTCTCAGGTTTACCATTTTAGGTATTCAGTGTAAGTTGTGCTTCTATAGGACATGTTTATTAGAATTACTCGTCATGGCTGCTTCCTCCATAGGTATTTTGTTCAATGCCAACTCTAGCACCTACTACAGCGGCTGGCAGAGAGCAGACTCTCAGTAAACACATGCATGAATGAATGAATAAATGTGATTTGCACACCTTCTTCCCATTACTATGCATAGTATAACATAGCCTCTCTCTGACTAGTTTCTTTACCAAAACTAACCATCCTATATCCATGATAAAATACGCCAGAGGGTTCATCTTCTCTCTATTCCAGAATTTTATTTTTCTATTTCTTGGTCTAAACTCAAATAAACATCTTTTTCTAAATTCCCAGAGATTCAAACTATCTCTTTAATCAATCCCCTGTAAGTACCTACTACTTACTTCACCCTTCACATGGTCTCCATCCATCAGAGGGCCCCCAGCAATCTCTCTGAGGAGCTGCTCTCAATGCCTGGGAAGTTAGTGTTTATAGCTAATCTCCTCTTGACAATGTTCTACAAAAAGCCTGTTCCTCTCATCGCGGTCCACAGCATTTTCCCCCCTCTTCTTATACTTTGCCTTTATGATCTCTGCTGAAAACAAGAGAGGTACATACAGGCCTTTTTCAGATTCGCTTCTGCTACTTTCATCCTACTTCTGTTTAGCAGGTATTTTGAGACTTGAGCCTCGCACCTACCACCACCTCCCTGCCTCTCAGCCTGGGCAGGCTGTGGCCTGGCAGTAACGCTGCCAGTTGTCACCCTTCCTTCTCTTACCCAGGCTTCTGTGCATTTTTTATGGGCATGGAGCTGCAAATGGGGCTTGTACTCACCACCCTGAGATCAAGATCTGAGCTGGTATCAAGAGTCACCTGACTGAGTGAGCCACCCAGGTGCACTCTGCCCCCTCTTCTACACTTTTTTCAATATTCCTATAGACTACAGAAGAAACACTTTGATCCCTAAGGTGCCCTGTGAAATCAGCAAATATCAAGATAAAAATTGGGGAAAACCCATGGTGACAGGGTCAGAATCCTGCCCTCTAGATCAATCTCCAATTGACGTTTACCCATCTTCTCTGAATATATAATGCAATATATAAAGCAAATATATGTTTTGGTATCAAGTTTTATTCTCCCCCAAAGTGCTCCATGTGAATGGCCTATAAAAAACATAGGAGGTCAAGTTCAAATTTCCTAAAGAACCTTGGGCATTTACGTGCATGGATAGGGAAGAGATGGGGCCGGACGCTGAAGTCTTACAGTCTTCTCAGTGTGATCTGGTGTGACAGTTAGCAGGGACCAGAAGTCTGGGTGGTCAGTCACTAGGGCCAGCGGCTGGTGCATCATCATGATCGGAGGGGAAGATGGAGGTAAGGTGGAAGAGAGGCTGAGGGACATTGTCAAAGAAGAGAGCACAGTTGTGGGTTATAGGTGACAGCTTTAAGATGTGTAATCAGTAATGAATTCCTTTACTTACATTTACTTCTTAGACTATTTTTTGGACTGCAGTGCTATGCAGATACTAGATCACATAAGATCCCAGGGTGTTTTGTCTTGGGGTTGGTTTTCAGTTTTTGGATTTTTTTTTTTTTTAGGACTTCCTTTCTTGCCTGTGATTTTGTACTTAGTCGTAATTCTCAGCTACACATTCAATTAACAAAACCAACACAGATCTACACCAAGCAGGCATTTTCATCATGTCTTCCTGACCTGGGACACAGGATGCAAGGGAGGAGGCCTTAATTAGACAGGAGTCATTGTGGTTCTCAGAATACAAGGATCAATGCAATGGGAGGCTTAAGATAGTTGAAGACAGGATTCTGTAGGCAGACTTGCACAGCACTGCATGAAATTGTAAGCTGGAAAGGAATGTAGTTTTTAATTTGAACTCCAAGATCCTCAGTTTCATAAGAGGCCAGAATCCTTTAAGGGTGGCAAGTGGAGGTCAAGAGTAGACTTTGGAAGGGCTGTACAATGTTACGGTTCTGCTGCCCCAATGAGACCAGCTTCCCTGAGGACCAGACTGTTCCTGGGGAACTTCAGAGAAACAGGCTTTCAGACCATGGGTATAAATTTTCTTCCACCAGAAGCAATAAATTCTCAGGAAGAACCAAGCCAGGGGACAGAGAAAAGCCCTTTGAGTCATGGCTTAAATATGCTAGAATGAGGCTGAGATATGCTTATGCCCAGGGACAGCCCACATGCTTTCAGGGCTGTTCCCAGCCACAGAGACAGCTATCCCCAGGGAGAAATGCCACACATCTCAGAACAAGGGCGACATGCAGGCAGTGGCTGGGACTGACAACAGTATCTATGACCTGGTGTTGGGAGACAGGTCAGAATTGCTACAACTAAGTATTCAGAGTGGAAGAACTCCAAGAGTGAATTCTTCATCGGGGCTGGAAANAAAAAAAAAAAAAAAAAAAAAAAAAAATGCTGGAGCAAACAGAGCAAATTTGAGTCCAGAATCACTAGGCAATTTTGTAATTCATGGTAACTTAAAGGGGTTCCCAGAATTCTCTCTGTAAGTGAAGCTAATTAGGGCCCAGGGATAGAGAACTGAGTTCATGTCTGTGTTTGCAGAATGAGGCAGAATACTGGAGCTTTGCTCAGTGATGCCAAGAGGACTCAGGCAGCCAGAATGCTGTAGGAAATCAGGTCTCTGGAAGACAGACCTTCTCCCTCCTCCAGCAAGGTCCAGCTAAGTGCATTAAGAAAGCTCTTTCATCTCAATTTGGTGACAGACTCCTGGCTGAATTTTGGGACTCGCATCCAATGAAGTTGGGTTGCTATAATCACTGCCTTGTGTTTTCTCCCCTTGCATGGAAGAGGACTCTAAGTAACCAGGCCCAGGCTGTCCACAGTTTTAAGAGTTGAAGATACCTCTGCTTTCACTTACAGCAGTAATAAAACTATTAGAACTTGATTCCCAAGAGGTAGAGAAATTAGCAGGTACATAGTATTTCTCACCTTTTCAGGGTCACAGATCTTTGAGAGGAGAAAACTGAAACCTTCATCTACCATTTTACCTGCATGAAATTCTCCATTCCCTGAACACAAAGATTGCAAGAAGGAACCTAATGGAACATCAGAACAATGTTTCTCGTGGGTTTTCACAGGCTTACTCCTAAGAGGGGTGGTGGAGGGTCAAAAAAGACAGTGTGACCATGTCCTCCTGCTATCCCCCCGATAAACCCTAGCATAAACCGTGGCAGCATAAACCATGAAGGCCTGGCAGGGATCCAAACATGGAATGGGAAAACATTTGTGGGAAGTCAGGGAGAGAGGAACAATACAGGCAAGGATGATCTGGATAATTTCTCTGGTTGGACAAATTAGAATACACAGACATCAAGTTAGGATAGAGATAAAAAGGGATTTGATGATGTTTCTTCAAGTTATGAAATGGATCTGTTAATGTTCTTTGAAAATCACAATGAAGGCATTTAAAATTACTTTTTGTTCCTGGCTTATGCCTTGAATGCAACCCTGGTCAGAACTTGAGGCCCCCCTAAAATTTAAAATCTATGGTGCTTTCATGTACCCCAATGTTCATAGCAGCACTCTCCACAATAGCTAAAACATGGAAAGAGCCTAAGTGTCCATCAACAGATGAATGGATCAAGAAGATGTGGTTTATCTATACCATGGAATACTACATGGCAATGAGAAACAATGAAATCTGGCCATGTGTAGCAACATGGATGGACCTTGAGGGTGTTATGCTGAGCGAAATAAGTCAGGCAGAGAAGGACAAATACCATATGTTTGCACGTATAGGAGGATTAGGAGGAACTTAACGGAGGACCATGGGGGAGAGGAAGGGGGGAAATGGTGGGGGAAAGGGAGAGAGGCAAACCATGAGAGACTCTTGAATGCTGAGAACAAACTGAGGATTGAGGACTCATGGGTGTGTGTGTGGGGGGAGGGAGGAGACGGGCATGGAGGAGGGCACGTGTGGGGATGAGCACCGGGTGTTATATGGAAACCAACTTGACAATAAACTATTTGTAAAAAAAAAAAAATCTATTGTGCTTTATTAATTGACTTAGTTCAGGCTGCTATAATAGAATACTGCAGATTGGGAGGTTTACAAACCTCACAGTCTGGAGGCTGAGAAGGTCAAGATCAAGGAGCTGACAGATGTAACGTCTAGTGAAAACTCACTTCCTGGCTCACAGAGGGCTATGTTCTCACTGTGCCCTCACATGATGGAAGCAGACACGAAAGCTCTCTGGGGTCTCTTATCAGGACACTAATCTTATTTACTAGGGCTCCGGTCGAATAGCCTACTCCCCCACCAAAGGCCCCACCTCCTGGTACCATCACATTAGAGATTAGGGTTTCAGCATACAAATTTTGAAGGGGCATAAACATTCAGTCTACAACAGTCACAGAAAATAAAGAAAAGTATTATGCCTATTTTTTAAGGTAAAATATAGAGCAGTTAAGGTATCATCAGATGATTAATCTGAAATTAAGAGTTTCTGCCAATATTCACGAGGGGGAAGGCAAACTCAGTCTTTGTCTCTCAGTGTTTCTTAGAGATAATATTATTTCATGTGTGTGTGTGTACACGATTCCTGTGTGTTAAATACATGGGAGAACTTTTAAACATATATATGAGACTTTCATGAATGATCATTCTTTGTTTTTCCCAAGGTAGATTCTACATTCCTAGTAGAGTCCTATAATACTCTTTTTAAATTGCTTTTCTCCTTTCCCTAAGCTTGCCTTGCCATGGTCTCTTTCCCGTTTCATTTTCCAATATCCTATTTTTCCTTTACTCACTTTGCCTTTCTTCATCAGAAAAAGGCCCTTCCCTTCTCTCACCTTTTTCTGATCTTTCATTTTCCAGTCTCATATATCAGTTGAATCCTAAAGGACAGCAAATTAATTTTTTTTTGAGAAGCTGCAAGAAGCCAAGAGCCTGAATCTGTCAGGTTTAGTCAGGAAAGCCAACCCTATGATTTATGGATTAAGGACCCTCCTATAAGAATTCTACTTCACATGGTCGGGGGAAGAGCTGGAGGACCAGAGACAAGTCCCTTAGCCCTGCTGAAGCACCAGTAGAGGGAGACAAGCCAGAGGCAGCAGGGAAATCCGTGAGGCTAGGTTTTTTAGCTGCTGGGGGCACCACAGAGGGAGACTGGTGGCAGAGTCCCTTGAGAGCCAATGCTGGGTTCACAGTTGGTTCCCAGGGCTGCCAGTGAGATAGAAGAGCAGGACTCAGAACAGGGAAGGCCAAGTGCAAGCTGGAGCCCATCAGCATCCAGCCCATGCCTCTCACTGCGGGATGAATGAGAACCAGCTTGAACTGGCCAGTACCTCTGCCTCTGTCTCTCACTCCATCGAAGCAGGATGCCCTTCAGAAGTCATGAGTGCTGCTTCATGTCTCCCCCGGGCCAACTATAAACTGGAACTGAGCAGCAAAGGGAATGGAGTGAGTCCAGCTTATAATACAAAGCCACCACAGCAACTAAGCTTGTCTGTATCATAGATTTGAGGATAGGACAAGAGACTGCGTAAATACCAGCTCCACACAACTTTCTCCACTGGGGTCAGAGTCAGAGCAGGGTCCCCTATGGCAACAAAGACTTCATGGAATCATCTGTTAGATTCATTTTGGTTTTCCTGTATTACTTGGCCATCATAACGTGTTAGGCAAAATGGACAAAAGAGACCTAGTAGCTGCCTTAGTGATAATCATCAGGGAAGTCAGACATAAGCAGACAGTGTTAACACAGTCCAGTAGGAGCTAGAAACAAGGCAAGTCAAGGCTGCTGTGGGAGCACAGAGGAGAGGCCCCTGATGTGGCCTGGGTGGGAAGACTGTGGGGTCCTCATGAAGCAGGTGAGAGCTGAACGGAGTCTTAAAGCATGAGAAAGAATTTACCAGAAAGAGGATACCATGGACAAAAGCACAGAATAAATGGTTTGGGGTTCCCGGAAGTTAAAGTGTGCCCATGGCAATGAGGCGAGAGGAGAGCAAGGTGAGCAAGGCCGCCCCTAGAGCAGGTGGGTGCTCAGGCAAACATACCCTGCAGGGCCCCTATTTACATCAACAATTTGATTAAAACTGTATTTCAAATGTATAGCTCCACGTGAGGTCTAGTGATTTATTTAAGGATAATGATTTAATGATAAATTTGCCACTCACAAAGTTAGGGCAGAAGAACGCATCTTCTCCCGTGTCCTCTCTCAAGCTTTTCATGCCGCAATCATGGTATTGCTGGAATGTGGTTTTTGTATGTGGATTATACTTCTGTCTCCCATGCAGTGCCACCAACAGGAAATATAGGTGAGGGGCCAGGTGGGATGAGAACTGAATTCCTCGTCCAGCTCAAGACTGATCCGGGACAAGACAAGGTCACCACGTGGGTGAAGATAAGAGACGACATCGATCAGAAGGGGCCGTTGGTGCTGCCATCCTCAAAGCCCTGAGATGAGACATGAGCAGTCACCTGCAGAGAACTACCTAACCAGTGGCGTGGAGCCTCTGGGGGTGCAGCGTGGCAGCCATGAGGGCCACACAGAGTAAAGGACACCTTCCACCACTCCCACTACCCAAGGGCATTGTAGACTAGAGGTGGCACCAGTCAGGACACGAATGGGTGAGAGCCAACACAGGGGTCTACACATATAGCTCAAGCTCAAAGCACATTATCGGAGCTGTCACAAGATCACAGCCCTGAACTCATCCTCCTGGGGGCCCATTTTCATGCCATCATGCCAAAGAAACAGTGTGCCAGTAACAAGAGTGATCATGGAATAAGGACGAGCCACGGGTCCAGGACAGCCCCACAGGCTGAGTCCCATGTTTCTTGGGGGGAATGGGGGACATCCAGTCAACCTCATAGGTTGGAGAGTACATTGAAGGGAATAAATGAGCACTGGGCTCTCATGGGCCCCAATATGACCTCAAAGTGCCTCGTCCAGATGGTATTTCCACCCCATCTAGTTCTCGGATTTCCAGGAAGAGGATTTAGAAAATTTCAAGCAGGGTGCTATGAAGTGCACAGGCCTCCTGAAGCCTAACCGTTAGGTCAGGGCTGACACCTGCTCAAGTCCAAGGGCAGGGCTGGAGGCAGCTTAGGGCTAGCGCTTGTAATATCCTGCTCAGGAAGTTCAATTTCATCTGTAAGTGTATGCTTCCAACATGTGCTCCTTTTGTGTGCAGGGACTGTTATTAGGTAATAAGTTTTTAAGTTTATTTAGAGACAGAGCAGGCACATGCAAGCAGGGGAGAGGCAGAGAGAGAAAGGGAGGGAGGGAGAATCCCAAGTAGGCTCCACATTGAAAGTGCAGAGCCTGATGTGGGACCTGAACTGACACGCAAAACGTGAGATCATGACCTGAGCCAATGCTTCAGGGAAAACTGCCTGTGTTGGACTTATTGAGAGAGTATGTCAAGCTCTGACATAACAATGCCCTACGGTATAATTTAGGGGTAATTTTGACCATATGTGATTGTTCTCCTTTTAACAGCACTTCAGTGTCACATCCTTGTGGAGGTTGCAACCATATTCANCGCCCCAACCCTTCTTAAATTTAGTCATGTGAATCTGTGCTCCAACCACATATAAGCAAATTTGCATCCTTTTGGTGGGCCGAGTGTCTGGGTAATCTCTAAACAAAGACAGAAATGCCACGTTTATTATAGGCAGGAGGCTGAATGCTGTGGTTTAAAGGGCTGCGGACGCTGCTGTAGCAGCACCAGTCATGCCAAGCATGCTGCGCGCAGCAACCCCGAGGCTCCCAAAGGGCATCTGCAGGGGAACAAGCTTCCAGAACCACTATGGGGCAAGAACGTTAAAAGAACAAAGCTGAGCAGCCAAATTTCCTCTTTCCTAGAAGCTTTAGAGCACAGTGAAAACATACTGGAAGAAGGGAAGCTATAGAACAGAGCATAATGCCATCTCCTTTTAAAAAAATATATGTGTGCTTGTATGTAGACATATGAGTGTGTGTGCACATGCACATGAACACAGATATGCCTGTGTAAGTGCAGAGAAATGTATGAAAGCCTATCAGACTGACCCAACCGTTTACTATACTAATCTCTGTAATCAAGTAGGACGGTGCAGGAGGGCACTCTCTCCTTCATTATACACATTAAGGTTTAAATTGATGGTAGTGATGACAGATTTTACTTTTAGTGTTCATCCGTACTTCTTTTAGAAAATGTATCTATTTGCGGCTGCACTTAGTTGTGGGAATTTGAGAAAAAATTCTTCATATTTGTTGTCTTTATTTCCCAACTCTGTAAACTGGGCAGGCCTCTCTGAGCAGGCAGAGAGCTGAAGCTTGAACAAGTCGATGCTTTTCAAGAGTGTTCTGTACGTGAGAAAGCAATAGGAAGGAGGAAAATTGACCTTTTTCTTTCTTTTCTGGCTGAGAAACCAAGAGTATACCGGAAACAGTCCCGTAGGATTGCCATTTCAGAAGATGGAGGCAAGCGTTATCTTTGCCTACTTCCCTTCAACTCCCTGCTTTTATTTGGGTGACAGTCTGTGCGAATTTGGTGGTAACTAAAAAGCACTTTCTGCATGTTTTCACTGTAGGCTGCCTGCTCTGTCCCTACTCTGAATTGAGGAGAGCTTATTAACATGGTGAAAGGAGAGGTGGCCAAGGAGCTTTATTTAGCCCTTGACTTGCTCTCTCTGTTCTGTTGCTTCAGCTGACAGTCTAGGGAAGCAAGAGAAACGAGAATATACTAATTAAAAAGATAAAACTGGGCTTTTCCTTTTCCTCACTTAGAAGCTTTCTCACCATGTAACACAAAATATGCAATAGGAAAAAAAACTGATCTAACAGTCATATACCAATCATTAAAACAAATACCAAAGCTTTATAAATGAGGCTTTATTGAAGTTTATTCCCAACATTCTCACTTACCTCTGCTAGCTAGAATCCTTAAATCTGAGCCCCTGGGATTTACCCACAGAACATTAGTTTTCAAATTTTGTGAACACTGTAATAATTTGGAGTGCCTCCTTAAAATGTAGATTCCTGAGCCCCATTCATAATTAGTCTGATAGGGCTCAGGTCTGGGGTATATCACAGGAAGTGGTATTTTTAACCTGCATGATTCTAATGCAGGTAGCCTAAAAAGTGGGGGTCCAATTCAGTGGCTTGGGGGATCTGGAATACGATACAAACCTCAATCCTCATTTTAAAAAGGTGATATAGTCTTGGATATATCAAGCATTCATGAACTAACAAATTACATTAACAGACATACATTGAAAGCCTATGTGTTTCAAGAGCTAGGTAGTAAGGATATTAGCATAAGGCAGCCTCTACCCTTGAGGAGTTCATGGTATCTTTTAGAAACCAAATTTTTTCTGCCCTCTCCCCTGCACTAAGTGACCGTGTGATACACTATTATGGCTATTACTTTTAGAATCATAGGAGAGTGTAAGATAAAAGGTCTTTCCAACAGTTTCATGTTTGGGGCAGAAATACTGTCTAAATGATAGTGGAGGAACAACCACATGTGCAGACACCTTCCGACGCAAACTTTATTTGGTGGGAAAACAGGAAGGTGGTAAGGGGGGTTTATACAACAGGAAAGTACCCTTTCTAGATGGCAGAATCTCTCAATATGTCACTCTTAAGGAAGGTTTAACTCTCTGGATGGTCATGTCGAGCACTCTGAATCTGAAGACTTGGAGCAAAGACAGAGTCTGTCATATTCATTACAGAGACTGTGGAAAACAGGCCCCAGCAGGGTGAGGATGAAGACAAAGCAGCGCTGAGCAGACAGTGTTGGAAGTTCCTGAGGCAGCATCATAAGCAGACTGTTTCTGGGTGTGAGGTGACCCCCCTTCAGCTCCAGCCCACTCTCCACGACCAGTTCCTTCAACTTTCTCATGGACTCTTTCCAATAAACTTATTTTCTACATAAGTTGGTCAGGTTGCTTTTTGTTCCTTACAACCCAGAACCCTGACTGACATAGAAACTAGTACCAAACACCCTCAGAGAAAAGGCAGAGGAAAGACCTGAGATTGGATATACAGACTATGTGGGCTGAAACTCAAGGAGAATCCCAACAACAATGGGAATGGGAAAGACCCCAGAACACAATGATAAATTGGCCAATTAAGTTACCACTGGTGTTTACCCAGAAAGCAATGCCCAATGAGGTTAAGACTTTCTGGGATCAAGTTGCCACTTATATAGAAAAGTGAAAGGAATTTAAAAGTTGAGGACTACAGAGTTTGCAGTTAGTCTTTCACTTTGCTGGAAAGCTCACCAAAAACACCATCACACACAAAAAACCCAGAATAAACAGTTCCTCAAATTCTCAAAGATACTGGAAGGTACCCAGGGACTGCTTATGACCAAGCTGAAAGAATGTTTTATCTATTGGTGCAGGGTGCTGCAGAAGACTATCACCTGTTGAATTCACTGCCATTGTTCTGGGGCTGGTAGTAGTCCTGGGAATACACAGGAGGTTTGGGAAAAGTTGGAGTACACGGATTCCTCACTCTCTGAACATCCTGTGCCAGCCTCCTGTCAGTAAGGCTGTCCGTCCTTGCTTCAAGACACTGTCTTCCTTCACCAAAGGGAGCTACCTTCTTAAGGGGGCTAGTTTTTCTCAGGTTTCACTCGTTTCCCTTTGTTTCCAGAGTTAAGTCAAAAAAGAAAGGGGAGACAAGGCTTACGTGCAAACTGTGTAGTATTCTGCTAATTTATATCTAGTAGAATCCATTTCTACATGCATTCTAAAGATACTGAGATAAATTGGTAAAGGGTGGATCAACCTAAATTTATTAATGTGTGTACCAGAAATATTACATTAAGCATGCTAGTCAAAGAGCTGAGAGTAGTTCTGTATCTTTACCCACCTGGTTGATGAAATCCTAAATAACATATGGTACCCATCTAATATTAATGTGAAATTCCAGCAGTTCTTTGGAGTAAGGTAGATGAAGAAATCCAAGGATCAAAAATAGATGTTTTGGAGTATACGGCTGACTTGTTACAGTGTCACCAACCACATTCATTCCCCAGTTAGCTTCCCCAATAGCCCAGAAACTAGCCATTGTAGCAATGCCCTGAGAAGTACGATGGCAAGGGAACTATCAGCCAGGAACTGTCCTCTGGAAGATGAAAGAACTTAGGTGAGTGTTAGTAGAGATGAAATGAGCACCTTGATTTCAATGTGGAGGAGAGAATTGAGGTTAAAAACAATGAATAAAATGAGATAATCACAACAGACATGGCCCGACATGTGCCAAATGGCATATATGTGTCATCATGATCAGAATACTCTAACCTAGAGGGATCTTAATTTGTATTTGGATTTTGGATACCTAGGTCTAAAATAGCTGTGGACCCCACTAAGTTCTACTCAGTTTGTACTGACAAGAGCAGAAACCAAACAAACTTCAGAGCCGGTGAACAGAGATCTGACTGGGGCCCCCATGAGAATCATAGTCCTTTTTCCATTTTTCTGCCCTGAGTCAGTTCATGTACCCAGAGCTCTTTGAAAGTGAAGATGGTATTGAGGAAAGACCTTGAGGAGTGGAGAATTTTTTCATCCATTTACAAGGAAAAATGGACAAGCTTTGGTACCTTGAGAAACACAGAAGTTGAAAGATGTGAGACTTTGGGGGTTTATTTTTATATTTATTATTTCCCTGGAAAATATTTTTGTCGTTCCTTTGCATATTGTTGTACAAATGTTCTGGCATTAACATTTTTAACTTTCCCATTTTTTAAAAAAAAGTATATGAAAGGGATGTTTTCTATTTAATTTCACAAAACTTGAAGACAAGCACATGATACATTAGAATACCTGTGTAATAGCCATTCTGTCTTATCTGTCTCATTATTTACCAGAAATGACCTTGTCAATGACTTAGTAATTTAGAGATTTCTTTTTGAATGTTCTGGTTACTCATGTTTCCCAAGACTTTTTTCAAATGCCAGATGAGTCTGCATTACAATCAGATTCTTACCTATCGTCTCAGATGGAATGTTTTTCTTTTGCATTTGGAGAAAATGTTAATTAACACATTAGGAATGTATTTGGTACATTTGGTTGCAAATGCAAACAGTCTAATCTTCTATTCATTAGAGCCTTTTGTCTGAATCATTCAAGTGAGTAACAGGTTACCCTGAGACATCACCAAAATGATTCAGTTATCCTAAAAGTACTCCTTTTGTTTTTCTGGGAAGAGTTATGTATTATGAATTACTCAAATTGCATTTTCATTTCATCACCATGGCAACTACTATGGCAACACTTGAAGGGATGGCCATGTTAATTACTTCACTGAACAAGAGATTGGGGCCAAATTTTTTGTGAACTTAGCAGAGAATATTAAATGCATCCACAGGAACTGCCCATCAGCAGAGGTTTTGTACTCTGGAGCTTCCTACTGATTGAGGTTGGAGGAACAGTAGGGAAGAGGCTGAGAGGTACATTGACATGGCTAGACCCAGTCTTCCCCTTGGGGCTTCATTCCCTGGTCATTCATGTCATCCCCTTCCAGGGGAGAGCACAAGTGGAGGGCAGAAAGTCATTTATCAAGTGCCAACTATGTGTTAGGTGCTTTCCGTGATGTCACTTAGTCTTCCCAAGACTTCTGTGGGGCTGAGAAATATGGTCTTTCCTCCTGACAGGTGAGAAAACCAAAGCTCAGAAAAATGAGCTCATTTCATCATTCATCTAACAAGCAGTACTGCTTTCTGAAGGTAACATGGACCAAACCTTACACATAGAATTAGGGAAGCAGAGATTTAAAACAAGTCTGACTCACTCCAGGTGCCATCCTCTTTATACTCTATGATACTGTCTCCAGGCACCATTGAGTTGCAGCAGATCTTCCCCACTCTGAAGTCTTGCCAGACAATAGCAGGGAAAATTTCATGTGTGAGTGAGAGAGAGTGAGTGAGTGAGAGAGACAGAGAGAGAGAAAGAGAGAGAGAAGGGGGTGGATGAGTTATGGCTGGGTGGGGAGAAGGTCTTTCCATAACCATGGTTAGAAAGGGGTGTAGAATGTACTCTACAAGGAAGCAGAACACAAGGTATCATGTCATCTACTATAAGAAACCCCCTTTTCCAAAGGAATATCCTTTCCTCCACCTTCCAGGAGGACCAAAGCCTTAAACATAAATGAGACCTGAATGTTCAACTGCCAACAAAACTGCAACTCAATGAGTTAATTTCATGTTTATAAATGGCTCACAACATTCCCTTTCCTTTCTCAAGATGCATGCTCAGAGGGCAGTGAGGGCCCTGGGACCAAAGCGAGGGGGAGTGGAGGGTGCCACCTCCAAACATGCCTCTCAGGCGTAAGAACTATCTTAGTTTTAGCCGATGAGTTTTAAGAAACAGCAGCAAAGGAGAAACTCTAAAAATTAAGATGTTATCCTTTTGTGGAAAATCTTAACCTAAGGGAAATCTCCATTTCTAAGGGTGCCTCCTCTCTGTACAAGGAAGAGAAGCCTGCTCGATGTCTAGAAACTCTTGTCAATGAAGAAGCAAACACCTTCAATCTCCAAAACAATCTTAACGCCATTTACTGTGCTTTCCTGGTAGCCTTCCAGCATCACCCGCCCCACCCCCAACATCTTCTTCTGTCTTTAGCTGAAAGGGTATTTGAAGTGGTGCCTTGGACCACTGCAGAGAATGCCTCAGTTTTCCTGCATCTATTCCTTGTAAAATGAAGGTATGCATGTTGTTATTTTTTTCTATGTTAATCTTTTATTATGGGGGTACAGGGGTGGTCTCAGCCAAGAACCAAGAAGGGTAGAGGAAAGATGATTTTTCCTCCCCTTCCAAAGGTCAGACTGGGAATTCAGAATGAAAGGCTGAAGATCATTTGTTCCCACTTGTTCTGAAACAGCGCGCCAAGAAAACAAGAAAGTGCCACTATGATACTGCTTTCTAACCCACCACTATGATACTGCATCTAACGGTGCAGTAGATGTGAGGATTCCCTGGTGAGAAAAATCAAACACAGCCTCTGCAATCATGGATCTGGCAATCCAGGAGTAGAGAATGGCAACCAAATAATAAGGTGACCCCACAAAGAAATGAAAACTGCAAGCCTGGATGAAAGAAATCTCACTGTGCTCTGAAAAGGAATATTGGCTGGGGGCCTGTCAGGGTCTCGGGGGTCAGGGAAGGCTGTCTCAAAAGTAGATTCTGGAGCACCTGGGCGACTCAGTCAGTAAAGGGCCCAACTCTTGATTTTGGCTCAGGTCATGAGATCACAGTTCATGAGTTTGAGCCCCATATCCGGCTCAGCACTGAGAGTGCAGAGACTGCCTGGGATTCTCTATCCATCCTCCCTCTCTGCCCCTCCCCTGCTCATGCTCTTTTTCTCAAAAAATAAACTTTAAAAGCAAATAAAGTAGAATTTTAGTGGATATCTACAGCTGTCACCTTGTCCTTAATCTAGCTTCTTTGTATGTATTCTCAATCTCTATAAGTGACTCTACAATCTGTTTGCTAAAAAGGGAAAATACAGCAGCTATCTTTGATTTTTCTTTCTCCCTCGTCCCCCAATCATGAGACTCTGTTCCTCTACATCCAAACATTTTCTTCCCTTTACCACGTGAGCAACCCTTGCCCATTCCACCAACGACATCTTTATCTGAACTAGCTCAACAGCCTAATAAGTTTCTCTGCCTCAGCTTTTGTCCTTTCCTTGGCTCTGCCAATTACAACACTTTCTCCACAATGCAGCAAAAGTGATCTCTCAAAAATGCATAAATACCAGAGTCACCTTACTGTGTTAAATCTCTTAGGAACGCTCATTGCCATTAGGATGGAATGTGCACATCTTAACATGGTTTCTAAGACCCTTTAGGATCTGCTCATTTCTGCAGCCTCTTCTCTTTCTGCCTGCTCAGTATCTTCTAGTTATCTTTCTTTTTTCTCCATGCCTGGAATCCACCATGTTCTCCTTTGTTACCATCCTATTCGTCTCTCTGGAACCTCTCCCTCTTTCCTTCTGTCTCTTCTATACCTGAATATCGTCCAACAATTGTCCAGGTCTTAGATCTCTGAGGTCTCTTTTTCTGTGTAAACCTCAGGCCCCCAAAACTGAGATTAGGAGTTGCATAGCACCTATCACACTGGATCATAGTTACCAGGTTTCTCTTGTCTGAATCTCTTACTAGACTGTCCCCTGACGGTAGGAGCCACATTCTTTCTTATTGTATCCATCCCCAGCTGGAACAGTGCCAGGCTCATTGTAATGGCGCATCAAATATTTGCTGGAAGAACAACAAACGGAGGAAGGGACAAAGGAATGAAGAGAGGGAGAAAAAATGGGAGGGAGAGTGAGACGAAGGAAGGAATCTTCAGGGACGGCGCATTGTTCTTTCCAGATTTAAATGACTTTGAAATGGTATGGGAGATTTTGCTCATCAGCTTAAGGCAGCATGATACATTTAATTCCTATAGCAAGAGAGATGTTCTATATTTGCACTAATACAGTAGTCACAAGCCACATGGGGCTATTAGAGAATTTGAAATGTGCTCAGTATAACTAAATAATTGAATGTTTAATATGACTTTATTTTAAATTTAAACAGTGCATGTAGTTCATGGCTACCATAACAGATAGCAGAGGCCTAGAGGAGCCACCGGCAGTGACAATGTACCCTGGTCCCGTGCCCACCTCCTCCCTCGCATTTCTGCTCCCCTCCTGCTCGCTACTGTGTTATTCATTACTATTTTCTGAATGTTTTTAGGACTTCGTCTAAAATTCTTCTTTGCCATGCTGGGCACAAGTCAAATAAATACAGCAGATAGAATGCCATTTATCACTTCATTTTCAACAGCCTTAATGAGGGTCATTTTGATCTCATAAATACTAGTGAGTGATTTCTATCTACGGGATCAAGAGCGGTATTTTTCCACAACATTTGATATAATGGTAAAATAAGCATATGGCCTCTCAAACTATTATGCCTAATGCTCCAAATCAGTTTTAAAAAACAACAAAAGTTTAGCTTGAGTATCATCCTGCATTCCTTTGGTACACAGAAGAAACAGGCAGAAGAAGAGCAGAGGGCAGGCAGAGAGAAAGCAAAGAGACAGGCAGCAGAGAGGAAATGAGTTTGTGATCTTTGCCTTTTCACACAAAGCTGAGTGGTGATCATCCTACAATCATCATTATTAGAGAACCAGTGAGACCCAGAGGAGTAACACCAGATTGGGAGTTGAAAGTCTTCTTACGCACCATACAGACTTGCTTGGACAAGTTACATAACCTCTCTGAACCTCTGTGTTTTTCTTGCCTAAATAGGGAAGATATACCCACTCTACTTACTTGGTTAGGTTTTTGCTGGTTTCACATGAAACAGTGTATGAAAAAAGGATACGCAACAGAAGTTACTCTGTTATACAAGAGGACATAATTTAAAATCTTGCCACTTCCAATAAAAACTTCCGGATGGAAAATAAACAAGAATGTATTTTTCACATTTCTTAACAGCCAAACTAGTTAGTTTATTTACTTACTTTCAGTCACTGAACTTTACCCGAAAAAAAAAAAAAGTGTGTACACACACACACACACATATATATGTGTATTCTTCTAATCAATATTTATAGCTGGGAAATACCTACTTCCACACTTGTCCTACAATCTGGAAATGCTGTGTAACTGCATACCAAGGGCCAGATTATATCTTAACTGGGTTGGGGTGAATGGAGATGTCAGCAAAGACGTGGAATTCAAAACACGGTGATATCTGCAAAGAAAGTCCATCTTTGGCTCTCTCCTCTCTCCTATTTCCCCTGTAAGTATCTACTTCAACATCCATATTATACTAACTTCTCTCTCTGAGCAGGTGTCTACTTACTCGGAAATGTTCTAGTCCAGAGTCTACTTGCCCCAGGGATTCTCTTTAGCTTTCAGAGAGGTTATCCATTCAGTAAAATTGATTAAGCCTCCAATGCATGACTAGCAATATACTGGATTATTTGTAAAAGGGAAGGCAACACCCTCAAGATGTTTACAATCTGGAGGTGGAGCTCATATACAAAAACCTGATACAATAGGACAGTATGGGAGAGCATAGCAGGGAAAAATACACTCTGCCCATATGCAATTGAAGAGTCACAGACTTTCCAACAGCCTCCCAGAGGATTGTAATTGGAGTCACCCATTTTCAAAGTCATTCTTACTTTGAATAGAAAGAACACTGACATTCTGCAGGTGAAAATTCAGTTCACAAATTTCATTTTCAGTACAGAAAAAATCAGCAGAAAATGAGAGCCTACACACTAATTATACATGAGGATTCTTTTAGGTTAGATGAGACTATGTGACTGCTGTATCCAATATATTTCTAAATTGATTTTACTCAAGTTTAATTATACATAGTGTGGTGTATACTGTGTGGGAAGATTCCAATTCTTTTCGGATATATTTCCATTATAAGAATATAGTTTCATGAAATATATCTAGCATCTTTAAAACCTCTCTCTATATAAAGCTATAACTCAAATGAAAATATTACTGGTTTCCAGAGGTTTGTACTAAAACTACATCCATCTAGCCAACTGTGACCCATCTATATGTGCACAGTTGCCTCTTGTGTTCATTTACTCATTCATTTATCCAACCACCCCACCCATCAATCCATTGATCCATCATGGAAGAATTTTGATATGAAGAAATAATAGCTGCTTAGAATTGAACTTGGCTTTGAATACGGTCTGTAATATTTAATACTAATTATGTCTCTGGGCCTCAGTTCCTCATTGTAAGAGAAATTAATATGTATAATATCTAACCAATAAGTTACTGTAGCAATATTACAATACACTACTTGCCACAGGGATAGTTCTTGAAGTTTAATTTTTAATTATCTAATCTTGATTCAGATGAGGAAAAGCAAAACAGTCATTAACCTTGTACTGAGGAATTCCTTCTACAAAATAGTGATATAATCACATATCCTTTATTACAAGAAGAGAGACACGTGCCATGGTAACTGTCAAGGCTCAGAGAACGAGTATTTTGGTTTCCCACATACTGTGGATTGGAGGTAATTTTAGATTGGTCAGCACAATCTTGGCGGTTAGATTTTCTGATTTCTACTCCGCCAACTCATGTCTTCCTAAACAAAGTAGTTAAAAACTAAGTCTCTGTTTTTTACGTACTAATTTCTGGGAGGTCATTGAGAGAATGCTCTGGTGGAGCATTAAGGAAGGCAGCCTATCTCACCGCATGCCTTTTGGTTCATCTGATACTTGAGAACCAACTCCAACATCTCCTTTCAGAAGAAGTAATGAAAAAAATGGGGGTTCAGCAGTAACCTCCAAAAGGAGTCATCAGCATTCGATCTACACCCAGCTCTGTCCACCCTAAGAAAGCCAGAGGCAACTGATGCCATTTCTACATTTTTCTGTGTGCAGAGAACCCAAGAAAATAGACCTTTGTTTAGTGTTAATGCACATTTAACTCAGTCTAACTATGTAATGGAGTCAGGAGAATTAAGCCTGGCAGATATAAGTGGCTTTGGTTAAACTCTGAAGTCATTTGTGAAAAAGAAAAAAAAGCAAAGCACCAGGAACACCTGGTGCGTAGCAGGAATACGGCAAATGATTAGTTTCCTTCCCCAAACTCTGATTCAGCCCCTATTGTGTGCCACGTACCATCCATCCTTGACCAAATGAAAGCAGGTCTCTGCTCTGGAGGGGCCTGTAATTCAGAGCTGGAGGAATTCACTGACAGATATAAATAACGTTGAGTTTCCTAAGTGTAATAACAAAGTTACAATACACTGTGGCCTCAGACAGAAGGAGAGAACCCCTTCAGCTGACAAGGAGGCACAGGGAGGTTCAGTGACAGAGTGGGTTGTTCTCAGGAATGGGAATGAGACTCTGATGCTTGACCTTGCTGTGCTGACTGGGTCTCAGATCACTCCCTACCAGTAAAGCAGAGATTGGTAGCAAAACAATTACATGAATCCTGGTTCTGCTACTCTCACAGCTATTCCTGTTCATTTTTTTTCATCAAATATTTACAGAGAACCTAGGATGTGCTAGGCACTCTGTAAACAGCATTAATAATGAAACATTTATTCCGTTCCTGGGGGTTATAATAGATAATAACAAGTAAATAAATAAGTTAATAATTGGAAACAATTTAACAACAGAAACTCAGACAGGCTTTTATGAATTACAACACAAGTTATGGAGGAAGAGGACAAGGGAGCAGAAAGAAAACGGGTGAAGCTCCTCCGGGTGCTGGCGGAGGCCTCCGTGGGAGCTACTGTTCACACTGGAGGATGAAGGTAGATGAGGAACCGGGTGTGAGAGGAGCAGGGGCAGAAGCGGCAGGATGTGCTCCAGGGAGAAGGAAGAGCATGTGCTAAGGCCAAGGGGTGGGAGCAAGTGTGGCAGGCTCCAGCTCCGGAAAGGCAGCCAGGGAGGGTGCTGGTGGTACTGGTTAGGAGAAGGCTGCACAAAATCCTCAGCCAGGGCTCATTTCCATCTCCTCCGAAATGTTCTCTATTCCACTCAAGTGAGAGGAACACCAGAGTTACTACAACATGAGCACAGCCCCTGTCTTCTCCCACTGCTCTCCCCCATTCACACAGAGCACTCTGGCTCCACCGTTCCCTGAGCTCAGCAGGCAGGCGGGGCCTCAGTGCCTTGGCATCTGCTACTGCCTCCGCCCAAGTGCTTTTTGCCCAGATCACCCCATGGCTCACTCTCTTGCCTCTTTCAAATCCTTGCCCTCTCACTGAGGCCATCTCCACCCACCCCTATCTGAAACCTCATCTCTCCCAGCCCTGCGCACACCCGCTTTCTCCTTCCCCATTGCCATTTGGCCTCTTCTGAGCTGCTATAATATCACCTTATTTATTCTGCTTAGTCTCTCGTCTCTAGACTGTAAGCTCCCCAAAGATGAGGATTTTTGTCTGTTTTCTTCACTGCTAGGTCTGTAGCTTCCATAGAGCCACAGTAGGGTAGTAGGCGTTCACAAGCTAGCATGGGACGCCTAGCTAAAAGGGCTGGTGAATTCACGCACCTGAAATTACAAAAATCATTTCATTGACAAACTGAAGTCTTGCACTGATGAAGTTATATTCAGTTTCGACAGTCTTTCCGTTTCATGAAATGAAAATCAATGACAATTTACTAAACCTAGTAATTGTCCTTGCTATTCATCATATATTAGTTGCATTGTAGCAATGTTACAACCATTGATTACATTTCAATTTGAAATTCAAACAGTATTCAAATAAGAGGTTTTCTGTGAATTCAGTTCTTTCCTTAATAATTGTATCTCTTGTCTTCTGGTATTGTTATATAAACTGTATATTGTAATGAATTATATGTACAAGGTATAATGGAGAAAGTGGTCTCAAAAGTATAGTTCATTCTGTTGCTCTTTTAAATTTAAAAACCAGAATGCAAGCAAGGAATTTCTGGGGGAGGCAAGTGGGGGTTGTCTGTTTTCTCACTCTAAGAGATAAAATGCAAAATAGAGCAGCACTAAAAGAAACACTACTAGCCAGATGGACATGTCTCCTTGCTAAACTTACGGTGTTTAAACTTCTCATTTTGGTACTTATTTGAACTTGATGTCTGCAGCCCAAAGCCTCTTGGGCTGTGGGATAATGGAGGAAAGTAGATGCCCCGGAATGGTCTTATTAACTTCTTTGAAAATATAGGGAGTCACTTTTCTTCTGTTCAACCCCAGACTCCTTTCTCCAGGAGAATGCTATACTTTTCAACACCAGGGCAAAAATGCTTGAAGGCTCTGTTCTTTCGGACTCTAGTTATGTCCAGTTGGATCTTAGAAGTCCCCTTCCAGGATGTAACTGGTGGGGTTAGGATGTCAATCCAGGCAGGTCAGCTAAGGCAGGGAATGTCTGTAGGCAGGATGTGGAGTCAAGGGAATGAAAAAGTAAGCAAGACCTGCAGGGAGAGGCAGAGCAAGTAACCTTTGCCCTTGACCTCTGAGGCATTTGCCTGTAAGGGAGCCTGTAGGCACAGGATTTTCTGGACCCAACCTCTATTGCGGATATTCCCTTGACTTACAAGAAGATTCCAGGCAAATGAAGTACAGGCCTAGTTTAGAAGGATAGAATACAGTGATGAGGTAAGACTTGATGGGTCCAAAATCAGGGAAAAGCATCTTTCAGAACTATAGCATCTGTCCTTCCAAGAAACTACCAGACTATATTACAATGATAGAAACTGATCTATAAGATTCTAATGCTAGCACTACTTTACAACTTGATCAAAAACTCTGGCAAAGTGCTGTGTTTTGGTATGTGATAATGTCTCTTCCAGTGGTATAAACACGGTGGTAGCTCTACCTTGATGTAAACTCCCCCAGTGATGCTCACCCCAATATCTTACACATAGTAGTCTCCTGATGCATGCCCACTGATCACTGGATAAGTGAATGATCAATAAAGGAACATCCCTTTCGAGCAAACATTAGCATGTTACTCTGAAAAGCAAGTAATGAGGTTGAGAGTTAGCATTTCACAATCTGGTTTCTCTAAAGGCTTTTGATACAAAGGTTCTCAAAGAGGTTTAACATTATGTTTTTTTAAATTAAGAAAAAACAGTTTAACAATGAAACAATTTTCTTTCAGTGCTAAATTATCCAACACATTTAAAAGACAATTTCCAAGGGTGCCTGTGTGGCTCAGTTAAGTGTCCACACTGGAATCTGGCCCAGGTCCTGATTGGAGGGTTGTGGGATTGAGCCCCACATTGGACTCTGAGCTGAGTGTGGAGCCTGCTTAAATTCTCTTTCTGCCCCTCCTGCCCACTTGTACTATCTAAAATAAATATAAAAGACAATTTCCAATCTTGCATGAACAATATGGGCTTTAATATACAGCAGCAGAAGTTCACTGTGTATGAAGTTGCCTTTTTGCTACTTTCAATTTCTTTATATAGTAGCCTCGACATAAGTCTAAGAACCAGTATGCCCACCTCTGTCCTCCCTTCTGCTCTACCTCCCACAGAGGTGAAGGTAGCCCTTCAGAGCAGGGATGGAGAAGACGTCATCCTAGCCAGGATGCCTTGTCGGCGCATCTTTGAAGGAATCACTTAGTATCTCTGGGAGGCTTGCTTTCCTTACCTGCAAAATCACAGAAGAATGCCTGCCCTATCCACCACTCAGACAGTGTGGAAAATGCTTTCAAAATGAAGAGAGGCACCTGGGTGGTTCATTTGGCTGAACATCCAACTTTGGCTCAGGTCATGATCTCACGGTTTGTGGGTTCAAGACCCATGTCAGGCTCTGTGTAGACAGCTCAGAGCCTGGAGCCTGTCTTCGGATTCTGGGAAGATGGTTAAGAGGGCAGACTCTATCTTACTAATGGTTCTGACAATTCCAACATGTGTGGGGTATCTGTAGCACTAAGCAATCTCCAACACCAGCTAGGTGTGCTACAGTGCAGTTCTGACACTATCTTTCCCTGACACTTCCAACACTAATGTCAAGTCCAGGTTGTCACGGGTGCTTCTAACTGATTGGGCTAGGAGATAGGAGGTTCCAATGACCACCTCTTCAGATTTGATTAATTTGCTCAAGTGGTTTGCAGAACCCAGAGAAACCTTTGATCTAACAGCCTGTTGAAAGAGACACAAAGGGAAAGGTATGGGAAAGGGCAGTGAGCCTCCATGGTATCTTTCCACTCTCCCCAGATCTCCCTATGTTCGCCAACTTGGAACCTTTACGAACTATGTCCATTTGGGTTTTATGGAGGCTTCATTACACAGAGACAATTGATTAAATCATTGGCTGTTGGCAACTGAATTCAGTTTCCAACCTTCTAATCACATGGTTGGATCCTCGGGCAACCAGGACAAATCCTTCAGTTACCTATAGGCTCTCCAAAAGTCACCTATGAATCTAACAGAGATACCATTGTTGCTCTTCTCACTTAGGAAACTCCAAGGATATTTGGCACTCTGCCAAAAAAGAGGGACAAAGACCAAATATATATTTGTTATAAATCACACCTTCTTTACCCATTCCTTTCTTTCCCCCAAGCAGCTTTATCCTCCAAGTCAGGTCCTTGAATGGGTAAATGGAAACATCTCAGTGATACAACTGGATTACAGAAACCAATGGACTGGTCTAATTTTTAAAAAGGAGTGAGGAGGCAAATAGAAGAAAAAGAAAAAAGACCCCCCACCTCGCAAAACAGTACAAAATGAGTACAGTCTTGAGACTCAAGTGAGATATATCTATCCATTAAGAAGCTTCTCAGCCAAACCCCTTATGCAAACGAAGAGCAGTAGAGCTGCCTGGCAGTATTCACTCAAACCTAGTAAATCTACTTCCTGCCTCAGCGTGTCTTCAAAATTTCATCATTTACTTCATTCTCATCATCTCATTCCTAAACTTTAATCTCACCTCTGCAACAGACTAACAGTGTGATCCTGAGTAAGACACTCTCCCTGGCATCTCCTCATCTGTAAAAGTAGGATAATAATCCCAGGGTGGTTGCAAATAGCAAATGATACAGAGCATTCAAGTTCAGGTCTGGTACATACTACATTCTTGATAAATTATAGTTACTATTATTAACAATGATTACGGGTAAATCTTACATTCTAGGAACACTAATCTATCTCTGTTATTCAAACAGATATGCATTCCCAGCACAAGCTCTTTGTCTAAGAAACACATGGCACTGTAGGGGACAAGGGCATGCCGCCTCAACATAGGCCATTTTGGCATAATGGTTATTTTAAATAAAGGTTAAGAGGCATCCTGTACAAGAAGGCTGCAGAGACCTACTTCTGCCCCCTTGAAAGCAGGAAATAGGGGCACCTGGGTGGCTCAATCAGTTAGGCATCTGACTTCAGCTCAGGTTATGATCCCACGGTTTGTGAGTCTAAGCCCCACGCTGGGCTCTATGCTGACAGCTCAGAGCCTGGAGCCTGCTTTGCATTCTGTGTCTCCCACTCTCTCTGGCCCTCCCCTGCTTGCAGTCTCTCTCTCTCTCTCTCTCCCTCTCCCTCCCTCTCTCTCTCTCTCAGAAATAAACATTTAAAAAAATTTCTACAAGGCAGAAAATAAATCTCCCATGTGAAAGTTACCCTCCCTGTAGCAGGGAGGCTGAGAAGGCTGTATAAACACCTTTGTTACTTTTTACTAAATTACTGCTCCAGCCCAAATTCTGTTTAGAATTCCTTACCAATATCAGAAGCAGGTAGTTAAGTTTCAACAGGATGCCTGGAAGCCAGCAAAGTAGTAGTCATAGCCAGCTATGTGCAAAGTCAGAGGCCTGTCTTGGCAATAGTCCAAAACAAAGCCCTAAGAAACCAAGGCAAACCAGACAGGTCCAAGATGGCTGACAAAGTAGACTGGAAACCCCTGACCAAACAAGGAAGAAAAAGCACAAAACTCTGCCTCTAAGAAATCCCCACCTCAAATAATGTATATTCCATCCCCTAGTTAACAACTGTCAATAAAAGATGAAAACCCAAACCCCAGGGCTCACAGCTCTCTCTTGAGCTCGCCTGCTCTCATATCTCACAAGTGCACTTTCACGTCAATAAACTTTTGTCTGTCTACTGTGCTGTATCTGTTCTTGAATTCTTTCTTGTGGCAAGACCAAAAGCCTTTGTTGACACCATCAGGATGGGCTAGATTGAGGCCTCAGGGTCTGGGGTCTCCCCACTTCAACTGACAACACTAACTAAAACTCCCAAAGTTAAATTTTCTTTGGTCAATTCATCACAAATTTGTCTTTTTGTCTAAAAAGTACAAATATTGCTTGCCTCTGTCATCTCTTTAGGTTTCAATTTCATTATTGGGTCTCTCAGCACACGTAATAAAACTTAGGCTTTTTTCTCTTTTTCACCTGTCTCATGTAAATTTAATTCTTAGTCCAGCTAGAAGAATTTCGAACACTGGAAAATTGTTTCCTCCTCTTCAGCACCTACCCCATAACACAGGATCATGGGGCCACATCAAAGGTTTCCTCTGAAACCTTGTTTAACTCTGTCTTTGTACCTCCTTCATCCTCTTTCCAATGCTACAGAAGAAACTTTCTCCCCTGCTGGATTTTGTTCAATTTTCCGAAAAAGTACTTAGCACATTAATCTGTTGAGCTAAACAACAAACCCTTTAAAGGCTCAGTTTTGTACCTAGTAGATAGTATGTGCTCAGTGTTTGTTACCTTAAATTAGACGGTTAGTTCCTGCATTCTTACCTACATGAGGTATTGGACTAGACGATGCTCTGGGAGGGTTGTGTCAGAATCATCTGGAAAGCTGGTTCAAATGCAGGTTCCTGGGCTACACCCTCAGTGAGCTGGACTCAGCCTGTCAGAAGGGGTCCAGGATATTTTAACAATCACCCACTCTTCCATAAGCTAATTAGTATGTAAGTGAGACACCCACAGACTGTTCCAGATCTGGGATTCCATGATTACATGAGTCAGATAACTCATATCTGAGTGTGCCCTTTGCTCATTTCCCAATTCAACTCTTCAGACTGTTTTTAATAATGAGAGAAAGAAAGACTTTATTCCTTTGTTTCAAATATAGGAACCATTTTCTTTTTTAACAGAGAATTGATTGCTCACGGTTGAGTACAAAATTGTGTTAGCATTCAAGTTAGTTCAATGTCAATGAAGCATTTCTTGAAATTATTTCAAAGTGCAAAAACTAGTTTTTGTTGTTGTTGTTGTTTTGGCCTAGAAATAGTCTACCGTGCATCATATACAGCACTCATAGTTCAAACTTCTTTTCAGAAGCTTTAGGAATTACTCTCCCACTCTAAAGGCTCATGAGTAGGGGCGCCTGGGTAGCTTAGTCAGGTAAGCCTAAAACGTCAGCTCAGGTCATAACCTTGTGGTTTGTGAGTTTGAGCCCAGCATTGGGTTGTCTGCTGTCAGCACAGAGCCTGCTTCAGGTCCTCTGTTCCATTCTCCCTCTCAAATAAATAAATAAATAAATAAACATGAAAAATATAATAAAGGACCATGAGTATTATTCTGTGAGACTCACGTAGATCTCTGACCTACAAACCTTACATTTCAAATCTAGTCACTTTCTAATTAAGGACACAATATCATCTAAAAAGGACATACATTAGAATAGCACCAGATATTAAAAGAGAGATTATTGGGCCATTTCTCATTTTCTGAACTATGCAACATCCTTTTACACCCCCCCCCCCTCAGTTCCCACCAAGCCTAGGCAGCTGGACAATGGAGACACAGCACTGAACCCTCTGAAGATCTTAGATCTGTGGTCACTAAGATGAAAAGGAAGAAGTAAATGAAGCAGGTGGCTGGAAAGTTCAGTTTTTACCTTGGCACCTTCTGCCAATCAAGAAGAAAGGTTGTTCACATTTCCCTTCCTTGCAGAAAAGTGTAGGAGAAACGAAATTGGGCATACTTCCAGTCCTCACGTGAATTGGTGGTGAACTCTGATTAATTATCCCAGGGAATTCTGGTTGACAATCCAACATAAGTATGCTATGTCATCAAGTGTAATTAGAAAAAAAAAGTTTAATATATCTGTAACAGGGCTTATTAAGAATGCTGTATCTCATAATAAATATTAAATATACTTTTTCCTGAAACTTGTTAACTTTCTTTGCTCTTCCATAAGTAAGTTATTCCCTCTTTTGGTCCTGCTATACTCAGCTACCTGCCACCAAGCTTGGGTTTCTGGAGACACAGAGCATGAGGGACCTTCACAAACACATTTATCCTTAAACATGACTTCTTCCCCCAAAGTACTGTCCCTTTTCCACCTCGAGGAGCTGTAAAGGTCCATGATTAAAAGTCTTGACCTCGGGGCACCTGGGTAGCGCAGTCAGTGAAGTGTCCAACTCTTGATTTCAGCTCAGGTCCCAATTTCACAGTTTGTGAGACAGAGCCCCATGTTGGTCTCTGGGATGACAGCTTGGAGCCTGCTTAGGATTCTCTCTCCCCATCTCTGTGCCTCACCCATGTGTGCACTCTCAAAATAAATAAACTTAAGAAGAGCATTGACCTCTACATCACACATGCACCACCATTTTTCACCCCGGGGTCCATAACAAATTGTTATCAGCTATGTATAGCTTATAGAATAATGTAATCACCAGGATATGTTACACGCTGGTTAAGAAGTAGAACATCATTGGTAATTTAGAGGTTCCTCCCTGTGTGCCACCTTTCACTGCTCTCAGAGAAAACCACTGTGCTGACTTTTAGAATAAATATTTTTCCCTTTCTCTTTGTTGTTTTGCACCTACACGTACATATTTAAACAACCCAGTTTTGTATTGCCGGTTTCTGACCTTTATACAAATGAAAACCTATTGCATATATATAATATATATATTTTTTAATTTGCTTTTCTTGCTCAGTATGTTTGTGGAATTCTTTCAGTTGATGCATGAAGCAGAGGTTCATCGCAGCCATGGCTCGATACTCTGCTACCACGTAAATTAACCATAATGTTTCTATCTGTTCTCTTCTGGGTGGACAGTCAGGCTGGATCCTGCTTGGGCTATTACAAGCAGTCCTGTTAGGACTGACCTTCTATGAATCTTACGGTGCTCATTACAAGTTTTTCTAGGATAGACAGCTAAAGGTAGACTTGCCAGACCGGAAGATACCCGTATTTTCACAGTGGTTGAACCAATTGTACTCCTCCCAGTGGGGGGGGAGAGTTAAACTTATTTTGATCTTTGTCAACATTCCCTAATGACAAGCCAGCCCAGTCCCCCTCAATGCTTGTCAACACAGAGTTTGAAGACTTCATTACACATTTCTCAAAGCTGGCATACGAAATAAAACTGTCATTTCCAATACAGAAGGTCACCTTCACTTATCTTTCTTAAACCTTAGAATTTGGTGAAAACCTCTAAAAATCCAGCTCCTAATTCTCAGTCCTTGAAGCCTCACCTTGGCTCTTGTAGTCTTCCAGAGTCAGATATCCCCTATGCAGGAAGGAGACCTACGCAGTCTCCAAATACAGATCCTCAGGCTTAAGATCAAAAACTCTAAGAAAACATGTTTTTAAAAAGAAAAAAAAACATAAACAATCCTTCCCAACTTTAATTTTATTTATTTTTGAGAAAGAGACAGAGTACAAGCAGGTGAGGGGGCAGAGAAAGAGGGAGACACAGAATCCAAAGCAGGCCCCAGGCTCTGAGCTGTCAGCACAGAGCCCAGTGCAGGGCCAGAACTCACCAACAGTGAGATCATGACCTGAGGTCGGCTGCTTAGCTGACTGAGCCACCCAGGCACACCTGCAATCCTTCTCATCTTCTAACCAAAATAGTTTCTTACTTCTAAGATGACAATAAACTCAAAATATCATCAATGAGGTAATAGTGATAAAAAGAGTATGTGCACATAGAGAGAAAAAAGACAAAAGAACTCAAGAATTTTATTTTCAACACTAAATCATCTGTAATTTTTCAGACTTTCGTATCAGAAAAGGTACTGAGAATTTTCTTGTTCTTCTAATCTCCTAAAAGGGTTCTGAGGAGCTAATAAAATATAGAGAAATCAGGCTGAATTTTCAACCTATATGCCAAGAAGTCGAGTCCTCAGATCCCTCCAAAATCAGAGCGATCTAATGACAAAAGCCCGGAAAACAGCGGCTCTTCCCTCTTCCCCAGCAAACCAAAGAGGTTGTCCCCAGAAAGAGTAGTCCCTGTGGTCCATTATATAGACCTCTTACCTCTTTAAGAGTAATACATGAATTGCCTAAATAGTACCCAATTCATTCAGTTATTGTTTAAAAGTGGTTAGTCAGGTTCTTCCTCAAATTTGATGTGCAACTCAGAAAACATTTATCCATGGTTGCCTCACTAGTAAATGAGGGTGTGCGGCCAAATTAATTTTGACATTCCAGTGTGTTTTTACCTTTCTTTAAAGCAATCTCGACACCCAACATGGGGCTTGAACTCATGAAACAGAGATCAAGAGTCGCATGCTCTACTGACTCAGCCAGCCAGGTGCTGCATCACTTTTACATTCGTTCATTGTTATCTTTCCTGTCTCTAGTTTGAGGGCTCCAGGTCAGATTAAAAGCCTAAAATAAATTGTGTTTTTACGTAAGCCAACTCTAACTGTTCCTGAAAGCTTTTGCTATACTTTAGCCATGCAGTTTCCTAGTTAATTTATGAAGCTGATAGTAGATAACCAAGCACATAGGGTAATAAAGCATGATTACTGCTAATTTCTTAACTTGGCTGTCAGTCCCTGCCTAGTGGCTCTCCAGTGGAAAAGGATTGTGGCAGATACTACTTGTTGGCTCCTGGTACCCATATCCTCTTTTTCCTTATGACAGACCCTCACTTGGGAGCTTGTGCAATGTGCCCAGTTGGAATCACAGTCATCTCATTTTCTTTCTGGATTGTGTATATAAGTGGGCATAGGACAGCATGTTGGCCAATGAAGCAGAAGATGATGACTGCCAGGTACTTCTGGAGATAGCTTTTCTCTCTGATGAGAGAGAGAGAGAGATAAGAGTAGATGAGTCCACCCTGCCACCTCTTCCTTACTACCTTTGGATTTTGTCCCGACAGGACATGATGGTTAGAGTTGTGTTAGCTATTCAGTGACAGGCATAAGTGGAACGCTGAAGGTAACAAAGCCAAAAAAAAGAAGAGCACTCAAAGACACTGCTGAGTAGCTGAATTATCTGTGGAAGCATGGACTCCCATGTTTTGTGACATGAGATTAATAAATCTCTATTATTTATGACACTTTTATACAAGTATTCTTAAGCATACCATGTCAGACACACTTCCTCATACAAGGGTCTAAGAGGTCTAAATGGCATTGCTCTGAGGACATGGATGACTCCAGGCCTAGCCTCACAGTTGATGAACTAATTCATTCCATGAGATGTAGAGGATTTGGTCCTCTACCTCTTCCTAGCACTGGTTTTAGGCAAATCACTAAAATAAAGGGATTATTTATGGCAGCTCTCAATCATTCCTCAATGCTCTCTCTTCAGTTGAGTGGTCCACTGGGAAAATGAGGAACATACTTAGGGTGCAAATAAAGAAAACGCATAAAACATGAAATGTCTAGTTTTGATAAATATTTGAGGATTTTACAATCAGGAAATCTCAAGTTATTTTAATACCATATATGCGTAAGTTACCCAATTTATCTTAAAATGTGGCTTTGAATTTGAGTAACTGCAAAAAAGATCTGTAGTGCAGGTTTTCATCCAGCTCTTCTCTCATCCGGGGCCTATTGAAGACAGTAATTGCAGGAGCCACCGACTAGTGCTAGCCAGAGGAATGGGACTGGATAAAATGCAGCATTTCACAACTGCTAGGGGCTAGTGAGTGCTGTAAATTTCTTCCTCTTTCTTTCTAAATGGGAATGTTTATCTTCCCTTCTTGTTCCTCCTCCACGAGTGCATATTGGAAGGCTGGGGATAAGATAAACTTGTCTCTTTACTTCATAGGTCACCAGAGCCAGAGAAGCCACTTCTGGAAATGATTTATCCTGTCACCTAGAGACCTTGCACTGTGCAAAGGATTGAGCTCCCAGATGGGACTTTGACTTGTCTTCCTACCAAGTGGTTCAGTGTGCTTTTCATGTAGGGAGAAGAACAAACCAATTATGTGGTAATCAAGAAGGCAGCCTGTAATGAAGACGATTTGTGCTCATCCCGATTTTTTTTTCTCCTCTCCTTCCTGGGAAAGTTAGAATTTCCAGTTACCTTGCTGTTAGGCAGGATCATAAACCACTTCTATTCACTGAAAGAAAAAAAAAAGTGTTACAAATCTCCTCTAGGCCAAAGTTTTTTAAAGTCCATGGGCCATCCTTGTGGTTTCCTCATCTCCTTTGGTGAGAAATGGGATCACATTTTAAGATCACAGGCTACAAGATAGAAAAAAGCTTCCAGTCAGAGGAAACTGCCTCCTACCCTGCATTAGATTTTAAATGAGTTTGTGGTTCTAAACAACCAAGCCTTTGGGAATCTGTTATTAAAGCAGAACTTAATGCAATCTAATATAATCACATGATTGAGAAAGTAGGAGCCAAAACCTTTCCAATACTTAGGGCACTGATGCCCCCTTCCTAGGCACGATGTCTCTTGAATACCCTAAGACAGCCCCCTTATGCAGTGTACCAGGTCCACGTCCTCTGACAATCCCATTATATCCAGAATCTATTCCCTTTACACTGGCCATCAAAACTTCTTCCTCCCATTGCAAACTACAAACTAAACAATTCAGTTAAGTATTACCATTACAATAGCAATCCCAGATTTTTACACGTATTTTGAGAGAGACACACACACAGAGCACCAGCAGAAGAGGAACACACACACACACACACACACACACACGGAGCGGGGTTGGGGGGGATGGAATCCCAAGCAGGTTCCATATTGCCAGTACAGAGCCCAACATGGGGCTTGAACTCACAAATCACGAGATCATGACCTGAGTGGAAACTAAGTCAGATGCAAGCCAACTGAGCCACCCCAGTCCCATTTTTTTTCCCCAAGGAAAAAAGCACACTATTTTGCTTACTTGAGCCTGTCCTATATCTATATATAAATCAGTGCCTATAAGAACACTTTTGCTTAGAATCATACAAAAATGACAGTAGGATTTATTAATAGCTGACACCACTATAATTAAAGCTATTTATAGTTCATTTATATATAGCTAGAAAACTGTACAGAATATGCAGGTGCATACGATCTCAGCCTCCATTTTTTATCTCTAAGGAAGGGTGATCATCTCTAATCAGAGTAGTTTCACAAATACCATAACCCCCTTGATCTTTATTCTACTCTGCCTGAGCACTCCTCAGCATTTCACCTCATACTGTTCTGTGTGGCACATGCTAACATCACTTCAAAGGTTCACATTACTCTTAAACACTTGTCCAAGTTAATTATATATGCACATAAAAACTTCACATTGAATTCTTTTAAAAATTAAAGACATTATCTCATTAAATCCAGAAGAAGAGAATCCTAGGATGTATTTTCATCAGGGCTCAACAATTTCACCAAGAGCCCAGGTTCTTTCCTTTTCTCCACTCTCCCACTTTCTGCATTGACTTCATTCTATGGCTGTTCCCCTTTGTGGTCACAAGACAGCTGTAGACATTCCAGAAGTTATGTTCAGATATGATAGAATCTAGCCCAAGACAGAAAGAGGATGCTCATTTCCCCAATCCCTTTTCAGGAAAAGGAAACTTCCTCAGAAACTCCATCAACACTTCTTTCCTTCAAGTTTCACTGGTCAGAATCACGCCACACATACAGTTCCAAAACCAAACTGGCAATGGGACTAAGAAGTTAGAACAAAGTTCTCCATGAGTAGTGGGTAGATGTCGGGCAGATCCCAGACCCTTTCAGGGAATCTCTGAAGTCAAAATGAATGTTGTAATAATGCTAACGTGTTATTTGCCTTTTCCACTGCATTGTCATTCACACTGATGGTAGGAGATCAATGACAAAACCATTGTATCAGCACCAATCCAAGTAGAGGCACTATACTGTATTAGTAGTCATTACATTCTTCATTGCCATGCACGTGCAGTTAAAAAAAAAAAAACATTTTATCGAAGAATGTCCTTGATAAGGCAGTAAAAATTATTATTACATCCTGACACTTGAACCCACATCTTTTTTAACATTCTGTGTGATAGAAGTATATGCATGAAATATTTCTGCTGCATATAAAGTACATTTGTCTCCAGAAAAAAAAAATCACATGTGCACCTGTTTGAATCGCAAGCTGAACCAGTTTTTCAATGGAATACTTTTTTTTTTTTTCAACAAAATAAAAAAATGATAGACAAACTAATTATTCAGACTTGGGTATTTAGCAGAGATTTTCCAGGAATGAATGAAGTAATCCTGCCACTTGAGATAAAGAGGGCAGGGAGGAGGGAGGGAAGAAAAAACAATTACTGACTGTGTTGCCAATGAAAATTTTAAGTTTTCAGGGGAAGAATAGTATTATGGGAAATTTGTTTCTGCTACCTTGATACCTTCCTTATACTAAAGAATTTTCCTATGAGATGTTGGGGGAAATTAGTGAATGCGATTTCTGTGATTTTTTAAATATTAACATTTGAAGAAGAGCCGCATAACTGTGAACCAACATTCTTTTTATGTTTATTCATTTTTAAATTTTTTAATGTTTATTTATTTTTGAGAGAGAGAGAAAGCAAGAGCGCATGCACAGTGAAGGAGTAGAAAGAGAACCACACACAGAATCCAAAGCAGGCTCTAGGCTCTGCGCTGTTAGCACAGAACCCAATACACAGCTCGAACTCATGAAATATGAGATCAGGTCCTGCACCAAAGACCAACTCTTAACCAACTGAGCCACCCAGGTGCCCCGAGCCAACATTCTTCTAATGACCGGCACATAATGTGAACTTATGTAAGGCTAAAAGTTCTATTTAATGAGTAAGATAGATGAGTGAACTCTAATATGACAGGTGAAAAGTCCATTAACATGATTTTAGTTTCATCAATGAACCTTTGAAAAACTGCCACTTGTCAAGTTTATTATAATATCAAGGAGGAACATCCATAAGCATATGAAAAGTTTACTTACTAAAATATGTCTCTTTTCTAGCTTAATATATGTGAAAGAAATACTTTTGGGGCGCCTGGGTGGCTTAGTCGGTTAAGCGTCCGACTTTCGCTTAGGTCATGATCTCGCGGTTCATGGGTTTGAGCCCCGCATCGGGCTCTGTGCTGACTGCCAGCTCGGAGCCTGGAGTCTGTTTCGGAGTCTGTGACTCCCTCTCTCTCTGACTCTCCCCTGCTCACGCTGTCTCTCTCTCTCTCCTAGAAATAAATTAAACATTTAAAAAAAAAAGAAAGAAATACTTTTACACTTTAATGAAAATAATTATTGCAATAGGTTGAATGCAGAAGCTAATAGGAGACTCTCTTGCACCAAATGGTAAAGATACTTGCAAAAGTTCTAAAACATCTCTCACTACTCATTTCATTTGTTTAGAAGAATACAGTCATTTTCATTGAAAATGGTGTTCCCATAAACATGTAGATTTATTTTAAAATGCATTTATAAGTATTTAAAAATATTTCAGAGTTTTAAGTTCTACCATGATAAGTGTTGATAGATAAAAACCACCATAAAAGCTCATTGGGGTCCTCACTTCTTTGAAAATCAATGGCTATGGCTAATCAGGACCCATCATCAGATTTATGAGAAGTACATGCATTTCTGGTGTATGGGAGGATACATGGACAAATATAGAGTTTCTATTAGCAAAGAAAAAGGAGCATCTGATACAGTTACAGTGGAAACTTCCACTTTTCTAGAACATGGCTGCCAGTGCAGTTATGGGAATGGCTTGGTGACTCTGCAGCCCAGTCTCTCTCATTGCCATGCTCTGCAGCGGTATTCTCTCTGCCACATCCAGCCCCTCTGGCTCTGACTCTGCAATCTGGTTTGTGGGAACACACTAAGTAAGGGGTTGCTTCCTCTCACAGCACTAGCAGGTCTCATCTGGCCACTAACACAGATGATGATACTTGTCTCAGTGCAGCCAGAGGGGGGAGTATGGAAAAGGAAATTGAGAAATGTTAATAAACAGTTACTTAGAGGCAGTGGGACCTTTATATTTTCTTTCTAACAGCAGCATAGGAGCAGTAACCTGGATGGAAAGGCAAGTCTATGCGAGTTGTTTCGAAACTATTTGCTGAGCAAGCACACAGTTGTTTTTAATCCACGCTTTATATTACAGATATGTAAAAACAGCAAAGCTTGGCAAAGATGCTTTATTCACACATTATGTCAGATTTAGAAAATGACAATGATCCATCTCAATAAATATAGAATGACCTGGGGATGGAGCAGATGACAGATATTTAAGAGTAGGGAAATTAAAAGGGGACTCCNATTGTTGGTGTATAAAGATGCAACCAATTTCTGTACATTGATTTTGTACCCTGCAACTTGGCTGAATTCTTGGATCAGTTCCAGTAGGCTTCTGGTGGGGGACTCCCCTATTCCTAACACAGTCTGACATTACCTCTTTGGAGGAGGAGGAAAATCAAGGGATCGTGGAATAAGGTGCAAAATCCACTGCTAATTCAAGGACACTAAATAAGCAATAATATTCAAGAGTAACATAGGGTGAACAATTTCTAATACTTTCGATACTTGAGCAATAGACAAAGTGTGACAGGTGTCAAGGGAAGAAGAGTGAACTTTTGCTGGAGACTTAACTAAAAAATAGTTTCCCCTGTCTCTAAGATTCAGCACACGTAACACATTTAATGGAGTCCTAACTAATGTTGAGATGTTGATCATGGAGGTAGTAACATCTGCAAAACTCTTCATGTTTGTTTGAGAAAATGATTGAACAATAGGATTTGGGATAAGGGAAAGACATTGGGATGCCTACGTCTACTCAGGAGTTACTGTCAAGAGAATAGTCTCCCCCAAGTAATATTTGATACATTTATTAGATAAAGCCATTAATTAACCTGTCTAATATAATACTGAGCTGAAAGCTCTCGTTTCAGGTCTCAAATCCCCAAGAGTTTGCTGAGAAACCCCTGGAAAGCTGTTTGCCATCTAACAATACTCCATGAAATAGATTTACTGGGGGAACTCCTTATAAATTTCATGGATGGATGAACTACAATTTACTAACTTGACAACAATTACACCACATGTAGGTATAGCATTTCACTCTTTACAATACTACCTTATTCTCTGTCATCCTCATAGCGTCTAACTTGAAATTACCTCAACCTTATCCTAAAAACAGTATGCTTTATCTCCTTTTGACAGATAGGGAAATTAAGCCTTAAACAATTCACCCCAAATTCATGAGCAAGTTGGAGCAGGAAGAGAATTTAAACCCAAGTATTCCAAATTCCGCATCACAGCTGTTTGCTGTTTACAAACTTGCCCTGCTACATCCAGAAATAGGAACATAGCTTCCAATGTCATCTGACTTGTTCACTTCATGACATTCATGTTTTGATATGGAGAGGCTCCCTCCCCTCCACCTTCCTCTAGCACTTTAAACTCCTGAGAGATGATGGTGACTAGCCTCACTGATCTGCCCTTCTCTCCCACCCCCCCCAGATCCCA